>NC_040896.2:4369286-4710536 GCF_900634795.4 Betta splendens | reverse complement strand
TCTGGAACCAGCTCCCACTATAGGTTCGAGAAGCTGACACACTCTCCACCTTTAAGATTAGGCTTAAAACCTTCCTTTTTGATAAAGGTTATAGTTAGAGATGGTTCAGGTCACTGGCAATTATTGTTAGTCACAGGAACCATCTCTTAGTTAAGCTGCAATAGACATAGACTGCTGGGGGACTTAATTTATACACTGAGCTCCTCTGTTTCCTTCTACCTCTTCTGTCCAATAACCTCCCATCATTGTCCCATGTTTAACTAGCCTTGTCTCTTTCTCTCCAGTAGTTGTGCTTCTCTCCTCTCTCCCCCCCCCACTCTCTCTCCCTCTCTGTCCTCACCTACAGGTATCATTGGACTCAAAGTTTGGTGTCTGTGATGGGCAGCTGCGGATCCAACCATCCTGCCTGCATCCAGTCCCTGGTCCTACCATCCTGCCTGTGCTCTGTTGTTGCTTGTTGTTGCTTGTTGCTGTTGCTGTGTTTTTCTATCTCTCTATCCTCTCACCCCAACCGGTCGAGGCAGATGGCCGCCCACATCCAGTCTGGTTCTGCTGGAGGTTTCTTCCTCGTTAGAGAGGGAGTTTTTCCTCTCCACTGTTGCTGTCAAATTAAATGCTTGCTGTATGTGGGATTTGTTGGGTTTAGTTGTGTGAGGTTTTAAACCTTACTTTGTAAAGTGCCTTGAAATAACTTTGTTGTGATTTGGCGCTATATAAATAAAATTGAATTGAATTGAATTGAACTGTATACTATGCCAGCCACTTGGTTATGGCGTTCCATGTATGCTTTCCCTGCCAGCATCTTACACCCTGCAGTTATGTGCTGGACCGTCTCAGAGGCCTCTTTGCACAGTCTACACCTTGGGTCTTGTCTGGTGTGGTAGATCTGGGCCTCTATGGCTCTGGTGCTCAGGGCCTGCTCCTGTTCAGCCAGGATGAGTGCCTCTGTGCTGTCCTTCAGCCCAGCCCTTTCAAGGATTGGTAGGATTTGTTGAGATCAGCCACTTCAGTTATGTTCCGGTGGTACATCCCATGTAAGGGCTTGTCCTCCCATGATGGCCCCTGTTCCAGCATCTCATCCTCTGTTCTCCACTGCCTGAGACATTCACTCAGCACGTCATCTGCCGGGGCCTTGATGTACTTATGGATCTTGGATGTTTCATCCCGGATAGTGGCTCTCACGCTCACTAGTCCTCGGCCTCCTTTCCACATTTCTCAAGCCTGAATGACATCCCAATGTCCGAGCTGTAGATCCCGCTGATGTGGATCAGCGAATCGATGTCTTCCTCACTCTTGGCGTACAGCTTGATGTCATCCATGTAGAAAAGGTGACCTATGGTGGCCCCGTTCCAGAGTCGGTATCCGTAGCCAGTCTTGTTTATTACTTGGCTGAGGGGGTTCAGACCTATGCAGAACAGCAGTGGGGACAGTGCATATCCTTGGTATATGCCACATTTGATGGATACTTGGGCAAGTGGCTTCCCATTGACTTTAAGCGTGGTTCTCCACAACCTCATCAAGTTTGCAATGAAGGCCCTTAGAGTTCTATTGATGTTGTACAGCTCCAAGCATTCAGTGATCCATGTGTGTGGCATTGAGTCATAGGCTTTCTTGTAGTCAATCCAGGCTGTGCGCAGGTGTGTGTGTCACATTCTGCAGTCTTGGGCAACTGTTCTGTCAACCAGGAGTTGGTGTTTGGCTCCTCTGATATCCTTACCAATGCCCTTCTGTGCTTCGCTCATGTATTGACCCATGTGCCCACTTATCTTAGCTGCGATGATGTCTGACATGAGTTTCCAATGTTTTTGAGAGACAGGTTATTGGCCTGTAGTTGGATGGGACTGTACCTTTTGAGGGATCCTTCATTATCAGGATCGTCGGCCCTTGGGTTAGCCATTCAGGGTGGGTCCCATCCCTTAGCAGCTGATTCATTTGTGCTACCAGGCACTCATGGATTGCAGTGAGCTTCTTTAGCCAGCAGGCATGGATCATGTCAGGGCTGGGTGCTGTCCAGTTTTTCATAAATGAGACTCTTTATTGGATGTCTGCCACTGTAATAGTCACTGGGTTCTGTTCAGGGAGGTTTCTGTGGTCTTCCCACCAGCGACTGTGCATCGCTATACCTTTCCATGACTGTTCAGTTTCCAGCCTTGGTGGGTCAGCTCTGCTGTTATTATCCTGCCATTGAGAGTACACTTTCGCAGGTTGTGTTGCGAACATTCGACTGGCTTCGTTATCTCTGGTGTATCTCTTTAGGCGGCTGGCCAAGGCTTGTAGCCTTTGCTTGGCAGTTTCGAGTGCAGCATACTTCAGGTATGGGCATTGGTCTGTTCATTGTACCTCTCTGGGCCTCTGTCATTTGGCTCACTTCCCTCCGAGCTGCCTTGATTTTTCCAACCTTTGACCTGGCGTCCTGGCTCCCCTTTGCCGTAGCATTTGTGTTGTACCTCGTATCTCAAGTTATTATAGCAGTTGCCATTTGTGGATGTTGGAACACTGAGCTACTAGTTGCTTCGCCGTCTGCCTTGAATTTGGGTTTCTCTGTTCCCATTCACCGCACATTCTTTGCATGTAACCCCTCTGACTAGGGTTACTTGAGTAGTAGAATTCCAACAGAGCCTTGTTCTCGCATCTCAGCCATTTTCTAGTTCCAGTAGCCCACTTCTCGCCAAGGTGCTCTGGTTCCCCAACACCTGATGCAGACCTTGTTGTACCGGGCAACGTCTGGTATCTCATGTGCTTCATTGTCTCTCATCATCATACGAGGTAGGCAGTAACTTGAAGGGTCTTGCCCAAGGACCCACACTGGATGCACACTCCGCCCTGACAGGGACACGACGGGGGTTCGAACCGGGGTAACTCTTAAGTAATTATTTTATCTAATCTATCCAAGAATCAATGCATTTTTCCTTTGTACATCCCAATCAGACTCCTCCCGTGACAGGCCTCCATATAATGATGTTAATTCATTGAAATATGGTCTGCATCTGCGCAGTACGCAGAGTGGGACCGTATGTGTGGTCAGCTGTCAATGATGGCTCCACACAGTCGAGAAAATAAAAAAAGCAGTCTGACAATAAGGTGGATGTGAAGCGAAACCAACAAAGTGCCACCAAAACAGGCGGAAGTAAAGGAAAAGAGAAACTGACCCCAACACCGTGTTCAGCAACTAATAGTAAGTTTGTACATTAAACCACAGACTATTCATTATGGGGGTGCACAGGTTTTATGCACAACAAGAATATTAGAGCCTTTAAATTATTTACTCCACCGAAGCCACTGATCTGGTACAAGCTTCAAATCTGTAACCAACCACACTGTTCATTAAAATAAATGGATCATACAGTATGTTGAACCAGGCACAGTAGAGTGTACAATGTTGGTTACTGTAGCAGCATTTGCGTGTCACACATTATTTGTACATTGATGAAATAAAAATGCTTTTTGTTGACATATGTCACTTCATCCTGTGATGGTGCTTTTATACTGATGGATGTCCAGTCGACAGCTCTGATTACATCAGGCTCCTGCTGCAAATGTCGCCCTGACCAACTATTGTGTGGTAACTTGATATGCCCTGCCGGTATATGGATAATTGCTTCTCACACAGCTGGCATGGCTCGGCTCAGGGTCCACTGGGATAAACTGTAACCACCAATCTGCAGCTTCCTCTGGATGCCCTTGTGGCTGGAATCCTATTGTGGTCAGCAGATGGATGTGGCTGGCTGTGTGGCTTCTTGCTGTGTCATGCTCCAAGAACTGGAACCTCCAACAGATCAGATTGTCTAACAGATCCTCTATTACTGTAGACCCTTCAACAGATCCTCCAGCAGGGCTACAGCCTTATTAAAGAAGACTTGTCTCACCCTGTTTTGCATAGTTTTTTTATATTTTCTCACGACCTTGGTAATATTTAAGAATGAAGGGACACTCAGATTGCTCCATAATTTCTAGGTTCTATGTGCTGGAATGAAACGGAACGGTCCACCCTTGTTTTTTATGCATACACCTACAGCAATAATATTCAATGGCCAGACGACCTGCTCCAGATTTTTTTTAGACAGCGACAGCGAGTTCTGTAGAGTTAGAACAGTCTGATATTCAGGGTTACTTGTATAATCCAGAATGCAAACCAGAGTGCAGAGTGAACGAAGCTGTCACAGCCGAAAAGGCACCTGCAATGAGCTGACAATAAGACAGCCAACGGTGGGGAGATCCGACCACGGAGCAGCTTACAGGAGCTGTGTGCAGGAGACAGGTGGTGGTGGTCTGCACCACACGCCGATGTACTGTAAACAATGAATATCCCTGTGCTAAATTTCAACGCTACTGATTTTGTTTAGATGAAATTGCAGATTCTACTGCTGATGCCACACCATCAGTTTTGGGCTACCGTCCAGAGGGAAGGGACAACTGTCTTGTTTTGCCAGCCACTAACAGCAGATGAAGACAAGAAGAGGGTTTTGGCTAAATGAGAATTCTGTGGCTTTCTAACAACTGTCTGCTTTGATTTAAAATAAAAAGCTGCTGATCGACTTAGAAACTATGTCTTTATTCAAACACGCTGTTATATATAATGTAGCAATCTTTTGTTTAAAATGTAAAGCAATGTCTGAGCGTTTGTCTGTTAGATTTAGTTAGGAGACATGATGCATCACCAGCTGTCTAGCGTGGGTGCCGGTTCCTCACAGGCAGCCTCGTCCTCCTCCAAATGATGTAACTCTTCAGTGCTTCGGGGCTCCAGCAGGCTGGCTCCGCCCCCTCTCAACCCAACTGTTGCTGGGGCAGGTACAGAGAAAGCCAGGAAGCACTAGTTGTAGTTTGTTAGCCCATAGTAAAAAAATCCGCCAGCCTGGGTTGGAGCAGGAATGATTGATAACTCCGATGCATATAAATTATGTAGGAATCAGTGTCCCTTCATTCTTAAATACTATCTGTAAACTAGTGAAGTTTTCTTTTAATGTCACCAACGAACCAATAGCTGTAGAAAAGTACTTAGACTAGCCAGGGAGCAACCATACATCTACGCACATTTCTACGGTCACATAGTTATTCATACATCTGAACGTTTGTGTAGATAAGTACTTATGCCTACTTTTTGAGTACCCTTTATACATGAAACTCCAGGAAATAATTTCTCACACAAGAAATTTGTTAAATGTTTTAAATAAGCAGTTCATTTCATGTGTATATCATTTTTGTGGCAAACAAAAATTATCTCAGGGAAAATTCATGATATCGCCAGTATGTCCAGTTTAGAATTTGGGCACTCTGATTTAGATAGATAAAACAAAAAGAAAACCTAAGGTTTAACCTTTGAGTGTTTCTCTTCCTAAATGATGGAGTTTGCTTATTGTCTTCTTCAATAACACAATCTTGCTGAAAAATGTAAAAAATTTAAAAACGAATTGTCACACAGGCTGTTTATTTTTTCACCACAACAGAGACTACATGATGGGGAAAAAATAGGAACCAAGTGACCAGCATGAAGCTGTAGAGTTACATTGGAGCTAATACTAACTAAAATACTAAAAAATGTAGCCCATAGGATTTGTACAAAAAACACAACATACAGCACCATTAACTTGAAAAGTAAATATAAGAACTTACAGAGTGGACCGTTTCCGGCCTGTTGTTTATTTCTGAAACTCTGCCTGGGGCTAAGATTCCAGACGGATTTCATATTCTCTAACTTCAGAGAAATCAGATCTTTCACAATATTCCCATATTCCCTAAGGCACCCATTTTCCCATTCAGCTCTAATGACTAGGCTCTGTTAAATAAAAAAAACAAAAAAACAATTGCGTCAGACAGATAAATGCATCAAAGAATGGGACGAGTGGGGATGACAGAGCCTTACCATTTATGCTGCTGAATTGTGTCACAATAATGTGCCTCAATAGAAGAGAAAATTGACTGTGTAAAACCAAATCATTGCTATAGCAGCCTTTCCTTTGTAATGACAATATGCCTCTCTCCACAACCAATCAGTGTATGTGCCCTTAAAATGATGCCAGGAAATGAGTTTTGAAGATTACTTCTGGCTGCCAATAAAAAGTAATAGACATGACAATGAGAAGATCACTACAAGCCATTAACACACAGTGTGAGGCTGGATATGAGCAGTGTGTGGGGATACTGGACTGGAATTAAGGGTTGTGAAACTATACAAAAGTAAGCAGCTCATGGGATTAATGTCATAATGTAATGTTGAATAAGTTGCATGCCTGAAAATATTACATTAATACATTAATACATAACATCAATAGTTAGAACCCTGAAAGGAATCCAGTCCAGTGGTTCTGTCAAAAATTGATTACGCCAGTCCCGGTCGCACCACTGATCTCCCCGGGTTTCAGCTGGTCCATCTGTCCCTCCTCCCGCACCAGATCAGCCTGCGGTCCCAGTTTCAGTTTCCGTTTCCCAGCCACGTCTGACCGTTGCTGCAGCACCAGCCTGCCCAGCTCAAACTTTAGTCCGCTGGGAGGAATTCTTGCACCGGTGCAGTTTCACGTTTCGTGCCACCGCTCCAGCCACAGAACCACAGGTCGCTCCAGCCACAGAACCGCAGGACGCTCCAGTCACAGAACCACAGGTCGCTCCAGCCACAAAACCGCAGGACGCTCCAGTCACAGAACCACAGGTCGCTCCAGTCACAGAACCTCAGCCTGCATCAGTCCCTGCGTCTCAGCCTGTGTCAGTTCCTGCATCTCAGCCTGCGTCAGTTCCTGCGTCTCAGCCTGCGCCAGTTCCTGCGTCTTGGTCTGCGTCAATCTCAGTCTGCAGCCATCACTGCCTTGATCTCAGCACAGACATCTCGTCACGCTCAAGCTCCAGCTCAGCTATGTCACGCTCAAGCTCCAGCTCAGCCACGTCACGCTCAAGCTCCAGCTCAGCCACGTCATGCTCAAGCTCCAGCTCAGCTACATCATGCTCAAAGTCCCAGCTCAGCCACGCCACGCTCAAGCTCCAGCCTCGCCCCAGCACGATTGCACAACACGCCGGTCAAGCCCAGCCCTAGCCCAGTCGGGCCCGGCTTCTGCCCCCTTAAGCGGCCGCACGCAGCCCTGCCGGCTCCAGAGAGAAGACCGTACACATCCCTGCCGGTCTGGTAGCAGTGGCCATCCCTGTCCTCGTTGGTGGAGAGGTGCTTCTGGTCCTTGTCGGCCCTGAAAAGGCCGTTCCTGCCCCAGTTCCTGTCGGCCTCCAAGCGGAGGTTGTTCCTGCCTCAGTTCCTGTTGGCCTCCAAGGGGAGGACGTTCCTGCCTCCGTTCCCATCGGCCTCAAAGTGGAGGTCGTTCTCCAAGAAGGAGGCCCATTTCGTCACGGGAGGCGACTCCTCCCTGCAAATTTGGAACCACTACCCCCACGATGATACTGAACCAAAACTGAACTTTCGACATTATCCCCTTCTCACTTGACTCTCAGCAGTTTAACATGGCAGTGCCCAAATCCTCTCAAAGTGCTCAGTCCTTGGATGTTTTAACCCACACCAAAACCTATTTAATCTACCAATGAATCAACAAGAGGACTTTGTGGGTTTCTTTTATTTTTAATGGACCAGAATCTGAAGAACACTGCCTCAGCATTTGTATGTATGTGGACTTCATCTCACCTCGGACTGCTTCGAGAATGAAGGTGCTACAATGCTGGGTTTGCTTCACAGCTCTGGTTGTGGGATCTGTTCCTACAGTCTGTCATCCATACGCTGTAGTAAGTACAGTACATGAACGATACTTGTGGTGTCTTAAAATGTTAGTTGGTCTGTTTAAAATGTAGTGCAGTTGTAGCAGTTCAAAGTGAGTAGCGTTTTCACTCCAGTACCGTTGTGTCACAACGGTGCAGCAGATGCCTCGCTGACTAAAGATTTTTAATCCTGCAGTGGGATGAAAAAAATCAGGACGCTAGTTTTGTTTTAACCACCAGGTGGCGCAGTGTTGATCAGAAGCCTCCAATGCACTACAGCGTAACTGAGGTCCGACTGTTCATTTCTACCTGTAACACATTGTACACCAAACCTATTTTACTATTAAGTTTTTACTATTAAGTATCTGTTGTGTGCTCAAATGTGGGGAGTATAAAGGCCAACAACTTGTTCATGGCTTAGTTATTTTCTGTTAATTGCAAAGTTATAATTGTTCTGTTTAGTTTAGAACAGACCTGCGCCACAGCAGCAAAACGTTCTTGTTTTTATTCTCCTCAGCTTTTTTATGTCTTTAAAAAACAGGTGTCTCATACACACCCACCGCTCTAACATCTGATACAACATATTGGCTTCACATAATTCCATGATTATAGGTTAAATTACACTACCACGTGACGTGTTTCGGAGTCATGTCCAGACAGAGACCAATACACAAATGTACGAGGAGTGGCGCACTAGATGTACCATTAGATGTGTAGAATTTGTATTTGAGTTTGAATTTGTAGACTGTAGAATTTGTTTTGACTGTGCGTCTCATTGTAACTGAATGAGTGGCTGATGTGACTTATTTGGTCCGTGTACGTTTCAAAACTTTGATTTCCCATTCGCCCATCCATCCATCCACCTTCACCGGATTTCTCGTTTCTCTTGGTATGATGTCAAACAGATTTCAGATTCAAACAGATTTTAAAGCACCGCCTTACAAACCAATAGTCAGAGCAAAAATATTTTTTAACAAAAACACACGGAATTGGATTTAAAACTGTTTTTTCTTTTAGAAAAAGACGAAAAAGAAAAAAGTCGTTCTCGCGTTACCTCTGCTTTTAATTCTTAATCAAAGCTTATCCGGGGATGGGTCGCGGGGCAGCAGACTGCCGCTCGAATGAAACACGAGATTGAATGATATGTGATGTGTTTCGTAGTCAGATGACTTGGATCTGAGTTCGACCAAGATTTTGTTTGTCTCATGTTTGCTCACAGTCGCAAAGGCAAACTTCACATCCCTTCCCCCTCCTCCGTAGAGGCGCCTAGACACGCTAATGTGTTGCTTCTACTCGATCAGCAGGTGAGAAATACTTCAGCTCCGGGACAAAGCTCCATGGGAGATTGGGCAGCATCGGGCGGCGTGATCAGCTGCAGGTCTAGGACTCATTAATGCAGCAAGTAGTTTGTTCTACATATGTTTAGTCTGCAAGGATAAACATATATATGTATCATAGCTTTCTGGTCTAATTTATTTGTAAAATACTATTATTATTATTTGTTACCTTTATTATAAACAGTATTAATTGCACAATTTGGACTGGCGATGACTTGCGCTTCTTCCATATTAATCATGGATAATCAAGGAAGAAACTGCAGTTCATAGATGTTATTCAAGAATGGTTTGAGAAAGATTCAGTGTGTTTTTCAACTGAACTGTCAGCCAAGGTAAGTGCATTATCAAATGAATGCGCCTGTCAGCGGGGAAGACATCACTTCAATTCAGTCACTCTTCAGTCGCTGCTGCTGTCTCCTCCTCAGTTCACACACCTAAAGTGTCCGAACCAATAAATGCATTTGCAGATTGACTGTCGCACGGGTTGCTCTTAGTGAGTTAGCTGTCCTTGTCGATGTCTTAAGAATGTTTTGACATCTGTAAACAGTTTTTATAGTTTTACAAGGCGTAATATGACGCTAACGTTTGATCGTTGCTCGTATTCCATATAAAAGAAAACGAGGACTGAATAGGTATGCTGGTAATTGCTACGATCTTCTGTCAATAAAACATAAAATGTTAAACCTCTGAGCCCTGACTTTTATGTCTTCTTTGGATTAAAAAACAAATGTTGAATGTTCTCAAATAATTTAATATTGCCGCCCTCCCAGTGTTTTTTTTTCATTGAACACGTGGGTGTTACCGGTGGCCGACCCCTGGTCTAGATCATCCTTATTCACATTTTCAAATTCTATTAGTGTAACCTTAGTTAGTATTCCTTTTTATTTTTTTTTTATTTTTTTTTTGGGAAACGTTGCATTTCAGCTACCATGATTTTATTTGTAATTAACATTAGTTCCTACCTTCCCTTGTTGATGGGGGACAGGAAAAAAGTGTTGGGTAGGAGCGGGGTAAGGAAAAAAGTGTACATGTGCCGTGTGGTGCATTAAAGAAGAATATCCCATAAAGAAATTGTAGCCCGTACCAACAGCAAGATATCAGGGTTACAGTAGCTCGTCTGCCCCAAATCAAACGCTGCAGGTGGGAGGGCGCACCGTTCAGCCTTCTATTTTCGGTTTTAAACTGCCATAATTGCCCCATGACTTACTTACGTACATAACTATACAAATATATATATATACAAACCGCTTGTCGCCTGTGGTGGACAATTATATATATATATATATATATATATATATATATATATACACACACACACACACACACACACACACACACACACACACACACACACACACTCTATTCTCACCCTCCGCGGGTGGTCTCATCCACTTTCCAAGCTCGGGTCCTCTACCAGAGGCCAGGGAGCTTGAGGGTTCTGCGCAGTATCCATGCTGTTCCTAGGACTGCACTTTTCTGGACTGAGATTTCGGATGTTTTTCCAGGGATCTGTCGTAGCCACTCCTCCAGTTTGGGGGTCACAGCCCCTAGTGCTCCGATCACCACAGGCACCACTGTGGCCTTCACCTTCCAAGCCTTCTCCAGTTCTTCTCTGAGCCCTTGGTATTTCTCTAGTTTCTCATGTTCCTTTTTCCTGATGTTGCCATCGCTTGGTATTGCCACATCCACCACTACGGCTTTCCTCTGCTCTTTATCCATCACCACAATGTCTGGTTGGTTCGCCATTACCATTCTGTCAGTCTGGATCTGAAAGTCCCACAGGATCTTGGCTCGCTCGTTCTCTACCACCTTGGGAGGTGTTTCCCACTTTGACCTTGGGGTTTCCAGTCCATACTCCGCGCAGATGTTCCTGTATACTATGCCAGCCACTTGGTTATGGCGTTCCATGTATGCTTTGCCTGCCAGCATCTTACACCCTGCAGTTATGTGCTGGACCGTCTCTGGGGCCTCTTTGCACAGTCTACACCTTGGGTCTTGTCTGGTGTGGTAGATCTGGGCCTCTATGGCTCTGGTGCTCAGGGCCTGCTCCTGTGCAGCCAGGATGAGTGCCTCTGTGCTGTCCTTCAGCCCAGCCCTTTCAAGCCATTGATAGGATTTGTTGAGATCAGCCCCTTCAGTTATGTTCCGGTGGTACATCCCGTGCGAATGACATCCCGATGTCCGAGCTGTAGATCCTGGTGGTGTGGATCAGCGAGTCGATGTCTCGCTCACTCTTGGCGTACAGCTTGATGTCATCCATATAGAGGAGGTGACTTATGGTGGCCCCGTTCCGGAGTCGGTATCCATAGCCAGTCTTGTTTATTATTTGGCTGAGGGGGTTTAGACCTATGCAGAACAGCAGTGGGGACAGTGCATCTCCTTGGTATATGCCACATTTGATGGATACTTGGGCAAGTGGCTTCCCATTGGCTTCAAGGGTGGTTCTCCACAACCTCATCGAGTTTGCAATGAAGGCCCTTAGAGTTCTGTTGATGTTGTACAGCTCCAAGCATTCAGTGATCCATGTGTGTGGCATTGAGTCATAGGCTTTCTTGTAGTCCATCCAGGCTGTGCACAGGTTGGTGTGTCGCATTCTGCAGTCTTGGGCAACAGTTCTGTCTACCAGGAGTTGGTGTTTGGCTCCTCTGGTATCCTTACCAATGCCCTTCTGTGCTTCGCTCATGTATTGACTCATGTGCCCACTTATCTTAGCTGCGATGATGCCTGACATGAGCTTCCATGTTGTGGAGAGACAGGTTATTGGCCGGTAGTTGGATGGGACTGTACCCTTTGAGGGATCCTTCATTATCAGGATCGTTCGCCCTTTGGTTAGCCATTCAGGGTGAGTCCCATCCCTTAGCAGCTGGTTCATTTGTCCTGCCAGGCGCTCATGGATTGCAGTGAGCTTCTTTAGCCAGTAGGCGTGGATCATGTCAGGGCCAGGTGCTGTCCAGTTTTTCATACCTGAGACTCTTTGTTGGATGTCTGCCACTGTGATTCTGTTCAGGGAGGTTGCTGTGGTCTTCCCTCAGATCCACCAGCCACTGTGCATCACTGTTGTGTGACGCCTCCCTTTCCCATATGCCCTTCCAGTACTGTTCAGTTTCCAGCCTTGGTGGGTCTGCTCTGTTGTTATTACCCTGCCATTGAGAGTACACTTTCGCAGGTTGTGTTGCGAACAGCCGGTTTATTCGTCTGGCTTCGTTATCTCTGGTGTATCTCTTTAGGCGGCTGGCCAAGGCTTGAAGGCTTTGCTTGGCAGTTTCGAGTGCTTCAGGTATGGGCATCTGGCTGTACCGCATCGGTCTTTTCATTGCACCTCTCTGGGCCTCTGTCATTTGGCTCACTTCCCTCCGAGCTGCCTTGATTTTTGCCTCCAACCTTCGTTTCCATGGTGGGTATTGTTTCTCATGGCTCCCATGGTTGCTCTTATAGCCAAGCACCTCCAGGATCTCTGATGCTGAAGCGTATATGAGCTTATTTGTTTCAGTGATTGTTGTGCTAGCGGTCGCTCTCAATGCTGCATTCACATCTTCCATGAGACTTTCTGATGGTACTTCACTTAGCCGTTGTAGTGGGGTTCGGGGTTGCCTGTTCAATCTCGCCATGATCTTATCTTTCAGGTCAGTTGCTGCCTCGCTCAGCGTATCTGTGCTTATTGGGGCTTCGTACCCAATTTCCGGTTGGGGAGATGGTGAAACCTCCCCTCTGACCTGGCGTCCTGGCTCCCCCTTGCCGTAGCATTTGTGTTGTATCTCGTCAATCTCAAGTTGTGATAGCAGTTGCCGTTTGTGGATGTTGGAACACTGAGCTACTAGTTGCTTCGCCGTCAGCCTTGAATGTGGGTTTCTCCGTTCCCATTTACCGCACATTCTTTGCATGTAACCCCTCTGACTAGGGTTACTTGAGTAGTAGCATTCCAACAGTTCTCTGTTCTCGCATCTCAGCCATTTCTTTCTTGTTCCAGTAGCCCAAGGTGCTCTGGTTCCCCAACACCTGCTCTGGTTCCCCAACACCTGACGCAGACCTTGTTAGACCGGGCGACGTCTGAGCCGGTATCTCATGTGGTTCATTGTCTCTCATGATATGAGGTAGGCGGTAGCTTGAAGGGAAGAAGCTTCTTGCCCAAGGACCCACACTGGATGCCTATGCGCCCTAACGGGGATTCGAACCGGGGACCACCCGGCTTTAACGATTGAGCTATCCAGTGAGCTGTATATATATATATATATATATATATATATATATATATATATATATATATATATATATAAAATTAAAATTGAAAGAGTGCTTCCACTGACACTCGAACCTGGGATGAAAAACTCCACACACGCCCTTCTTAACCACTTGGCCAGCTAAGACTTGAAAAGTGGCTGTTCTACAAGACGCTACAGTTGTAGCACTTCAATGTGTCAGCCTTTACGGCAATCTGTTTACATTTTCAGCCCGGTATCACCGGGTTTTGAGCGCGTTGGAGCTGTGTTGCGTCTATTTGGCCTATAGATGGCGATGAGCCCCTACACTGGCCTTTATGATGCTGTCTTAGATTTATGTTATATAGGCCCATGTAGGGTTACAAACAACGCTTCTGTGGTGTAATGTTTTGTTTATGGTTAACAGCCTTGATGTCTCAATTTTTTACCCCGGGTTCGAATCCCGATGGAAGCAGAAGTTGTAATTACTGAACATTTTTATATTTTCGCATACAAGATAGGCTGCCTGTATTATTTAGCAGAGCTACAGCCATGTTCCCAAGAGGTTCACCAGCCGCTTTTGAGTCATAGACGGACGTTGTTCTGCCCGCTTTCATGTAGACACGGAACTCTTCACAGTTTTTTCAAACGTAGATTTTGTTAATTTCATTATTCATTTACAACAACATGCAAATGCTAAAAATTTTCTGAAGAGATGACAGTACACCCATCAAGTTTCGGTGAACAGAAAACGCTTGAAAGCGTTTCCGTTTTATATTCCGTTTATTTCCTTTCACCTGTACCACATAAAGTGATTGCAGAGCTACAGCCGTGTTCCTACAAAGTTAACCAGCTGTTTATTTCGTTATTCCCTCTTTCAGGTCCGTCTGGTGAATGAAAGTGGGCGTGGCCATCCACGTCCCAGAGCGGGGACACTGGGGGAAGGGGAAACGCTCATCAACACGCAGGACAAAGATCTGCGTTTCTCTGGCTGCTACAGCCTCGGCTGCGTTGGGTTGTTAGTGTCCCTTTCACCTCTACCATATGAAATGTGTTCCTACAAAGTTGATCAGCCGCTTTCAGAATCAGAATCGTTTATTCCCCAGGTTTGAACAGGGCAAACTTTATTTTTATTTTTTTATTTTAAATCCCATACGGTCTGCACTGTTACGTCACCAAAAATTACGAAAAAACGACAGTACAGTTTTAATAAATGTGCAATAAAAATATAAACAGAAAACGCTTGAAAGCGTTTCCGTTTTATATTCCGTTTATTTTGTTAATTTCCATTTCACCTGTACCACATAAAGTCATGAGCCATGTTCCCAATAGGTTGACAATAGCGGTGACACACGCATTGACGTTGTTCTGCCCGCTTTCATGTAGACGCAAAACTCATCAAAGTAAAAGAGAGCTCAGTGCAGCATTTGCAATTACAACAGGCTCAAAGAGGAGGCTGTAGCAGAGGAACACAGGTCTTTATCCTGTATGTTGATGCGCCCACCCCCACAGTCAGCGCTTACCTTTGCTACGGGACGTGGATGGCCCCGCACACTTTTATTTATCAGACACATATGAAAGTGGGAATAACGAAATAAACGGAATGTAAAGTAAAATGCTTTTGTCTACATCAAAGCGGACAAATCACATGTGAACGTTTTAATTTTTTTTGTAAATAAAAATAATGTTTGCCCTGTTCAAACCTGGGCAATAAAAACGATTCTGATTCGGAAAGCAGCTGATCATCTTCGTAGGAACACATTTTATATGGTACAGGTGAAAGGGAGACTAACAACCCAACGCAGCCGAGGCTGTAGCAGGCAGAGAAACGCAGATCTTTGTCCTGCGTGTTGATGAGCGTTTCCCCTTCCCCCAGTGTCCCCGCTCTGGGACGTGGATGGCCACGGAAACGCTTTCAATCGTTTTCTGTTCACCGAAACTTGAACAAACAATAGCGCACTAGCGAGCAAAGACGCATAATAATCTATAATATTTAAAAATGAACTACTCTACATTTAATGATACAAAACAATGACATCGTTTTTTGTGCGTAATGTGCAGACCTAGATAGAAATGAACAGTCGGACCTCACATCTTTGCGCCACCTGGTGGTTAAAACGAGACTAGCACCCTGATTTTTTTCAGCTGGCTGCAGGATTAAAAATGCTTAGTTGGGGACGCACCCGTGGCGCGCTGGCGACGCGCACGTACTGCGGTAAAAAAGGTGGTCGCTTTGAAGTGCTACGACTGTATATGACATAGTCAACTACAATGTTTTAGGAACAAAAGTGGGAGTCAATCGCCACCTACAGGCCAAAAGGATGTTACACTCTCTTTCACGCAGTGCAAACAAGGCGCTGACGCGGTGGATTCGGAAGCAAACCACGAGGGGGGGCAGACACTTTTAACTGCTGCCACTGTAACCCACATGTGACACAAGTTAATAGCTAGCTATGCTAACGGCTACAGCCAGCCAACCGAGCCTTTGTCCTCTTGAAATGTGCTGCTGTGGGTCGATGCAATCACACACTTGTGTGGAGAAAAGCTAATATCCATGGGCCTTCAATCGGCTACAGGCAAGGAGCGGTGGATGGAGCTTTTGTCCTGTTAAAATGTGCTGCTGTGGGTTGCTGCAATTACACACACCTGGGGGAAAAGGCTAATAGCTATCGGTCTTCGAGTAGCTACAGGCAGGGAGCAGTGGATCAAGCTTTTTCCTATTGAAATTTGATGCTGTACGCTGCTGCTGTAACCACACGTGTGCGGGGAACTAGAGAGCGGGTCTCTGTAGCTGGAATCATGTGGCACGTAGCTTCACTCCTGTATTTTCTATAGCCTTTAGCCGTTAGTACACCGTTATCAACTACAGACAACTAACCTTGCTACTGCCGTGTCGCAGTTACTGCTAACGACTATAACCACACAGAGAGCCGTATAAGGCAGCTGCATTGACTGCTACTCCTATTTGTGTTGCTTATCCGGTCATTTACCTATAGCTTGTGTAGTGTAACCAATATATTTGTAGGACCAATACAGAAATACAATTTACAGTAAATGTAACATTGTCCTTTTATATACTGTAAAAGGGCTCATCCCAGAGGCCCCATACCCACAGGCAAGCAGATTGTCTAACAGAGAAACCACTGCATGCAGATAGATAAAATAATTGGCAATAAGCTAATGATTTATTTTCCTAATTAGTTTTCTGTTGAGACAATGTTTTTAGTCACTGTATTCACTTTTGCCAGTCTATGGCAGCTGATAATATGCCATTACTTTTTAATCCTTTTTTTTAAACGTATTAAGTTACAGAATATGTGAGGTTATGTCTTCTAGTTAAAAGACTACTCTAGTTAAAAGACTAATTAGTTTAGTGTCTGGAAAACCAGAGCATATACATTACTTTATTTGTTACAAAAGAAAGTGCAGCACAAGTGCACTTGGCCGTATACAGTAGACTGATAGAATAGCAATGCACTAAAGTACTGAGGTGTGTGGGTGATACGCTACATGTGCTTTTATTGTCAAGGGTGTGCTTCATCTCCCTTTGACATCACCCTGATAAGTTTGCTTGTCTATCAAGTCCAGAGTACTAATGTGTCGTTCGTGAACAATTATTTAAAAATGAACTACTCTACATTTAATGATACAAAACAATGACATCGTTTTTTGTGCGTAATGTGCAGACCTAGATAGAAATGAACAGTCGGACCTCACATCTTTGCGCCACCTGGTGGTTAAAACGAGACTATGTATTTCTGTATTGGTCCTACAAATATATTGGTTACACTACACAAGCTATAGGTAAATGACCGGATAAGCAACACAAATAGGAGTAGCAGTCAATGCAGCTGCCTTATACGGCTCTCTGTGTGGTTATAGTCGTTAGCAGTAACTGCGACACGGCAGTAGCAAGGTTAGTTGTCTGTAGTTGATAACGGTGTACTAACGGCTAAAGGCTATAGAAAATACAGGAGTGAAGCTACGTGCCACTCAGAGTGGAGCCCAGGACGCAGAGTCGCAGTCTTACACGCCTCTCTGCATGTTCTCTACAGCCGCGACCCACTCTTAGTTATCGCATAGAGACTGTGTCTGCTTCTCGACCACCTAAACTATACAAGTCACAAACAAATCAAAGAGGAGTGACTTACCAGAATTTAATAAACATCAAAACAGTTCCTCTTACGGAACAAAGTAATAGTAAGCTAATAAAGTGTGGTTTATTAAATATCAGATCTCTCTCATCTAAATCCTTTTTAATAAATGACTTGATAAGTGACCATCACATAGATCTGTTCTGTCTCACTGAAACCTGGCTGCAGCAGGATGAATATGTTACTTTAAATGAGTCGACTCCAATGAGTCACATCAACTATCATGTTCCAAGAAGTACAGGTAGAGGTGGAGGAGTAGCAGCAGTTTATAAATCAGATTTATTAATTACTCCTAAACCTAAACATAGTTATAACTCATTTGAGAGCCTCACTCTGAGCCTTTCTCACCCAGACTCTAAAACTCAGAAACCAGTTGTGTTTTGTATTGTTTACCGTCCTCCTGCTCCATATTCAGAGTTCTTAACTGAATTCTCTGAATTCTTATCTGACTTAGTTCTTAGCACAGATAAAGTCATTGTAGTGGGAGACTTTAACATTCATGTAGATGTTGACAGCAACTGTCTCAGCACTGCTTTTAACTCTTTAATAGACACTATTGGTTTTACACAGCAGGTAAATGAACCCACTCATCGTTTTAACCACACCCTAGATCTTGTCCTGACATATGGAGTTGAAATTGATAATTTAATAGTTCTTCCCCAAAACCCTCTGTTATCTGACCATTTCTTATTAACTTTTGAATTTAGCACAACTGACCCTATAACAGCTGGAAAGAAATGTTACTATAGCAGATGTTTATCTGACAATGCTGTTGCCAGATTCAAGCAGATGATTCCATCATCTTTTGCCTCAATGTCTTGCAGATACACAGAGAACAGTCACCTTAATCCTTATGAACAGGTTGACTGTCTTGTAGATGATGCTGCAGCTTCTCTACGTACAATGTTAGACACAGTGGCTCCTCTGAAGAAGAAGACAGTGAATCAGAGGAGGTTAGCTCCGTGGTATAACTCAGACATCCGCAGTCTAAAGCAAAGGACTAGACAACTAGAAAGACAGTGGCGTTCCAACAAAATAAATGTAAACTGCATTGCATGGAAGGACAGTCTAATGAAATATAAAAAAGCACTTTGTGCTGCTAGAAAAACATATTATTCCTCCCTAATTGAGGAAAACAAAAACAACCCCAGGTTTCTTTTCAGCACTGTAGCCAGGCTGACAAAGAGTCATAGCTGTATTGAGTCTACTATCCCCTAAATCTCAGCAGCAATGACTTTATGAACTACTTTACTAATAAAATTATCATCATTAGAAAAAACATTCAGCAGCGACTTCTTCCAAATGACAGAAAGCACTGTCTAGATCCATCAACTTTTAATTTATTAAATCCTCTGTCTTACCTAGACAGCTTCTCCCCCATAACTCATATGGAGTTAACCTCAATAATTAACTCTTCCAAGTCGTCCACTTGTCTTTTAGATCCAATCCCAACCAGATTACTCAAAGAAGCTCTACCTTTAATCAGCTCATCCATATTAAATCAAATCAACCAATCTTTACAACTAGGCTATGTACCACAGGCTTTTAAGGTGGCTGTGGTCAAACCTCTATTGAAAAAACCAACCCTTGACCCTGGACAACTAGCCAACTATAGGCCCATTTCAAATTTACCCTTTATTTCCAAGATTCTGGAAAAAATCGTGGCTAAACAATTATCTGACCACCTTAGTGGGAATAACCTGTATGAAGATTTTCAGTCAGGATTTAGAAAACATCATAGCACAGAAACAGCTCTGGTTAGAGTCACTAATGATCTTCTATTAGCTTCGGACAATGGTCTAGTTTCTGTCCTTGTCCTGTTAGATCTTAGTGCTGCATTTGATACAATTGATCATCACATTCTATTACAGACACTAGAACATAGAATCGGGATTAATGGAACAGCATTGGGATGGTTTAAATCCTATTTGTTGAACAGATTCCAGTTTGTTCATGTTAATGATAAATTCTCCACACGCACAAGGATTAGCTATGGAGTTCCACAGGGTTCTGTGCTGGGTCCAATTCTGTTTAGCTTATACATGTCTCCTCTAGGTGAGATTATTAGAAAGCATTCTATTAATTTTCATTTTTACGCAGATGATACTCAGCTATACATGTCCTTGGAACCAAATGAAACAGATCAACTAGTCAAAATTCAGGGTTGTTTAAAAGTCATCAAATCCTGGATGTCCCAAAACTTCCTTCAACTAAACTCAGATAAAACCGAGATTCTTATTGTTGGGCCTAAAAATCTGAGAGAGACACTATTAAGTCAGATAGCCACCCTGGATGGCATAACATTAGCTTCAGATTCTACTGTGAGGAACCTTGGTGTCATGTTTGACCAGGATCTCTCTTTTACATCATACATTAAACAAATCTCCAGAACCGCCTACTTCCACCTTAGAAATATAGTTAAAATCAGAAGCATCCTCTCTCAGAGCGATGCAGAGAAACTGATCCATGCATTTGTTACCTCTAGGCTGGACTACTGTAACTCCTTACTCATAGGATGTCCTAACAGCTCCTTAAAAAGCCTACAGCTCATTCAAAATGCTGCAGCCAGAGTTCTGACAGGACTTAGAAAGAGAGATCACATTTCTCCTACATTAGCTTCTCTGCACTGGCTGCCTGTAAAATGTAGGATAGAATTTAAAATTCTCCTACTCACATACAAAGTACTCAATGATAAACCTCCTTCTTATCTTAAAGACCTTATAGTTCCTTATGCTCCCAGCAGAACACTTCGTTCTCAGAGCGCTGGGCTACTTACGGTTCCTAGAGTGTTTAAATGTAGAACAGGGGGCAGAGCTTTTAGCTACCAAGCTCCTCTCCTCTGGAACCAGCTCCCTCTTCAGGTTCGAGAAGCTGACACACTCTCCACCTTTAAGATTAGGCTTAAAACCTTCCTTTTTGATAAAGCTTATAGTTAGAGATGGTTCAGGTCACTGGCAATTATTGTTAGTCACAGGAACCATCTCTTAGTTAAGCTGCAATAGACATAGACTGCTGGGGGACTTAATTTATACACTGAGCTCCTCTGTTTCCTTCTACCTCCTCTGTCCCATAACCTCCCATCATTGTCCCATGTTTAACTAACCTTGTCTCTTTCTGTCCAGTAGTTGTGCTTCTCTCCTCTCTCCCCCCCACCCCCACTCTTTCTCCCTTTCTGTCCTCACCCACAGGTATCATTGGACTCAAAGTTTGGTGTCTGTGAGGGGCAGCTGCGGATCCAACCATCCTGCCTGCATCCAGTCCCTGGTCCTACCATCCTGCCTGTGCTCTGTTGTTGCTTGTTGTTGCTTGTTGCTGTTGCTCGGCTTTTCTATCTCTCTATCCTCTCACCCCAACCGGTCGAGGCAGATGGCCGCCCACATCCAGTCTGGTTCTGCTGGAGGTTTCTTCCTCGTTAGAGAGGGAGTTTTTCCTCTCCACTGTTGCTGTCAAATTAAATGCTTGCTGTATGTGGGATTTGTTGGGTTTAGTTGTGTGAGGTTTTAAACTTTACTTTGTAAAGTGCCTTGAAATAACTTTGTTGTGATTTGGCGCTATATAAATAAAATTGAATTGAATTGAATTGAACAATTTGTTTAGTGTGAACTGATCTTTTGTATGACTGAGTGAACAATTCGTTCATTTTCTTGCAGTACCTTCTCTTGCCACATGGCAGCAGCTGCTTAAGCTCATTCAGAAGGACAGGAAACAGAAGTGATTCGTTCACGACGAACTGAGCGTCCTTTCTCAGGGATTCGTTCTTTTGTCACGTGACAGCCAGGCCGCTCAGGCTCTGTGACGAGCAGCAAGCACTCCAGTTCGTTCCTGATTCGTTCATACGGATCCTTACGGATCGTTCTTTCGTTATGTGACCGCTGTAGATCAGCTAGGGGCTATGTGGACTGAGAAACAAGGAAATGAATAATGTCTGATATTTGACGTCCATATTTTTCAACTGACTTTAGTTCATTGTTCTTGTTAATCGTTCACAGCTCAGACTGTGTGGTAAGCAGCAAGTACTACAGTTCTTTTGGGATTCGTTCATCTGGATCTTTATGTTCATCCGTCCATATGTCACGTGAGAGCCAGACTACGCAGGCTCTGTAGCAAGCAGCAAGAGCTCCAGTTCCTGATTCCTGATTCGTATATACGGATCTTTACGGATCATTCGTTCATTTGTCATGTGACCTCTACTAAGCGACTGTCGTGTTGTTAAAAAATAATGGCAGGGAAGATGCAGGACATAAACCACGTTAATATGGTGTGTATTTGTTAGGTTTTTACATGGTTTAAAATGCTCGTGGCATTTTGTTTGTCCTCTGAAGCAAACCATGTTGTCTTCAGTATATAGTGTTTGAGAACCGCGGTTATTTTTACAGAGCCCACAGCTCCGCCTGTTGTCAATGAAGGAAATGAACAAATGACTCAAAATGATTTGTTCACTTTACTGTTTGAGAGTTAAAGATCCGAGTCAGTTAAAAAAATCGAACTTCTCATCTCTAGTCTAAAGTCCACCAACTCTGTGTAAGCAGGGTGGAAGTTAACAAACTTAACTGATTGTGAGAAAGAAGTCTGCTTTCAAAAACTCACCTAGCAAAAGATTACTTGTTTTACTAATCCATAAACTCTGGGCATGATCTTTTTATAATCATACCATTAACAATATTACAATTATGATGGAAGGCTCATCACTGAATAGAGATTCTGGTGTTATCATAGATATCTACACATTGTTACATTGTGTCAAAAAGGAAAAATGAAACTTTAGCAGTTACCATTTTGTAGCCTCAACTATGTCACAGTAAAACAGCTCTGATCATCTGTGGGTGACACATTTTTTTAAGTCTTTAAATATAACCGTAACATCACTGAATCTGTATCCGAATCCTAAAAAAACATAATGAGAACTGCAAGTTAAATATGAAAAACATGTTTATGGGGTTATATTTGGGAACTTTGCATGAGAATAATTTTCTATGAAAAGCATTTTCATAGCATTTCCTGCTACTGTGACTGATAGTGTGCACAGTGAATGAGACCTATTGAATCTGAAGGTGTAGCCTATTCTATATAAAAATGCACTGATGAAAACAAACAGCTCTTACAGTGACAGCGCTGCTCAGAAGATTATACATCACCGTTTTTAAAGCCCAGAGCTCAGAACTGATAAAATAGTGTGTTTTTGTTTCACTGCAAACCAAAGTAGAAGACTGAAGAATAAACGGGCAGAATCAATTAGCCTAGAGATAATAATAGTAATAGTTTGAATGAAAATATGAATGAATGAATGAAAAATGGAAAAAAAAGCATCACAGGAAAGCCAACCAGCTTCACTGAGATTAAGCTGCTCTGGAGTAAATGAAGTAAAATCTTAGGCAATCCCAGCAAATGTGTGTGATAATAAAGTCACTAGAAATGACTCTGCTGCAAAGGCTTGGGTTTACACAAATATTCCAAGTTTGGTAAGTGTAATGGGTCCATGTACCTTTCGTTCAATAGGTTTTTTGTTTGAAATCAAAAGTCAAAAAATGTTGTTTTTTCATTATTTCATTTTTAACATGGTAATAAAAATCAAATAATTATGCTTTAGCTCAGATCAACTTCTGATGCTTATGATTCACTAAAGCTTAAAAACAAAAAACTATTTCAGATTAAAGACAGTGTGTTTCAAAATTCAATATTTTGATCTGAGTGAAACAAAATGTCAGAAAAACTAGCTTTATTTGTTTGTTTTTTTTCATTACCACGTGAAAAATAAAAAAAAAACAGCAGTTTTTTTTTCAATTTTTTAATTCAAACAAAAAATCAATTGAAAGAAAGGTACACGGACCATAATGTTATGTTTTAGTTTATTGTTTTCCATTTATACAAAAATAAAGGGTTTAAAGGGTTTAAAAAACTGAATGCCAAGTGTCAGTGTAAATTATTTTTTAATGTAGTGTGACCTACTGTAGCTTGATCAGAACAGCAAGGTTTAAATGCTGCCTTTCTGTCTAG
This sequence comes from Betta splendens, assembly GCF_900634795.4. Lineage (NCBI taxonomy): Eukaryota > Metazoa > Chordata > Actinopteri > Anabantiformes > Osphronemidae > Betta > Betta splendens. Next base: position 4,687,169 of record NC_040896.2, on the reverse strand, counting down.
TCCATCTAATGCTATTTAAGTCTCAGTCGAAATAAAAACATTCTTTCTGCTTAATTATTCACACACTTGGAAAAAACATCTATCGAAAGTGCTTCCCACTGTGAGTCCATTGTGGTCCATTACAGGAGCTGTTGAAAGACATGGGTGGTAGATTGTTGTTATTTGGACACCATCCACCCTTGCCTCAAAACCACATTTCCACCCAACCACCTAGAGTCCTGTAGGCTATCTAATATTTTCCTGGTTGCCTCTGTGTTTAGGATATTGAGTGGTAATGTAAAGGTAGAGTGAACCTGTGTGTTGGTGTGCTTGTGCAGGGTGAATGATTTGAGGGATTGTTATTGTGAAACAGAAGGAAAGCAGTGCTTTTTCCACAGTGCCAGGCAGGACCCAGAATAGCGAAGAGCTCAATGGAGTGTTAAATGGGAAATCATCTGTTTTCAGCCACCGATTTAATGCTATTGTTGCTCTGTTGTGCTCTGTTATTCTTTGCTGTGTCCTCCTCCTGTGTCTCTTTACTTTTGTGCTTTGTTTTCATCTGCCACCCGCTAAGTCAGCAAGCACAAATTTCACACTGCCCTCGCTTTTGTAGTCATCTCCCACCTGTCTACCTTTGCTTTCCCCTCTCACACAACTCTTCATTCTATCTTCTGTCTCATCATGGCCTCTGCAGGTTCCCAGGTTAAGGCTTACGCCATAAGCGGTTTTCTGCCTCATGTTCACAATGGGTCATTTAAGTTTGCAATAGCAGTCTATGTACTTTCATCAATTTCTCTCCAGCATTCTCTCTATTGACATGACATGACAACAAGTAAGAAGTCTGAAAACCCCACCCCCTCCATCTACATTTCATGTTGGAGGACATAGGACAGGACATGTTGACAGTGCGACATACAACTTGACATGGTGACAGTACAACATACAACATGACATGGTATTTGAATAGTGCAAACTTGACATGTTATTTGAATAGTGCAATTTTGGGATAAGCTAAAATGAAGTTATCAACAGACTATATACAGTGGAGTAAAGTGGATGTGCAGGTGGACTGGGATGGTGGGGCCCGTAAGTGGCAGCGATAGTCCTTTGCTTGGTGGGGGTCAGCTGGGGGGAGTTGGGGCACTGTTCAACAGGCTGACTGCAGTTGGTAAGAAGCTGTTCTTGTGGCGCGAGATCCTGGTTCTGATGGACCGGAGCCTCTTGCCAGAGGAAAGGAGCCGAAAGTGTTCATGTGCTGTGTGAGAGGGGTCGGTTACAATCCTGGCTGCCCGTCTTCGGGTCCTGGACATGTGCAGCTCCTGGAGAGGCGGGAGGTGGCAGCCGATCACCTTCACCGCAGAGTGGATGACACGCTGCAGCTTGGCCTTGTCTCTGGCCGTGGCCGGAGCGAACCAGACTGTGATGGAGGACGTGAGGATGGATTTAATGATGGCAGTGTAGAGGTTTACCAACATCTTTACAGGGAGGTGAAACTTCTTCAGCTGCCTCAGGAAGTACATCCTCTGTTCAGCCTTCTTAGTGATGGAGCTGATGTTCTGCTCCCACTTGAGGTCCTGGTTGATGACGGTGCCCAGGAAGCAGAGGGACTCTACAGAGGTCACCGGGGTGTCACATAGGATGACGGGGGGATGGGGGCTGGATCCTTCCTGAAGTCCACTGTCATCTTCACTGTCGTAGCTCAACCTGATGCATGTTGGAATGACACTATCCTCACAGAAGTTGATGTAGGACGTCACAGTATCTGTGTACTCATCCAAGCTGTTGGTGGCAGACCTGAAAATGTCCCAGTTTGTGCAGTCCAGACACTCCTGAAGTTCCCCCACAGCTTCACTGGTCCACTTCCTACAGGTCCTTACAACCAGCGTGCAGAGTTTTAATTTCTGCCTGTAGGCTGGAATCAGGTGCATTATGATGTGGTTGGACAGGCCCAATGCAGCGCGGGGGACGGCACAATAAGCACTGCTGATGGTGGTGTAGCAGCGGTCCAGTACCTTTCCCTCTCTGGTCGGACATTTGATCAACTGTTTGTATTTGGGGAGTTCAGATGAGAGGTTGGCTTTATTAAATTCTCCCCGGATGATGACTAAGGCGTCTGGGTTTGTCCGTTCTACACTCAGAATCTCCTCAGCCAGCGCCCGTGGGGCAGCGTGCACGTCGCCCTGTGGTGGGACTAAATACTGTGAAGTCCGTTTATCATACAGCTCCTGTAACATGCCAGGTTAAAAAAATAAAAAGTACAGCAGTGTACAAGAAGAGTAAGTAAGACCACTATCTACCTTTGCTTTCTGCGTTTTAAAACCAGTAAGGTTGTTCACGTAAGGTTGTGTTTAAACACTTTTTCTGTCTTTCTTTTACTGTTTCGTTGATGTTCCTAGTAGGGAGGGAGTTGCTGCTGGCACGGTCGGCCCTTCCCTGATTGACAGGCCTTTTGGACTCGTCTTTTTTAAGCTGGCGATTGTTTTGGCTTTTGTTGAGCACAGCAAACTCCTGCCTGGTTTGGGTGTGAGAATATGTACACTGTCTTTACAATCTCTTTTGACAAACTACAGTCGTGGCCAAAACTTTTGAGAATTACATAAATATAAGTTTTTATAACAGCAATTTGCATATACTCCAGAATGTTATATTTCAGTACATCACAGAAACAACTGAAACAAAGATCTAAAAGCAGTTTAGCAGCAAAACAATATTTGTGTCATTCTGAAAACTTTTGGCTACAACTGTAGTCATTTATTTAAGGCAGAAAGAGGAATCCGTTCTGTCAGCTTTGCGAATCTGACCGGGTCAGCAAGCCAATCAAATACAGGTGCTTCCTTAAGGAGTAACGTAACAACTCTGACGCATAGCAATGAAATGGTCACATACAACACGCAAGCCTCGACAGCTTTCAGTCGGATCTGCACAGTGTATACATATTGACCGTGTTCGGCAGCATGAAACTCGTGAGCCAGTAAAAATCCATAAATTAGCTGCATCGTTGTATAAGACGCAGGGTTCAAAGGTAAAAAGTAGCGGCTTATAAATCGGAAAATATATATATATATCTCCCATACAGGTTTATTTGAATACTCATAGCAAAGAGGACTTGATTTGTTAGGATGTCTAAAATAAGTATACTGTATGTATTACTAGTGAAAAGTAAATCAGCTTGACAGGTACAATTGAAACATTTTCAGGTTAGCACCAAAAAACCTAAAGCATTTGGGATCTATTTTATTTGAAATGACACACACTTATCTCTAACCCTTCATCAAGTTGATTCTAATGAAGTAAAGTGGAATTAATTACACAATCTGGTGTAATCTGTGCCATTTGAATATTCTCGCAAACCGATGATTGACTAAAGATTACAGTTTGCTTTACGCAGGATTATTTGGGTTTTAGTTATGTATGGTATGAAATAAAATAAAACTTAAATAATAAAACTGAATTTAATTAAAAGGCAGTTAATTAAAAGGCAAGGACCAACATACAGACACACTTAAAATCAGACCTATGGGATATTTAGAAAACTAATTGGAAAGCAACATAGGCAAGTCATTACACAGTACTTAACTAAGCGCTTAAATAATGTAATAGATAAACAGTCAGATCAGATTCTCAAAATGTCATATTTGATAATTTCATTCCTTTAGTCCTTCCAACTGCTATATGCTGTGCATGAGGAGGATTCTTCAAATGATGTTTAATTAAAGTTAATGCACACTAATGAATGACTGTATTTATGATGACTCCATATGACTCCAGCTGGGGTGGGGAGTTTGGTTTGAGGTGGATTGTCACATGCCATTTTATTATAATTTGTAAATTACCCATGAAACCTATCAAAGCTGTGCCTAGTGTGAGAATACTCTGCTGAATGTAGTAAGACAAAAAAGTTACCCAGAGTGTTGTATTTGATCTTGCAACAAATGAATTTTAAGTCTTTAAGCATGCTAATTAAAAAGACTCCTACTCTATGAGGCATACTAATGCCTGAGACTTGAATGGACTGTAGACTGAATGAGCAGAGTTGTGCCATATTGCTTTAGTGGCAGAATTCACTGTCCCATGACTAAGACACACTGTCAGGAGGACTAATAGTCTTAACACTCAAGTGAATCTGATGAGTTTTTCCCAGCAAGCATAAAATGAGCAGAGAAAAGAATCTTGGAGCTGTGCAGACTTTCTCAGCCTGACCACAATTAGGTTGTTTGGAAAGTGTGTGTAATCCATAAATAGGAGTTTAGGCTTTATTTTGACCTGCAGTATACTCAAACCATATACTGCAGTGTACAGACACAACCATTTCATATATTGCCAACCCCTGACCTAAAGCACACTAATACTATAGCAGCAATTCATTAGATATCCAGGCCAGAAGTGTGAGGGATAGTGGACAGGCTGATTGGCCAAGACCATGTGAGGAATTGGTATAAAAACACCACACCAGAAACAGTATGTTAAGTAAGTGAATTACTGTTAGCATCTGTGGAAATGTTTTGTATTTTGTTCAGGGTTTTGTTGTTTGTAGTACACTACAATATACTGTCATGCCCAGAAATATTCATATCCCTCACAAATTCTGACTTAAAGGAGACATATCATACTTTTCATTTTAAAAAATATTAGACTTTAATGTCTCAGTAAGGTCTCTGTAAATTTTCATCCCATAAAACCCTTTAGATCGTCCACACTGCCCCTGTCAATACGTGGTTCTCACTCCCCATCAGCAAACGCTGTTTTCTGGGTGTGTCGCAAGCGAAGCTGCACACCACACCTCTGTGTGGAAGCGCATACCTTTTTTGTTGTTGTTTTTTTTTTTTTAAATTGGCTTCATGGGTACGAGCCACCGCACTGTAAGGATACAATAGATGGCAGTAGTGCGACATTGAGAATGCAATCCACCGCAATCCTCCACAGAAGAAGACCCACTACGGGACTGCACGACATAAGCCAGCTGGTTCGTAGCGTAGTAGAACCATACGTCTACGATCCCGAATCTGACCCTGAAGCTGAAGAGGAGGCTGTTGAAGTCACCACATTTCGGCTGATGCAAGATGTGTCTCTTTGGTAATGTCGCATTTACTTCAATTTAATTGATTTATGTAATTTGCAAAGCGACTAGCGGTTGCAAATGCATATGCTAAATGGCCTGTGCAGCTTCAATATTCACAACACGCCTTACCAGGAAAACTCTCGTTAATAGAAAACAGTACTTTAGCTTACATTATACAAATAAATAAAAGTTTGTGAGCATAGCTGAAATAATATAAATACATTTTACATTTACACATTTGACTGTTTTTGTCTTACTTCTGCTGCTGCTCTGACAATTTTATTTAAAAAATGTGCATCAATATTTAGAGCAATCACTGCATGACCTACCTGGGAACAAAAAGCATTGGTTCAAATTATATATTGACCTAACGTATTTTTACTTTCAATTATGTTTTTTGTCATTCTTGATAAATCTGACAGTAATATGTCTCTGTATCTGAAGTTGTTACAGGTATCTAGTCTACAGAGGCTAGTGAGCTGGTGCTGAGGATTCCTGGGGTGAAGAATCTGAGTTGCCATCTCTTCATGCTTGGGTTGTAGATGAAGAGTTTCCTGATGGATAAAACACTAAAACACTCATTGTATGATGGATGTAGACCACCTGTGGAATAACTCCTTTACTGTTTGAGTAAAAATGTGTTTTTTGTGAGTGCAATACTCATTAAGATTTTTTTTAATTTTATTTATATATAATTTATATGCTTTTTATTTATGGCCGCTTCAACTTTATAGCTTACCATATTAGAAAGAGAAAAACATGTAATTTGAATACTATGATTTCCTAAATAAAAGTGTTTTCCCTTCAGAAACAGAGTTCAGTGAAATACATAATAGTTAAAGCCAACTTTATTGTAAACCAAAAAAATGCACCACTACTCCAAAGCTAGAATAAACTGTTATCTTCACACTCCAATGTGCAATGTATAGTTTACTGAGTTAATTAAGAAGTCTGGGGGTTTGAGGACAGAAGCTTTTGCAGGGCCTTGCAGACGAAATGCATGAAAGTAGGGTAAACAGGGAGATGTGGTGATCCTTGTTCTCATCACTATTTGGAAGACTGAGCGGAAGCAGTCCTCTACCAGATGGAAGCTGTGGCTGTCCTCACCATCACCTCATCAAAACAAAAAGGTACTGCAATCAGAATTGTAGATTAGTGAAATGTTCATTATTATGTAGGTCAAAACCTTCTCTAATGTAAGAACACACAATACCAGACAAAAAATTAAACCAAACAGGAGGACAGGCCTGTCTGTGCTAAAACAACAGAGAAACAGTTGTTACAATTCAAATATAAAATCTAAACAGTATATACCAATTAAAATCTGGTTGAACTAATTTCTCTGCCCTGAAGTGACCACTGCCCCTGGAGTATTTTAACCAGTGACACTGACTACTACTATGTCTTCTACTTCTTTTAGTTATTCCCTCTATCTTCAAACTTTCTTTTTTGCATCGCATTACTTTACTTTATTCTTAAATTTTGTAAACTTACATTGAACGTAGAAATACAAACACCCAAGCGATTACTGAACCGATCAAATGAACCACTGCTCGCTTTTCCGCGGTCAAATGAGCCGTCACTATAATGTACTTATACTTAAATACTTACGGTAACAGTGTTGTGATCGCAAAGCCTCTATTCTAAAACTTTGCTTTGAATAAATGAGTTCCTCAAATTATTAGAACGGCGTTCCTTTACAGTACTACTAAGTACTTCATAGACTACTACTACAGCAAATATCATCCAATTTTACTGCATCGTTTTGGAATAATCCATTACTAAATCGTCTTACAGTAAACAGCCTTGAAACTAATGACTGAACTTTGACCTTTCATAAAATTAGTTACTCAAAATATTAGAACACCGTTTTTTTCACAGTACTGCTTAGTACTTCATAGACTACTACCATAGCAAATATGAATTTATTTTACTCCATCTTTGTGGAATAATCCATTTCTAAAACTAATGACTGAATTTGACTTCTCACAAAATTAGTTCCTCAAAATAACCTCATATTTACTGTGGTAGTAGTCTATGAAGTACTAAGCAGGACAGTGAAGGAACGGTGTTCTAATAATTTGAGGCGCTCATTTTATGAGAATTGAAACTATTGGTATCAAGGCTGTCGTTTTCCTTTGGTGCCGATTTAAGTAGCGCTGCCACTTTGAGACACCTTGGACCCTAACCATTCAACCTGGCTGGCGGACTGTAACCCCAAGCCATCTTCATCACTGCTGGCAACGATTCCTGGTCCAGAGGCTCGGCACCTGGATCAGAGAGGGCACGCTTTCCTCAACCAAACTGGTAACGGGAGACGCTAAACAGTGGCCTACAGTTCCGAATTAAGGCAAGACAAACATCTCTAATCCTATGTTTCTCAAAACGCTAAAATCTTATATTTCAAATTTCTTAGTTATACTTAGGTTTTTATAAGTTACAAACAATTACTCTATTATATTGATTAAAGCCGGCACCCACTTAAGTATTGACCTTTATCCCTTCATTCATTCACCCATTTGCTAATTGCTGTGTTGTCTGTCATTGTGTTCACATATGTACATTAATTGCGATTAACATTATTTGTTATATAAAGCATTCAACACCCTCATTTACCACTACTCTGTTCTCTGTTCAAGCATTGCTGATAATTTCATGCTCATTGTTTGCTCATTTCTTTTTTGTTTTTGAATATTTTTATTTTATTTCCTATTTCATTTCATATATCCAGTAGTATTAGATTAATAAAACATAAAAAGGAATCTGTGTCACGGAACGGCAGAGAGAGGACCCAAATGCGCAGTGCTGACGCAGTAGACAGATGGTATGAGTAAAAGGATTTAAAGGGCTCATATCATGCAAAATCCACTTTTTAGACATTTTGAAGCGTTCCTATGACTCTATGGGTCACATATACACACACTGAGCACGGTAGAAATGCATTTCCTGCTTTTTTCACATTTTGAAAACGTAAATTTTCTCACCCAATGAAAACAGACCACGACCTACTCTGAGACCGTGTCCCATGTGTCGTCACACTGGTTGAAAGTTCTCCCTGCAAATCCTGAACCACCACCCCCACAATGATCCCGAACCAAAACTGGACTTCCGCCATTTCCCCCCTCTCACTCACCGTGAACAGACCAGCACGGCAGCGCCCAAGTCCTCCCATAGAAATAGTTCGGTTCTTAGGTGTTCTAACCAACACCAAAGTCTATTCACTTTAACAAGGGATCAACAAGTGAGGATTTGTGGGTCACTTTTATTATTTACGGACCGGTGCCAGAAACACTGCCTTAGCATTTATACGTATGTGCATTTCAAACGAGGGTGCGTACAATGCTGGATTTGTTTCACGGCTCCTGTTGGAAAAAAAGGATCTATTCCTACAGTCCGTCATCCACTCACTGCAGTAAGTACATGCTTGATATTTATAATGTTTTAAAATGTTAGTTTGTCCGTTTAAAATGTAGTAACCTATGTGTGGGGCAAGTTACTAGCTAGCTATGCTAACGGCTACAGCCAGTCGACCGAGCCTTTGTCCCCTTCAAATGTGCTCATGTGGGCTCCTGCAGCCACACACCTGTGTGGAGAAAAGCTAATGACTAACGGCGTCGAGCGGCTACAGGCAGGGAGCGGTGGGTCTAGCGTCTGTCCTTTTTGCATACACCTGCGGGGAACAGCTGATCGTTATCGCCCTTCCAGCGGCGACAGGCAGGAAGCGGTGGATCTAGCTCGCTGTAGTAAGTTTGTGCTTGATACTTGTGATATCTAAATATGATAGTTGGGTCTGTTTAAAATGCAGTAACCCACGTGTGAGGCCGTTATACACTATATTTTTCCAATAGGATTAACCCAAAGGTAAACAAATTACCTAAATGATTTTTATCGGGCAGCACGGTGGTGCAGTGGGTAGCACTGTCGCCTCACAGTGAGAAGGGCCTAGGTTCAATTACCTGCGCGTTTGTGTTAATGGTTGTCTTTCTGTGTGTGTTGCCCTGCGATAGGCTACTGCAACCCCGCATGGGACTAAGCGGTAGAAAATGGATGGATGGAATTTTTTTATCCAACCTAACACTTATAGTTTCAAACAAATAAGCATATTTATGCTGCAAAATTGATTCTTTGGTGGTTGTGGGGTTTCGCCTAAGCATTCATTATAATTATAATATACTCCAGAAATCTTTTGAATATTTTTAATAGTTTTTTAATTTATAGCAGTTTAAATATTGGGTGGTTTATTGGTTAATTTTCAGCCTTTCCATTAGTGTGGATAGCATGAGTTAGATTGCGCGATGTCACAGTTAAGGGCTTAAGGCGAGGGCTTGTTTTTTTAAGACAGAAATTCTGTTTTTAACTCGTCACTACAGCCACAACTTTTATCTAGGGACATGATTTTTCACTCGTTTGTAGTCACACTTGTCTTCTTTCTAGTGATGTGGCTGGCTCAGATCAATACTTTAGTCTGTAGCTGCCTCAAAGCACATAGAGTTTCAGAATTCCTCCCATAGAACCATAGAATGAAGTGGAGAAACAACATTTTGAAATCACGATTGCTGCCACAATTTTTAGTCTTCAAACATAAAACTTATATTCAACCCTTGACGTTTATAAAGTGAAGTTATTTTTTGATAGCTATTGTGGTGAGCATAATGAGCCTTATTTCCCCACCTTTTGTCTCCATGACAATGGAGCAGCTGCAGCTTTGACTGAGAGGAGGAGAAGTCTGGATGCTCAGTGTAGCAGCTCTTTGCATATTACTGATAAGTTAATTACACTGTTTGGTTGTTTAGTAATTAATCACACACAAAATACAAGCACCAATTTAAATTTTTTAGCTTAAATTTTGAATGGGTAATTGTGACTAGTTAATGAGACTATCCTTATTTTTATCAAAATAAAAACACATATCCAGATTTTTAGCTTAAATAGCACTACTTGTGCTTTTGAATGGTAGTTAATGAGACTATTTTACTGTTTGATCTTGTAATGGAAAAATTTTGTCTTTGTGCTATTTCTTATCCAACACAGTCGTTATGCGCTGGTTAGGTGCAATACTGAACATTCTTACACAAACAACTAATCTCTTGTGCCCTGTCTTACATCAAGTCTAAACATCTGATGTTCCATTTGACTGACTAATAATTTAAAATATATATTTGTCTTTTACACCCGGACTCCGGCTCCATCCTATCTGACTCCCCACCAGACCCAAGGCTGTTAAAGCGAATGCATCTTATCTTCGAAGCTTGGTGTTCCTTCCTTTGGATAACAAGACAGGAGGATGCAGAAGTGAGAATGTTTGCATTCTTACTCACAGCGAGATAAGGTGGCACAAACAATTCTATTGCTGCAGAGAGACATTTCACCAGAGCCAGAGAAAGGGGTTAAAAGGCAGAAGCAACTAGAGAATTGTGGGCCCTTTGCATCGCACCTTCGTGGTGTGTAAACTGATCTCCCCAGCTGGTTTTTGGTTTGTTGATGTGCACGATCAACATTCATGCTTTTTATTTGCTTTCCCCATTATTTTTATTTCCTTTATTATTTCAATAAATCGCACAAAAGGACAACTCTCTCATCTGCTTCTTTATGGAAAATTTCCACCACAGAAATTGGCGTCACGAACCGGATCCGCTGCAGGTCGTCTGGACGGTTTGACCAGGGACGATAGTCCTGAGGACTAGGGTCGCTCAGCCTCCAAACCTCTACAGACATTAAGAGCTGGGAGGACTGCTCACCCGTCTGGATCGCCTCTGACAAGATCCAACGAACACAAAATCCAACCTCTACTCGGCTCAATGAGAGAGATTCCGTTTTGTTGCGACTTGTTGAGGAAAAAAAAGAAGAAAAAAAAAAAACGGGTCTGAAATTGGTTTCTGGTATTTAGGGTTACTTGGCTCTGATCATTTGGTTTAGGGAAAGTAAGGCAAATAACAATTAATTCTAAAGCATCCCCTACTAGACTAAAACATAAAAGAAAACATGATTAGGACTAGAGATAATAATGTTTCTAAAAAGACTATTTGGCTGAAAACATCCAAAATACAATATTAGGAACAAACAAAAAAATATATATAATTTTAAAATGTAATATTCGGGTAAAATGAATTAGGTCTAAGTCTGCCCTGGTGGCTGAGACGGTGGTTGCTAAGGGTTGGCTCATGGAACCGAGCTTTTTGTCTGTACTGAGGGTACAGACCAATTTGCAGATCTGAGCACAGTCCACAATGGGAGTGGACAAGAGAAAAGACGGCTTCTGAAAGACGGAGCGCGTTTGCAGGACGAAGTGTTTTCGAGATACGAGGGAACCGGGTCTTGGAGGGGCCTGACAGTGAGGGATCACTTCCGCCAACTCTGTCGCTGATCTGAGCGGTTCCCTTTCTACGGAGATGTCCGTGGAAGAGAAATTTCCAAAAGGTTCCGGCCGGAACACACAAAAATCGAAGGCAGGAAACCGCAGAGACTCTGAAAAATGAGTTCGGGGCGATCTAAGTCTCCACCACCAGACTGATGATTATTAGTGCGTTTCATGTTTCCATGAGTGGGAAACTGGTTATGGGTTCAAAAGGAGAATTGCTTAGTGTAAAAGAAATATGCACCTTAAAAGAAAAATTTGAGACAAAAGATGAGATTTGAAAAAGCAAAACTATCAAAACTAAACCCCCAAAAGAAACAAAAGAGAGATGAAAGTAACGGAAAGAAACAACATAACAACAATTGTTTGCACTCTGCCACATACACACACACACACACACACACACCACACACACATCATGTCAATAGCAAATGCTCCCATTGTTTCTGCTCTCTATTCTAATGCAGAACTGAGCGCCATGGACTCCTTTCCCACCATCAGCAGAAGAACCGAAGGAGAAGAAGCACCCGACCGACAACCAAAACGGGGTGGAAGCTCTGATACCACAGCAGCTGGAGGACACAGACCACAGCATGGACGCCTCACCGACTCCCACAATGTCTGCAGCCATCACGTTCTGGGCTCATCAGACTCACCAGCTACTACAAGCGTGTGTGTCTGACACAGACACCTGCTTATGACAATCAGCAAAGGAAAACAAGGACAGAGCAACAGCAGAGTGAGAAGACGTGCTCTGACACAGACACTGGTTGAAAAAACAGGAGAGGCTTCAGACGTGATTGGCCCAGTAGAGCTGCATCTGAGGATCCAGGAAAGGTCTGTCATCGAGGAACAACTGTCCCATCTACGTCAGGCTCCACCCACTGGCGCTCACATCAGACTGATTGTTGGGGAAGGAGGAAGGTGACGGTTCCTTTTCACGTGATGTAGAAGACGGTACCGCAAACACACACACACATTCATATCCGCAATGAAGGAACACGTTTACAGCTGATACATGCTCAAATTCATGTTCATGCTTATCTGCTTGCAATGAAGAATCGCTTTTTGCTCAAAAATATCCCATAGAGTGAAGATAAAATGATGACAAACGGCTAAATGACAACTGCTGCATGACTTTACAGTCTGATGGGTTTAAACTATTTTAACTTGAAACAAATTCAGTAATAAAATCCTCCATGTTTCTAAAAAGATTTGTGCAGACTATAGGCACACTATTAATGACTATTAAAGAGAAGACGACTATTAGAGAGAAATAATAATAATTAAATAAAAACTTACTCTTTCACTGTCTTGTGCAACATCTGACAGCAACACACCTTAACATTCATTTTTGCTTTCAAACTTGGGCCCAGTTAAATTCTTAGGAAGAGATCTTATATGTAGTTTAGGTATTTGATTGATTTCCACTCCAGACGGAGTGCAGGTTACATCTACAGACATTCTAAATGCTTTCTCTTTTGTTGGTGTTAACTTCAGCTCAGCTGTGCTCTTATCATTGGCTGCTGATTGGGGGCTGTAACTGATGCCCTCATACAGGATGCATGACAGCTTGTTTCCCCATGTGATATGACCTCCAGAGATGCAGCTGACCTGTCCTGTACAGCACATGTGTCCTCTGGTCCTGAAGACAGGTTTCAAGAGTTATGATTTCATACACACTGACAAACTGACCTCAACTTCCCTCTTTTGGGATGAACCCAGGTCTGCGCTTGTGATTTCTTTTACTAACGAACAAAAAGATTTTTGATGTTTATTCTACAGTTCCACACGTCCCTCTGTGAAACATGATGGAGACAGATCCAGGATGTGGGTCCTTTCGTGAACAGATGTCAACGGGCTGGAGACTGGTAAACGACTTCTGACCCCATGTGATGTATTTACCCACTTTACATGCTTTTAGAAAACTTTTTAATTTTTTTATTCTGCCTGTCATGTTCAAACAACAGTGAACTTGGTACCTCCGCATTCTAGTGACACATATTACATGCTTTTGTTTTTATTATTTTTCAGAGGACGCTCTGACCCAACACTCAGCCTTACAGGAAGCTCCTGCTTCCCTGTGGCTCACACACAGACATGATGTAGATTTGATCAGAGGATGTGAACCAGTGTTCATCACACCTAAATCTGACCACAGACCATGTGAACAACACCACCCTTTTAAAGGAAGCCATAGATGGCGTTACTACAGACACCACTAAGCTACTGACACATTGGATGCTACAGGCCACAAAGAGCCTGTCTAAATTACACTTTGTTCAGACTAAGGTTATTTCTGGGTCATTATAATTACAGCTGATGGCAAATCCATCTCACCCAACAGAGTTGAAGCAATTTGAAACCTGCCTAAACCGTGCACGTATAAACAGCTTGTGTTTTTCTAGGTCTTTGTTCTTATTGTAGGACTTTCGTTCCTAACTTTACTGTCTTTGAGGCCCCACTCAGGGTTCTGATGCAGACGTCTTCATCGTCCACTTCTTTTCTCACGTGGACGTCTGAGGCTGAACAACGTTCACTGACCTCATGCTTGCTCTTTAGTCGGCTCCTACTTTGGGTCTCCTTAAACTGACCCTACGCGACCTTTCACTCAAACAGTGGATGAAAAATCAGGTTGTACAACTTCTGTTGATTCCTCATACTGTGTCTTTGATTCTTTTGGAGCAAAAACACATCACATCTTTCTACAGCCCGATGGCTTAGATGATACACCACCTTGCTTAACATGCAGAACATTACTATCAAGAGGCCATCTTGAAGTCTGGCGCTTTGCTAAGACACTATCTACTGTACACAGACACCACAGATGCTTGTAACACTTTGGTGCTCTGTGGAAGCATAGGAAGCTTTTGAAGTTTGATTGCAAACCTATCTTACATCATGATTAGGTTGCTGCTTTGCTGGACGCTGTCCTGCTACCTACAGCTAATGCTGTTTGTAACTGTCCGACTCACATCCTCAGTGACAACTTTGTTTCTGACGAAGGTCGCTGCCCAACAACCTCCTGATTGTCGTTTCATCTCCAACTCTCTCTATCCTCTCCTCTCTCTCCCTGTGCTTTAAACATTTTGTACCCCACAGAAACGCAGACTCTGGCAGAAGAATAGTTCCACCTGTAGCCAAGGAGTCTGGTTTGGGCCTGATGACAAACTGTGCCGCCCAAACACCTTTTCTCCCCTCTTCTCTTGACCCTTCAGCTAAAGGTGTGAGCCAAGCGCCGCCTGAAGCTGCGCCGGTGAATCACACTATCAGACCATCTACACACACGAGCAGCCTTGAGTTTCCAACGCTGGACGACGTGTAGACTCTTCACATCACAGGGAGTGACAGTGACTCAGGTGACATTGCGAGGAAACCTGGCGGTGATAACAAATCCCAAGTGTCTCTGTGATTACCTGATCACAACCTGAAGAACTCCAACGAACTGGCAATGTGTCAACACACAGATTGGAAACAATCTAACGCTCCTGTATAACAGGAAGAAGCAGATTGTTACGAGACATCAATTGTAACCCTGTTTTGTTAAACTTAATTTTATGTTAGTCTGATTATTACCCTGATCATATGATGTTTCTATGTAACTTTACACACTATTTTTGAATGAGAACATTTCACAACAAGGCTGAGTTTAAATATCCTGAAGTTGACTTGGTGTTTGAATTGCTCACAATCACTTTATTCACTGCTACAATTAGCTTTTATCCTTCATCGACAGAGGATAGACAATACAAGCAACAATATGCATCATCATTCTGGTTAAATTCCTGATTCTCCTATTCATTCTAGACCCAAATGTACAATTAAAGATTCGAAAGTTATCCCACTGGCATCATGCGTGCGACCTCAGCAACACTCTTGTATCAAATGACACAATTCACTATGTTCAGAAACCCCGACTCTAATCCACGTATTGACTTTGACGATGATCTTAAGGCTATCCGATCACAAAATATAATCTAATACAAATATGATTATTGACTTATTTTCTTCACATGCCTATACAGAGGTTATTCTTGTATAACTACCCACCAAAACAGCTCCCAACCTTTTGACCCCAAGTTAATTGCATTTTGTGCGAAGGTGTATTTTTGAATCTTGATGAGTTAATACACTTAATGTTTCATTTGTAAGGGCCGTTATTTCAAAATGCAATGTTTGACAATTTGTATTATTTTAGTGTTTGATTAATGTGTATTCAAAAGGGGGGAATGTAATGGAAAAATTTTGCCTTTGTGCTATTTCTTATCCAACACACATAGCAGTACTTGAATTTTAAGCAAATCTTTTTCAAGTTTCCTCAATTTAAAATTTTAGTGCTTCAGCTTCTTCTCCAAATATTCAACTCTGTTTAAACCGACTAATTAATTCTCTTCAGATAGACTGATCTATGCTTTACATGCTTCAGCTACTTTCAACTATGTTTTAAACTACTATGTTTCAGCTACTTTTAGCAATACATTCAGCATGAGCTTTCACTTGCATTTTCCTCTGGAAATGCTTTATCTAGGTATATTAACACGTTGCATTAAAAAAATCCTGAATTATGTTAATGTATCTTATGTCATACAAAACAGGCATTTTACCCCATCCCCAGTCGATTCATATCCTAATTGTTTTGTCATTGTGGGGTCCTGCTTCGTGTAGTGTATGCAGAAGATGAAATAAATCTAAAATCTTTACAGCACAAGGGGTGAACTTTGCGGTGAATGTGCAGCTGCCTTGTTTATGCCCCTGAAGTGGTGGAGCAGTGGTTAGTATCATAGCATAATGAGTGGGACACAGGACAATTCTGATGCTATAATTATGTGCATATTTACGGTGTTATGGGGATGACTGGTGGATGGTTGAAGAAAAAAGTAAAGGTATACAGTACACAGTGGGTGTAACAGTCTAGTGCTGAAGGAGCTGCTTAGGGTCTCTACAGTGTGGTTCAGCAGGTGAGAGGGGTTATCCATGATGGATGTTAGTTTGGACAACATCCTTTTGTTTGCCACCTACTCATTGGACTCCAGTGTGCAGCCTAGTACAGAGCTGGATTTTTTAACCAGCTGGTTAAGTCTCTTTCTGGCTCTGTCTTTACTGCCCTCTGCCGAGCACGCGACTCTATTGAGGACTGCTGAGGCCACCACTGTACCATAGAAAGTCCATAGCAACTCTCTGCAGAGACCAAAGGACCTCGGTTTCCTCAGCAGGTGGAGGTGACTCTGGCACTTCCTGTACAGAGAATCTGTGTTGTTTGACCAGTCCAGTTTATTGTTTAGGTGAACACCCAGTGAGACAGAACAGATCTATGTGATGGTCACTTAAGGATTTAGATGAGACAGATCTGATATTTAATAAACCACACTTTATTTACCTACTGTTACTGTGTTCTGTGTCATTTTGATGTTCATTAAATTCTGGTAAGTCACTCCTCTTTGATTTGTATGTGACTTGTATAGTTTAGGTGGTGGGGGAGCAGACACAGTATAGACTAAGACTAAGAGGGGGTGACGGCTGTAGAGAACATGCAGAGAGGCGTGTACTGTAAGACTGCGACTCTGCGTCGTGGGCTCCACTCTGAGTTGTCACAGCATAGGGAGACTAAGCAACGTGGCCATGTTAAAAGAGAGCAGAGGGGCTTCGTCCAACATGGGATGGACGCTGTCTCTTCTAATCAGCCCAAGTTTTCCCCAAAAACTGCTCCAATTAGCCACAAAGCCCACATCGTTTGCAGGGCACCACCTAGAGTTGTACTTAAAGTCTGACCTCCCTGAGAGGGAAGTGCACCGTCCCGAGGTCCCCCATGCTGCAGACTACCACATTTGAAACACAGTCTCGCAGCCTCACAAACTGTGGCCTGTCTGTGAGGTAGTTTATAGTCTAAGTTTACTTGCAAGATTCAGTTACTGTGGGTCTTCTGGTTAAAGGTGCTCCCTGGATTGATTTAATCTCTACCCTATCAAATCTTCCTGGCTCACTGAATGCACTTAACAAGGATACTTACGTATGCACATATGCTCATGTACTCATTCTCACAGCCCAATCTTAATCTCTAAATTAAACACCAAAGACCAATTTTAGACTGCTTAGGGTTAGTTTAAACTAAACGTTTTCTATATAATTTTCTGTAAGGTCTTAAACATTATTCTGTGTGAGTTCCTTCAAATAACCCTTTCTTGTACAAGTTAAGGAGAGGCAATTCTCTTATTAGTCCCACAGTGGGTAAATTTGTCCTCTGCATTGACGCATTCCCTGGGGGAGCAGTGAGCTGTCACAGTGTGGCGTCCGGGGATCTAGTATGATGTGTTTTGAAGGTCGGGGACCTTCTGCTTCCCAGGCTGATTCTGTATTTACTGAACTACCAGGGCAGAAAAAGTTTGTGGAAGCCTGAAAATTGATTCACGGCAACTAACCCCTTTAAGTATCCAGGTAGCATCTTTTCTTTCTGGGAACAGATGAAAGATAGACAAGTTGTGTCTAAACCTTTACTTTTATTGCATATGTGCAAATAAACACACCCTCCTCTCCCTCAACTTCACTTTTTAGAATAATTTGGTGGCAGATACAAATAGCATAAATCAATTGTGTCCTAGATTGTTAAATGTACAGGTATTATAAATAATAAATAAAAAAATCCCCTATGAATTACAAACTCTATGTCTAATCCTCTGAGACTCTGGTAGAGAGATTAAGGTTTTGCCTACAGTGCCTACAGTGGCCAGTACATATATTTAGTTTGACCATTGAAAAAAAAGTTAAGGCTTGTGAGCATCTCATCTCACAATGCAACCGAAAAAATAACAGCTTGCATCACCTGCAGCATGATTTTCGTCTTCAAATTAAATCATCCCTATCAACATCTCTACTATTTTAAAGGATGTTCAACATGTAATTGGAAGCCTAAAGACCTGGACATGCAGTTCTAAATATGGTAATAACATGGTAGAAGAGTGTGATTGTTACAGATTTGGACAACACCACATTAGTGGTGAGGCCAAACCATGGAACTGAATATTTAGGGACACTAAAGTTTCATTGTGTGGCAATTACATTAAGGTACAGTCTTTCTATTAACTGCAAATTTGTTTGGTAGAATGCACTACTAAGGCACACTAAACTGAGATGATTAGGTGCCTAAAGCCTACATTTAATTTTTAGCGTTCTTAGGGGCAGCAGGATGGTTTGAAGCAGTAACCTGCTGCTAAGAATATGGGTGAAACCACTTTATGATACATCTCTCAGTAAAATAGCTACAAACAAACACTGCATCAAAAAGATTTTTTTTGCAATGTCACTGTATAGCTTCATGGTTCACAAATAGTATTAAGTTAATTACTGTAGCTTTAAAGCTGTGCTAAATCGGTAACTGCATATTTTTATAGTAATTGGAAATTGGTAAACTGTACAAGATGAAAGAAGGCAGCAAAATCAACAATCACATAGGCCTTTAAGCTATCCATCTGTCAACATCCCATCAACCCATGCAAACCAGTGAGATACTAAACGTCTCACTGTGTAAAGTATGTGGCAAAGCCAGCTTCTGCAGAAGAAATGCCAGCTGCCGGAATAATGTCCCACCAACACATGATCGCTAAATCACTATTCCACTATGTGTACAAAAAACAATTCCAGATCCAAGTCTCTGAGCCAGAGAGAGAGAAATAAAAAAGGTAGCTTGATGCACACGGAGAGGCAGATGGAATAAACTGAGCTGAGAGCAGCCTCATCTAAGAAGGGAAAACGGCAAGGTCCAACCGCATCCTTCCATTGCCAAGTGTGTGGGGCGACAGCCAAAATGTGAATTAACCTATTAGTCCTTTCTCAACGAGAACTCCTTTCAAACAGCAAGAACTCTAAACAGACTCTGGAAGAATTTCACCACCACAACACCAGTCTCATCAAGGCATATCTCACAGTGCAATATTGCCAGAGAGAAAAGCATTATCTGTGTACCAAACAGCAACAGACATCACGCTCTGGACTGGTTCCTGCTGCTTCGGGGCTGAACTCTGCTCGGGGGGGTCAGCACCCGCCACGCCATCCTCCAAAACCAACCTTCTCTATCCCTGCCTTGCTTCTTGCTTCAATTAGTAAAGGCCACATTTCCTAAGGTGTTCACTCATGAAGATCTCTGGCAGGATAGAATGACAGCTTGGAATAGAGACAGGCATGATAGATGTGAAAAAAATATTTTCTCAACTCCTCCACCTGCATCCATTCTATTCCAAGTCAATCATCTCTCATCTCAAAATTTACAAAAAAATTAATTACAGTTTAACACTGTCTTTTCATTCAAGCTGCCAGAAATGAAAAGTCTGCGATGAAACCAAAAATTATATTATACACTGTATGTATCTTCTTAATTCTATGTACAGTAAATGGCACTTTTTAGACAACTGCATGTGGCCGGAAAAATGACAATATAATGTATATACATATATCTGGGCATACTGTAACAATTGTTAGTTTCTGGCCTATAATGTCCAGTTTCATGTAAATTAGAGGAAGTCAGCATCTTGCCTAACTGTGATTCACTGTACCATTCTTTCTTGTATAGTGATTTTCTACCATTTCTACATTACTGGTACTCAAAGTGCTTTAACACTGATTCTCATTCAGGCACACAAGTTCACACGCCGATGGTAGAGCTGCTATGTACACCGGGGGCAACTTCAGAACCATGGATAGATGGACTGGTTTGACTGGAAAATACTGTCCCTTTTGAGCCACTGCTGCCTCATTGTAATGGAGCTACCTCCCCACCTCTATGACTAAAAAAGAGATGGTTTTCCATGTCTTTTGAGAAGATTCTATTCTCTGTAGGAAGAATGGTTCAAGGTCAGTGTGCAAAATGTGATCAACGCAGAGGTGAAAAAAAAAACCTGAAGTATGTCACAGTAAGTTTCATGGATGTAAATAAATCAACTGCCCAAAAACATTTGGGTTATGCTTTTCTCTGTTAGCATCTTATTTAGTGTCATTCCACTGGAAAAATCCTGTCACTCTCACTAATTCTGTGCTCAGAATTAAAACCGAAACAGTTGAGCAGATCTTGTTTCAGACAATATACAGTAGGAGCCAATTGGTGCAACCATGTAACAGACTGCAACAAAACCCTGTAGCAGAATGTGATGTTATGGGTACAATAATGGCAGCTTATAAAGTGTTTTTTATAAGAAGATAAGATTTTAATCTGTCAAAAAGAAAATAGCTTTTCATCATCGCCTCTTTTAAATGTACCCACAGTTATAGGATATTTATGGTAATGTGGGAACAGTAACGATTCGATGCTGTGACTCTGAATACCAAGTATGCTCGGGAGCTGCAACAAACAAAGACATGACCTTGATGGCTGAAGGCTCAGCTTGTATGCTTGGGCAAACTGGCCGAATTGTTTCTCCCATCCAACTTTTGACAAAGATAAATGGAGAAATCACAGTTATGCCTGACTTTTTTTAAACTGTTTCAATTTTGCTGGGCACAAAATGAATCTGACAGCAGCTAAGGCAATTAACAAGGAGAGACATTATGGTAATGAGAGCGTGGAGCTTGTAAGGTCACTTTCAATGTGCATGCTAAGCCACGACTCAGGGCAGGGAATCTGTGATACTGGATTAATTGGTAACAAAGGAGGGAGGTGCAGAATTTCTTAACCTGATTTGTCAACCTTAGTAAAAGGATTAAACCTTAGTAAAAGGATGTATGTATATGTACTGTTTTGCAAAATACAATACGAAGGTAAAGGCTTAATTTGAAATCCAAATTCCACTAGCTATGCTAACACATTTAAAGGGAGTTATAGCAGGTTTATGTATTGTATTTACTACAATTGTACAGTTTGTGATGTGAAATGAGTTTCTGTTGACAGGGTTAATACTCAGAGACAGAAAGAATGCATTTGGCCACTGACTGCCCGGCACACAACCACCTACAGTAGCATCTTCTCTAATGGGGCACACTATGATATGCACACTGTTTTCTGTGTCTGTCTCTTTGTACTTCCAACTCAGTCAGATGAGCACCTTCATTCCAAATCATTTTAATTAAATCCAGACAAAACAAACCTTGGTTTCCTTTCTGTGCTCCATCAACATACAGTACTTAACACCACCAGTGTACTAGTAGTATGTGAACATCCTTTTATAAACATGATCACATCAGCATGTGGTAAAATGGCAAAAAAGCTCAGATTCATTATTTGGACAAGGTCAATGAGTTACATCTAAATACTTACTGAACACAGAAATTAACATATAAGCTTCTTATCTCACCAAATAACTACAGGGACTAGAACCTATAGGGATTTGAGGATCAAATCAAATCAAAATCTAGTAGCCAGTACCAATAACGGAGAATTGATATAATTAAAATTTATATTATTGCCAATTTAATTCTCAGTACCACAGCAGAAAAATCAAAGCAGTGGAATTAATTTAGACAGGACAGCAACCAGAGAAAGAGGGAGCCATCCAGTATACAAGTGCAAAGAAGTAAGTGTGAGCATGTTCTGTTTCACCATCTAAGTCTTATTTGTGTTATTGTCATTTTTGCTTTTACTGTTATAGTATTTACAACATGCACATTCTGCTCCGTTGGTAGGGAGTATCAAGCTTGCATAGCTGTGACCAGCGGACTACTGTATTGTGCCAATGTGTACTACAGGTGGCTCATGACTCTCAAATGGCCATTGAAATGAGAAGTAAGGCAAATAAAATACTGTACATGCAGAACAAGTACAAGACAACTCCACGATAAAAGACTGGTGTGATTTGTCTTGTTAGACTTGCTCCTCAGGGGAGCTTTGTTCTATATGTTACAGGTCTACGTGCTTGAAACACACACAAAACACAACATTTGTGTTTTGAACGTCCAGTTAGTACTTACACAATGCATTTCAGGTCTGAAGTGGCATCCAGTATTGATTGAGTCACAAATCCATATCCAACAAAAGGGGATTAAAGTGAGTAACACCCACTCTCCAATATCAGTCCAGAAACATGACTCAGCAAGATCTTGCCTTTTTAGAAAAAAGGGAATCTGTTATTCCATAAGCCACTGTTGACAATCAGCAGCCAACACACTGAAGTCAACAGTGCTTTCCAGCTGGACTCAGACCAAGCAGATATGCAGGCCTAATGTTTAACACCTCAACAGCTCTAAGAATAAAACACAAGGACTCTGATTTCATTTCTGTCTTCCCTTCAACCATTCTGTCCTTCTATTTTCATTCAGCTTCCCCTATACAATATCTCTTCCGTCCTTTATTACTCTTCTTATTTTGTTCCTTGTCTCTGGTGGGTTGAGATTTTTGGCAGTGTTCCCAGATAAGAGAGTGGTATGAAAGCTGTGTGGGAGAACAGTTATTTCAGGCAGTGTGCTCTGATCAGAGCAGTTTCAGATCACAGTGACAGAGACGGCTTCTTGTAACAGTGGCTCACAGCTCAGGGCACCAAGGTTTTCATGTGACTTCCCAGGAAACTGTACAGTTATAGTAAGACAAGCTATTGCAAATATGCCCTAACAAGTCCATGCAAAAAATGCTGCATTTTTTTTTCTTTTAGGTGCAGCCATAAAAGAAACCTTTTACCTTACTTTGATAAATTGTTTATGTGAATATTTCTTTATTCACTTATTTGTTTCTTGAGACTCACGGTCATGAAGCCGTCCAGTAGACCAGAGTCAGGTTTGGGAGGGGCCTGGAGTCGCTCCATGGACCATTTTTCAATGATGGAGGCCACTTGGCTGTTCTCAGTATTGAGGATTCTGAAGCCTGTCATGTTCACACCACTGTATCGATAAGGCTCCACATCCAGTGCAAAAAGGTCCTGAAAAGAAGAGAAAACTTTTCAGGGATACAGATAAGAGACAGACTTTGGTAGGCATACAGTATCAACTGCTGAATGCTGTGCGGTTGAAAGTTAATGAGGTAAAGAAACATATCTACAAACCCGACAGTAAGTCTGAAAACCCTATTGAGTGATTGATGCCTCTACTCACAAAAACACAATGGCAAGTTCACAAGTTCACAGGCCTCCACTGTTGAGTCCAAACAGTTAGATTGTGTTGCATTTTAAGTGTTAGTTAGTTTAATTAGTAATGTCTAGATTAAGCCATTTATAATTTGATTTTGCTTGCAATTATTATTTGTTTATGTTTTACTTGTGTTACTTAGTGTTACATAAGGACAAGACCATTCATCATGAATAACATTTAATTTGTTACAGTGTTTTAAGGGACCATGTATAAAACTTTAATAGTCTATGCATTTAATTTTGCTTTTTAACCATTCTGACTTCTCTGTTTATTTGAGTGCCAAAGTGATCGTTACATGTGCATTGTGTTATGGTGTGATGGAACTTTGAGCTTGATGAAAAGAGCAAAGATTTATTATCCCAGATTTAGGAGCGATCCAAATCAAATACTTTAATACCTGATAGGAAGAGGTGGACCTTCTCACCACTGGTTAAACTCCACCCCCGCCCTAAAGTGACCACTGCCCCTGGGGTATTTAAACCAGTGACACCCTAGTTGAATAGGATTTCCCTCTACTGTATCTTCAAACTTGCTTCACCTTTTTTTGCGTCGCATTAGTTTTCTTTAATTTTCCTTTGTTCTTAAATTTTGTAAACTTACGTTAAACTTAGAAATACGAACTAGCAGCGAATTTTGTTACTTTAGAAAGTCATCTCAAGAAACTCCGCGAAACTGTCAAACAGACAAACATTCCTTAGTTGACTCGCTATTTTTGATTGAACTAATTAAATTCGATTCCAGCCTGTTTGTCTTTTGGTCTAGTTTAAGTAGCGCTGACTTTTTCAAACACCTTGGCAAGTTCAACCTAGCTGACTGTCACTTTGCTGACCCGAGCCACCATCATCACCGCGGGCGACGATTCCTGGCCCAGAGGCCATGGCACCTGGATCAGAGAGGGCATGCCTTGCTCAACCGAGCCGGTAACAGGAGACGCTGCACAGCGGCCTTCAGCTCCAAACTAAGGCAAGACAAATATCTCTAATCCTCTGAGCATTCTGGTGTTTCTCAAAGCACTAAAATTGAACATTCCAAATTCAGTTATCTTTAGGTTTTATAAGTTAGAAACAATTACTCTACTCTCTTGATCAAAGTCATCACACACTTAGGCCTTGACCATTCCTTGACCAGTCCTTTCACTCATTGTTTCATTGATAGCTGATTGCTGTGTTTTCTGTGATTGTGTTCACGTGTTCATTAATTGCCGTCATCTGTCATACAAAGCTTTCAACACACACACACACACACACACCCTCATTCACCAACACTCTGTTCATTCATTCATCCATTGCTGATCATCTCATGCTGATTGTTTGCTCATTTGCTGTTCTGTTTATTCAAGTATTTCCATATTATTTTATTGCTATATGCAGTAGTATTAGGTTAATAAAACGTTAAAAGGAATCTGGTTTTGTGTGCATTGTTCTTCGAATATAAGCAAAGGTCACTGAACCGCGACAAGAATTCACAACATTAGTGACTGATTTGGTTTCATCCCAAGACAGTTGTTATTATTGTTCATTACTAGTAACTCATCAAATTGACATCTGGCGTTGACTAGATTGATACAAGCGTGGGTTCAGCTTTAAAACAAATCTGGTGCCCCAACTTCGTGGAATGTTAATGTTTCTGCATTAATATCAAATTATTAATTTGAATCCACTACAAGGGGATATATGTGTTCAATGTTTTAGTAAGAGGAACATGGGATACTTTGCTGAAACTGCACCCTGCACAACAGACATAGAAACAGGAAGTCATTTGGGGCTGCTGACTTATTTTGAGTAAACTGGAAAGAAAAAGAAAGAAAAAGGTTATCAGTCTTAGTCTTAGTGTTGAGTAGTTGCTCTACGCCTATGCTTGTGCAAACCAATCAAGGGCTTTATCCTTATATGGAATTTTCTTGTCTGCAGTATGATTTTCATATATTCATTGTAACCATACAATACGCCTATATCATGCAACTTCAAGGCGTGTCACATTTAAATAAAAAAGCCTGAACCTTTCCACTTTCTATTAATGTGCTTGGACACAGAGCTCTGTAAACAGCCAGCCTCGTTTGTAATGACTTCTTGCCCTCCTTGTTCAAGGTGTCACTAGTCGTATTTTGGACAACTGTCAAGCCAGCCGTCTTCCCCATGATTGTGTAGCCTACAGAACTAGTCCATGCGTGAGAGTGTCACACGCATGGCCTTGCAGCCAGTGCCGCTAGACGGCAGCACCTCCACCGGCTGCAGTGGGACAATTAGACATACCTGTGATCACTTGGTATTCACGGTGGGGTATTTAAATCTAATGCTTGCCAGCACTAGTCGCTGGTGAGTCCTCATGGATAGTGGCCGTGTTTTGGCTGTGTGATGTGCAGTGGAACTGCTAACTGGTGGAAAGAACTTTCCTGTCAGCTATATATTGTAAGTCTGCTAAACCCTCCTGTCTTCTGAGATAGCGTGTTATCATTTTGTGTTTTTTGCGTCATCCTTGCCTTTTGCAAGCGTCTTTTGTTAAACCGTTTTGAAATAAACCCTTTTGGTTTTTAGAAAACCTGTGCCTCCCTGGTGTCTGCATCTGGGCTCCAGGTTATCCTGAGTGGATATAGGTAATAGAGAGACCCTTTCAATGCCTTTGCACATGTTTTGAGTTAAATAGCGAATGTGGCACCAGTTATCTTTAATATTAAACCTTTTCACAATATTCAAATTTTCTGAGATTCTTACTTTGGAATTTTTTGGAAATAAATTTTATTAGACATAAATGTAATCATCTGAGTTGCACTCTTGCACAGTACAACTAATTATTATTGTTTTTTTAAATAATTATTTAGCTTTAAATAAGCACTAAATAATGCTTCATGATGATATGTAAATTTGAATTAGACCTCATTACAAAGGAAATGTGTAACACTGGCTGTCTACTCACAAGTGTAGTGAAGATATAGTGATAATATTCTGTCATCATCCCCATAGCCAGCGCCTAAAAAGAAAGTGACAGAAGGAAACAAAGAGAAAGTGGGTGAGAAATTTACAAATTATTAAGGGCATAAAGTACATTTTGTCATTTTTGTGCATACACGGTTTCTGTGGCTGTAATACCATATGCAGTAGCAAAAGGCTGAGCTGTCAGTGCCAAATCTTTATACAGAATTCTTATGCCACAATTTGTATTTCTCACAGTTTATAATTCAAAATAATTGCCCTTAGAAATTTACTGTGAATTACATATTCAGCAATATAAACAGTCTCACCTAGTGAACCTAAAATGTGATATTGTTGAGTCTCCTGCTGCCACACATGCATGGACATGCAGCATTAGACACTTAGTTGGAGTGCTAATCAATGCAAGGTGAAAATTAGTTTTTACGTCATCCAAGAGATCGTCCCGATGAATCAGATGCCAGCATAACTGCATGTGCATCTAATTCAGCAAAATCACAGGTGAAATAGTAATGCTGTACCAAATGCCAGTTTTAATGCAAGTTTTATGTTAGTTATATTACCATTGTCAACAGAACTAAGAAACAAAAACTCAAAATGACATAGATTAAGATTTAAAAACTCAAAGACATAAAATCATTTGGCATAAACATTTGCAAATATTGTGTCAAAGAATACTTATTACAAATATACTGTATACTGTATTTCAAGTGAAAAACCTTTTCAAACACATTTTTTACACTACAACAATATGATAAAAATATACAGAATAATTATGATAAGGCATACCATTTTAAACTTGAGCATAGGACAATGTGCATGAATGGACACCATTAATTTGTTTCATTTGCGCTTCATGCACTAGAGTGAAACCACCAAAAAGAGATCCACAGACACTGCATAAAGACATGGCTTTTCAAATGCTTAGTCCTTTGTCTCGCTTGTCTTACAAAGTTCATGAATATGTGCTCATTTACTGTACATGATTACCAAAACTATCTCGCTCCAGAAATGCGCAAATGAAATGACACACGTCACGTGTGTGTGTGTGTGCTGTATGCCCCAGCTGACTGTAACTATATAGTGGTGTCAGAGTTCTTTCTCCCATGTTGAGACTCCCACTAAACCAATATGAATCGCAGATTAAGACCGTGTGCAAAGGATAATTAGACAGACACAAAGCCATAATGGTCCCTGATATCAGAAGAAGCTTGAGAAAACCTCCGGCATTCTGCCCACTCACTCTCCTACATTTTGTGCTGATAGAGCTAGAAATATGCCATAATGTATGTTTCAAAAGGCAAAGTAGGTGAGAGCTCTCCACTTGTCCCCAGCTATTTTAGCTTCACTTTTACACTAAAATTAGGGAAATATGTACGGTACTAGTGCAGGTTGATGGGTTAAGTAATGGGAGCCATGGATAGTCACTAGGCATGCAGGAGGCAAAAATATGAGGCGCTTAATTACTACTTCCTTTAAAAACCTGTTTTTATTACTCCTTTGATCAAGCAGTTTTCATCTTATGCTTTTACAATGTCATGCAAAATCAGACACTATTGTAGCATCTCTCACATTCATTGTATCTGAAATTATTTATGATCTCATCGGATTATTCAATCAAGCAAATTTCCAGACTGGAAAAACAGATATCAAGATGTTTCTTTGAACTAGTCTCATGGTGTTATTGTCTACAAGTTGGCCATAGCAAACAAAGAATCCTTATCTCTAACTTATTGGTATTTTATGTAATGAGATTAGGCCATTTTTGATTAAAAGGTGTTCTTGACCTTCCATCACTCAGGCATTGATTAAAAACCATTGGAGAGTGATGAAGTTATGTTAAATTAACCATGTTGTGAGAGTTAATTTTAGGTAAATAAAAACTTACTGAATTGAAGCCAACAGCTACAGATACTATTACATACAATTTACAAATGATGATAATGATTAACCATGTTTTCTGAAAAAATATGTAAGGTGTAAGACTTTGTCTGCCAGCTCCTGACATAAAACTACTGGGAAAACCTTCTTCTTTGGATTTCTCTTGAGGAAATTATGACCAACGCAACCACAAATTGCACGTGCCCTACCTAGACAGGGCCATAACATAATTTAGCACATTGTTTTTACAACCTAATTACAAGCGTGTACATTGGTCTTAATTGGGTCCCAATGGATTCAACTGTAGTCTACAAGTTTACAAACATCTTATGCAATAGTGCATCTGCTCCAAAGACTGTCTGATCGATTCCAGGGTCAACATACTGCATTATTTAAAACATAATAGACTCACACCAAGGTCACCATAATGCTCAATAGATCATAGATGTAACCGCATGCTGAAGTCTATTAAAAGCTGAATGATTGAATAGAAAGTGAGTTGACTTGAGTTGCACTTGCTGGCCTTCTTAGAGAATAGTGTGACAACTGAGCTACCATTTTACATTCCAACTGGTGGCCTAAAATGTGCAGTTGCGAACTTGTGGTGTAAAACCATCCATAGAGTTATAAAGACCAAAGTAAAACGACTCCAAATGTTCACCTTCCCATTAGCTCACCTGTTTCTGTTAATTTTGTATTCTTCCCATGTGCATCTGACTGATGATGGAAACATGTTTATTCAGACATTCACAGCACAACTGTCTCATTTACTTTACTATCATTAAAAAAAATACTTATTTTTATTAGGATGCAGAACGTAGAAATTTGCAGACATTTACAGACACATACACAATCAGACACATTTATGAACACGTATATATACACACATGAACACACCTGTTTTAGGATTCCAGCAGCCATTTCGTGCCCGCAATCAAAGATGATATGGAACTCCTTCCCCCTCTTCATCTCCTTTAAAAGGGGCTTAGCATCCTTAGTCTCAGTGGGCAGTTGCCGGATCTTTAACCGGATGTTGTATCGTGATGGTGCCTTTATTAGTTCTTGCAACCGAATTAAACCTGTAAAATTAAAAATAATAATAATAATGAATAAAATGTCATACTGTCATTGATATTTAGATGTAAAATTATGAACTCAGCTGTAATTGGGCCAATCTGGCTCCTATGAGAATTTTAAAAATTAAAATTTTCAAATATTAGTGCTATTGTTTTAGTGGTGGTTTTAAGAGGTTAGATTGAGGACAATACAGTATACTTGTTGACAATTTATTTATCCCTCCCTGCTGTCTTCTACTATACACTATCCTTACACTATATCTGTTCTTTTTGTCCTCCTTATGTAATCCTATACATCTAAACAGGCTTTGAGTACCAGCAGCACCATCACCAGCAGACCTTAATCCAACAGTATGAAAATTATTTCAAAGACATACATGATTCCTACACATTACCTGACAGTCATCAATCATGTTAGATAAGATTGATTATGCACTTGCTATGGATTCCTCTCTTTCTCTAGAGGCCACTCACGGTTCAGTTTCGGAAATGTTTGAAGTCAAGCTTGCAAGGAAAATTGACAGGGACTACAGCTAAAGCACAAACATCTTAATTTTGACAAATAAGCCACTGTGATATCTAATAACTTGTTCTCCTCTCAGTGGTTCAATCGTTTCTTTGCTGCATAAAAGGAATATGCCACAGTTACCAGCAAAACTAGGACATGTAATAATATGCATCTAATTCTTGTTGAATGACATTATAATTATGATAAGCATATTGTGGGGTGTTCACTTTGGTTATATATATATATATATATATATATATATATATATATATATATATATATATATATATATATATATATATATATATATATATATATATATATATATATATATACACTCTATTCTCACCCTCCGCGGGTGGTCTCATCCACTTTCCAAGCTCGGGTCCTCTACCAGAGGCCAGGGAGCTTGAGGGTTCTGCGCAGTATCTTTGCTGTTCCTAGGACTGCACTTTTCTGGACTGAGATTTCGGATGTTTTTCCAGGGATCTGTCGTAGCCACTCCTCCAGTTTGGGGGTCACAGCCCCTAGTGCTCCGATCACCACAGGCACCACTGTGGCCTTCACCTTCCAAGCCTTCTCCAGTTCTTCTCTGAGCCCTTGGTATTTCTCTAGTTTCTCATGTTCCTTTTTCCTGATGTTGCCATCGCTTGGTATTGCCACATCCACCACTACGGCTTTCCTCTGCTCTTTATCCACCACCACAATGTCTGGTTGGTTCGCCATTACCATTCTGTCAGTCTGGATCTGAAAGTCCCACAGGATCTTGGCTCGCTCGTTCTCTACCACCTTGGGAGGTGTTTCCCACTTTGACCTTGGGGTTTCCAGTCCATACTCCGCGCAGATGTTCCTGTATACTATGCCAGCCACTTGGTTATGGCGTTCCATGTATGCTTTGCCTGCCAGCATCTTACACCCTGCAGTTATGTGCTGGACCGTCTCTGGGGCCTCTTTGCACAGCCTACACCTTGGGTCTTGTCTGGTGTGGTAGATCTGGGCCTCTATGGCTCTGGTGCTCAGGGCCTGCTCCTGTGCAGCCAGGATGAGTGCCTCTGTGCTGTCCTTCAGCCCAGCCCTTTCAAGCCATTGGTAGGATTTGTTGAGATCAGCCACTTCAGTTATGTTCTGGTGGTACATCCCGTGCAAGGGCTTGTCCTCCCATGATGGTCCCTCTTTCAGCATCTCATCCTCTGTTCTCCACTGCCTGAGACATTCACTCAGCACGTCATCTGTCGGGGCCTTATCCTTGATGTACTTAAGGATCTTGGATGTTTCATCCTGGATAGTGGCTCTCACGCTCACTAGTCCTCGGCCTCCTTCCTTGCGGCTAGCGTACAGTCTCAGGGTGCTGGATTTGGGGTGGAACCCTCCGTGCATGGTGAGGAGCTTTCGTGTCTTAACATCTGTGGTCTGTATCTCTTCCTTTGGCCACCTTATTATTCCTGCAGGGTATCTGATCACTGGCAGAGCGTAACTGTTTATTGCCCGGGATTTGTTCTTGCCATTGAGCTGGCTTCTTAGGACTTGCCTTACTCATTGGAGGTATTTGGCTGTTGCCGCATTCCTTGTTGCCTGTTCAAGGTTGCCGTTTGCCTGTGGTATTCCAAGGTACTTGTAATTGTCCTCAATGTCTGCTATTGTTCCTTCTGGGAGTGAGACCCCTTCTGTGTGGGTTACCTTGCCTCTCTTTGTCACCATCCTCCCACATTTCTCGAGTCCGAATGACATCCCGATGTCCGAGCTGTAGATTCTGGTGGTGTGGATCAGCGAGTCGATGTCTCGCTCACTCTTGGCGTACAGCTTGATGTCATCCATGTAGAGGAGGTGACTTATGGTGGCCCCGTTCCGGAGTCGGTATCCATAGCCAGTCTTGTTTATTATTTGGCTGAGAGGGTTCAGACCTATGCAGAACAGCAGTGGGGACAGTGCATCTCCTTGGTATATGCCACATTTGATGGATACTTGGGCAAGTGGCTTCCCATTGGCTTCAAGGGTGGTTCTCCACAACCTCATCGAGTTTGCAATGAAGGCCCTTAGAGTTCTATTGATGTTGTACAGCTCCAAGCATTCAGTGATCCATGTGTGTGGCATTGAGTCATAGGCTTTCTTGTAGTCAATCCAGGCTGTGCGCAGGTGTGTGTGTCGCATTCTGCAGTCTTGGGCAACTGTTCTGTCAACCAGGAGTTGGTGTTTGGCTCCTCTGATATCCTTACCAATGCCCTTCTGTGCTTCGCTCATGTATTGACCCATGTGCCCACTTATCTTAGCTGCGATGATGCCTGACATGAGCTTCCATGTTGTGGAGAGGCAGGTTATTGGCCGGTAGTTGGATGGGACTGTACCCTTTGAGGGATCCTTCATTATCAGGATTGTTCGCCCTTTGGTTAGCCATTCAGGGTGAGTCCCATCCCTTAGCAGCTGGTTCATTTGTCCTGCCAGGCGCTCATGGATTGCAGTGAGCTTCTTTAGCCAGTAGGCGTGGATCGTGTCAGGATCATGCTGTCCAGTTTTTCATACCTGAGACTCTTTGTTGGATGTCTGCCACTGTGATAGTCACTGGATTCTTTTCAGGGAGGTTGCTGTGGTCTTCCCTCAGATCCACCACCCACTGTGCATCACTGTTGTGTGATGCCTCCCTCTCCCATATACCTTTCCAGTACTGTTCAGCTTCCAGCCTTGGTGGGTCTGCTCTGTTGTTATTACCCTGCCTGTGAGAGTACACTTTCGCAGGTTGTGTTGCAAAGAGCCGGTTGATTCGTCTGGCTTCGTTGTCCCTGGTGTATCTCTTTAGGCAGCTGGCCAAGGCTTGTAGCCTTTGCTTGGCAGTTTCGAGTGCTTCAGGTATGGTCATCTGGCTGTACCTCTTGGGCATCGGTCTTTTCATTGCACCTCTCTGGGCCTCTGTCATTTGGCTCATTTCCCTCCGAGCTGCCTTGATTTTTGCCTCCAACCTTCGTTTCCATGGTGGGTATTGTTTCTCATGGCTCCCATGGTTGCTCTTATAGCCAAGCACCTCTAGCATCACTGATGCTGAAGCATATATCAGCTCATTGGTTTCTGTGATTGTTGTTATTAGGATTCACTCTCAATGCTGCATTCACGTCTTCCATGAGACTTTCTGATGATACTTCACTTAGTCGTTGTAGTTGGCTTCGGGGTTGCCTGTTCAATCTCGCCATGATCTTATCTTTCAGTTCAGTCGCTGCCTCGCTCAGCGTATCTGTGCTCATTGGGGCTTCGTACCCAATTTCCGGTTGGGGAGATGGTGAAACCTCCCCTCTGACCTAGCGTCCTGGCTCCCCCTTGCCGTAGCATTTGTGTTGTATCTCGTCAATCTCAAGTTGTGATAGCAGTTGCCGTTTGTGGATGTTGGTACACTGAGCTACTAGTTGCTTGGAATAGCACAGGCAAATGGCAACCGTGAACAGGCAACAAGGAAACCGGCAACAGCCAAATTATAGCTACGCTTTGCCCGTGATCAGATACCCTGCGGGAATAATACGGTGGCCAAAGGAAGAGATACAGACTTACCAGAATTTAATACACATCATAATGATTCCTCTTAAAAAACAAAGTAACAGTAAGCAAATAAAGTGTGGTTTATTAAACATCAGATCTCTCTCATCTAAATCATTAATAAAACACCTGATAAGTGACCATCACATAGATCTGTTCTGTTTCACTGAAACCTGGCTGCAGCAGGATGAATACGTTAGTTTAAAATGAATGGACTCCAATGAGTCACATCAACTATCATGTTCCTAGAAGTACAGGTGGAGGTGGAAAAGTAGCAGCAATTCATAACTCAGAGTTATTAATTACTCCTAAACCTAAACATAGTTCTACATGTAACTCATTTGAGAGCTAGAAGAAATGCTAGAAAAACATATTCCACCTTAATTGAGGAAAAAAAAAAAACCCAGGTGTCTTTTCAGCACTGCTGAGATTTAAGGGGATAGTAGGCTCAACACAGCTATGACTTCATGAACTACTTCTGTAATAAAATTATCACCATTAGAGAAAACATTGATCAGCGTCTTCCTCCAATTGACAGAAATCACCATCTAGATCCATCAGCTTTGAATTGACCAAGTCCCCTGTCTTACCTAGACAGCTTCTGCCCCATTACTTATATAGGGTTAACCTTAATAATCAACTCTTCCAAGTCGTCCACTTGTCTTTTAGACCCAATCCCAACCAGATTACTTAAAGAAGTTTTGCCTTTAATCAGCTTGTCGATATTAAGTTAAATCAATCAAACTTTACTAATAGGCTATGTACCACAGGCTTTAGAAAGAGCTTTCAGAAAGAGCTTTATTGCCAGGTCCTGTAAAAGTGCCCTTTACAGAACTAGGAACTTGTCTTGGTGTTGGCACACCCAGGCAGCCATTTGCGACGCCACGTCCCCGCTGATAGTGGAGGCAAGTTGCATGTTGTATGTGCATCAGTGTAGTGAAGTGATGTTTATAGAGGTATGACAAAGACCGACCAGATGTGTACATGCCAGTCCAACAATTGTCCTTGGAAGGAGACACAACAAGACCAAGAAGATAGATAGAGGCACAGCTGGTGAGCTAGATTGGACCCGGGAAGGGAGGGGTGAGGGAGAAAGGACAGATTAATAAAGAGCCTATTCCAGTACATTTTAACAATCCATGACTAATTTGTCTAGATCAATAGTCCAATCAGTCAGAACTCAGGGCTTCATCGCCTCTTGTGGGACCATGGGTTACCCGTGACATCTCCTCAAGCCTGTCAAACAAGGCTGTCACCAGATTCACCAAGTGTTCAGTCTGTCTGCAGATGTTATCCGTCTGTCTCTTGTCCTCCGAACGGGCTGAGATCTTACTGGTCAGTCCTGCAATCCGGGCATCCGAACGTGCTGAGATGTTACTAATCAGTCCCTCAATCTGGGTCATCCTCTGATACAAATCATCCGAACGAGCTGAGATGGTACCTCTCAGTCCATCAATTCAGACCATCCTCTGGTGTAATTCCGTCAGCCGATTAACCATGGCCCCCACCGGCGTTTGTAGCTCCACGGCAGGTGGACATGCCAATAAGCCAGCCACAGATTTTCCAATCTTCCGATAAAGCAGGGCGCCTCCAAGTCCAATCATGAGTAGCCATGTTATCAAGGTCCAAAATATGAATAGATCCTCTGCATCCTCGATAGACAGAGGCTTCAGACACACGGGGCACCAGGAATCCCACGCGTCCTGCACGTAGCCGGAGGCAAGAGTCCCCAAGGGGCAGACCGGCTCTCCCAGAGATTCTTTTCTTTGTGAGAAAACTTTGTCCAATGCGCTGAGTGACAAGTTGATTAGTTCTATGTTAAAAAAATGTTATTCCAGAATAGCAGATCAGGGTGCTCAGAAGAGACAGGACAAGGGCACTGCAAGCAAAAGTAGAGTAGGAGCAGAGAGAAAACATGTTTGCCCTCCTCGAGAGGCGGAAGTAGAAGCTGTGGTGGCTGTGGTCAAACCTTTATTGAAAAAAAAACTACTCTGGATCCTGAAGAACTAGCCAACTATAGGCTAATTTCAAATTTACCATTTATCTCTAAGATTTTAGAAAAAAATCATAGCTAAACAAATATCTGATCACCTGAGTAGGAATAACCTGTATGAAGATTTTCAGTCAGGATTTAGAAAACATTATAGCACAGAAACAACTCTGGTTAGAGTCACTAATTATCTTCTCTTAGCTTCAGACAATGGCCTGGTCTCTGTCCTTGTCCTGTTAGATCTTAGTGCTGCATTTGGTACAATTGATCACAACCTTCTATTACAGAGATTAGAACATAGAATCGGCATTAAAGGAACAGCACTGGTTTAAGTCCTATTTGTTGAACAGATTCCAGTTTGTTCATGTTAATGAAAAATCCTCCACATGCTCAAGGATTAGCTATGGAGTACCATAAGGTTCTGTGCTTGGTCCAATTCTGTTCAGCCTATATATGTCTCCTCTAGGTGATATCATTAGTCAAGCATTTTAAAATTCATTGTTATGCAGATCATATTCAGCTATATATGTCTTTGGAACCAAATGAAACAGATCAACTAGTCAAAATTCAAAGTATAAAAGACATCAAATCCTTGGATGTCCCAAGAAAATGAGGTTCTTATTATTGGCCCTAAAAATTACAGAGAGACACTGTTAAGTCAGATAGTTACTTTGGATGACATGACATTAGCTTCAGATTCTACTGTGAGAAACCTTGGTGTCATCTTTGACCAGGATCTTTCTTTTACATCTCTAGAACCGCCTACTTTTATCTTAGAAATATACCTAAAATAAGAAGCATCCTGTCTCAGAGCGATGCAGAGAAACTGATTCATGCATTTTTTACATCTAGGCTGGACTGCTGTAACTCCTTACTTGTAGGATGCTCTAACAGCAAAGACCTCATAGTTCCTTATGATCCCAGCAGAACGCTTCGTTCTCAGAGTGCTGGGATACTTGTGGTTCTTAAAGTCTTTCAATGTAGAACGTCAGGCAGAGCCTTTAGCTACCAAGCTCCTCCAGCTCCCTGCTCAGGTTCGAGAAGCTGACACACTCTCCACCTTTAAGATAAGGCTTAAAACCTTCCTTTTTGATAAAGCTTATCGTTAGAGATTTTTCAGGTAATTGGCAATGATTGTTAGTCACAGGAACCATCTCTTAGTTAAGCTGCATTAGACAAAGACTCCTGGGGGACTTAATTTATACACTGAGCTCCTTTGTTTCCTTCTAACTCTTCTATCCAATAATCTTCTATCATTGTTCCATGTTTAGTGTCTTTTTCTTTCCAGTAGTTGCACCCCCCCCCCACCCCCCCACCCACCCCGCTTTCTCCAACTCTGTCCTTTCCTACTCTCCAACTCCAACTCTGTCCTGCAAGAACAAATCCCGGGCAATAAACAGCTACGCACTGCCAGTGATCAGATACCCTGCGGGAATAATAAGGTGGCCAAAGGAAGAGATACAGAGCACAGATGTTAAGACACGAAAGCTCCTCACCATGCATGGAGGGTTCCACCCCAAATCCAGCACCCTGAGACTGTACGCTAGCCGCAAGGAAGGAGGCCGAGGACTAGTGAGCGTGAGAGCCACTATCCAGGATGAAACATCCAAGATCCATAAGTACATCAAGGATAAGGCCCCGACAGATGACGTGCTGAGTGAATGTCTCAGGCAGTGGAGCACAGAGGATGAGATGCTGGAAGAGGGACCACCATGGGAGGACAAGCCCTTGCATGGGATGTACCACCGGAACATAACTGAAGTGGCTGATCTCAACAAATCCTACCAATGGCTTGAAAGGGCTGGGCTGAAGGACAGCACAGAGGCACTCATCCTGGCTGCACAGGAGCAGGCCCTGAGCACCAGAGCCATAGAGGCCCAGATCTACCACACCAGACAAGACCCAAGGTGTAGAATGTGCAAAGAGGCCCCTGAGACGGTCCAGCACATAACTGCAGGGTGTAAGATGCTGGCAGGGAAAGCATACATGGAACGCCATAACCAAGTGGATGGCATAGTATACAGGAACATCTGCGCGGAGTATGGACTGGAAACCCCAAGGTCAAAGTGGGAAACACCTCCCAAGGTGGTAGAGAACGAGCGAGCTAGATCCTGTGGGACTTCCAGATCCAGACTGACAGAATGGTAATGGCGAACCAACCAGACATTGTGGTGGTGGATAAAGAGCAGAGGAAAGCCGTAGTGGTGGATGTGGCAATACCAAGCGATGGCAACATCAGGAAAAAGGAACATGAAAAACTAGAGAAATACCAAGGGCTCAGAGAGGAACTGGAGAATGCTTGGAAGGTGAAGGCCACAGTGGTGCCTGTGGTGATCCAAAGAAATAACATTTTGAGCAATGAGTGAACAATGGGGAGAAATTAGCAAGTACGGGAGGAATCAGGGATCTGTACCCTGCTGTCTCTGCATGAGGAGCTTTGATCCATCAAGGAGACGTCATCTCTACAGGAATCTGGGACCAACAAAAGCTGATAGCAGCAGAAGACCCACAGTGGAGGAGAAAGGACACTCTCTGACCTCTCTCTCTATGCAGGACACAGACCAAGACTCTCACTAACTGCTCCTTCCAGGAAAAAAAAAGGATTTTCTTCCAGTAGGTGTTTGTTGATTACATGCACCAGAATCAGAACAAAAGAGAAGATGCAACAAATGCTCAAGAGTGAAGACAGGAAGGTGTTGGTGACTGGGAGACGAAGAACAGCTGCTGACTCTTCAAAGGACTGAAGGTGATGGGAGTTTACACCAACCGGTGTGAGAAAGGTCCAAGAAAAAGAATGAAGGAGAAGACAACAGCACTGACAGAGCGGTCAGAATCATAATGTGACTGTTCTAATCAAGAAGAACCAGATCCAGTTCGATCCAGACCCAAGGATTTTATCAAAATCAGCTAAACCACAGAGACAGCAGTGGACGACAGGTGAGAGCATAGAGAACACACAGACATGAACATAGAAACATATAGAGAAGGCATAAATTATTAGGATGTTTCTCAAATCAATACTAAATTTCAACAGTAAATTTAGAATGAGTAGTTTTTATATCCAGACTATTAATTTATGCTCCACAAGTTTTTGAAAAGAAATCAGTAGGATTGAAATTGAATTTTTAAATATTTTATAAGGAAAGCATGCGTGTAAGATTAATAAGAAAAAAGATGATTAACCAAGTTTTTCTATAGTGCATTTTCATCCCAGAGTGATGATAATATATTAATGATAATGATAAAACGGGATAGTAATTATGACCAGATACTGGTTCATGTGGATGTTTACTGAAACAGATAACATCTAAATAGATTTTACTTGAGTCTCTAAGCCAAGGTTCCATTGTTTGACACCTCAACACCACCTTGTTGGTCCTCACACCAAAGGGTTAATTAACTTTAGAACCATGTGGAGCTGTTTTCACCCAGACAGTCCTGGTGGTTTATCAATGATTACTAACTGAATGGAAATCTAGCGTATTCATGTTATCTCTGACTCACGTTATTGGGATTTGCTATAACATTACAGCGCTAATTTCTGTTATGCGGTCAGATTATTTCCTCCAGAAGGTTTACAAAAAGATTGATTCTATTCTATTATATTTTCCTAGAAATATTGGAATATTGGAGATGCTAAATTTACAAACAAAACATTTAATAGAATCACTAAGCGATATCTTAATTGCAGTTTTTAGAAGTGTATTACTGTCCATGAATTTGCGATTTTGAAGACATCTCTCCCATATAACAATTTACATGGGATTATTTTTTGTGACTATACATGACTTTTTGACTTGGACTTCTGACTGCAACACAGATTTTTATTTTGTTTCATTTATTTAACCCAATCATGCTCTGTGGAAGTCTCATTTAACAAACAGAAACAAAGAGATGTTTCTTGCTAAGAGTTATAGAAGGTGTTACTGAATTCAGTGTACATGCAGTATATAGTTTTGTTTTTGCTTGTTTGGGGATTTTTTGATTGTTTTATATGCTTGTGTTTGTTTTAAACTTAGAATATCTGCAGTAAATGAGTTTTTCTAATGAGATGCTTTTATATAGATGTTTGAAGGACCACAGTATACAATCATTTCTGTTCTTGTCATTTTCAATCCATATCATCTTTGTGAAATCAGGTTTTAATGAAGGGTGAACCTGGGTTAATCCAGGTACACATGCTAACATCTCTTTTTTTTAGCACAATTGACTCATGGGTTAAATCCATGTATCAAAAGGGAGGAGGTCTAAATATTTGTAATTTTTACATTTTTTGTGTTTTAAAAGTGGTTTTGATTTCTTATCCAATATTAAGAGTTGAAAAAGACTGAATATCATTGATGTTAACCTAGACCATTTCTTCTTCTCTGAGAATGATAGTGTTGGTTTCTAGATGACAATCAAAACTGGATTAAAATTTGTGATCAATGACACATTATCAATCAGTCAAAAAACATAAAATAAAAATAAATAATAGTCTCAAGGTACTATTTACCAGGAACTATTTAACAGCTGTAACTTCCAAAGCTAAGGTTTGAAAAGGTGAACGATTAGATCCTTCAAAACGATTGGTTTTGAACTAAACGGGAGTCTATTATTTATTGATGCTCATTTTATTCAAATTCCTTAAAATGAATCAGCTACTGTTTTATTATTTTCACAAACAAAGATTTAAAATGATTCTGTCTTATATAGTTGTCATAGGAGCCATAGTAAGACCTCACAGTGAAACCTATGATACTTTCTGCTTCACATTTTTATAATGTTTGAATACAGTAACAACATGGTTACCGAGACTATTCCACAATAGCTTTTAGAACAGTTTTTGCTTTTACTTTGAACATGTTTTTAATTTTACAGGATTTATAGTTTTAATGAAACGTTTCCTGTTTTCACTTGAGAAAGTTGCTTTGGAGTAATTCACACTAAGAAACTGTTTTTCTATTTTTCTAACACTATGTCAGGTTTTGGTTTTATTTCCCATTTTATTCTGAAGGACTCTGTTTTCACATGTCATGTTTGGTTTCCTGTTTTATTTTGTAGTACTTTCGGTTTCGGTTTTCCTCTGGTTATTTTCCGCTTCACATTCAACACTAACATCTAACTAAATTTTATCAGCATTAGCTGCTACTGCTTTGTGTCATTGATGATGTCATTTATGTGCAGGGTGTAACTGCTTTTAGTTTTTTACTTTTAAGCTTCCCTTCATGATTCTCCCCTCAAAGCAGGAGCTGACCTGACCTACTGTTTTGGACCACAGATGACTAGAAAATTGATGAAAGCGTCACGATGCTTCTGCTAGGGTGGAATTGCTGACTGTGGAAGATTCAGTGGAACATCAACTTCAACTGCTTGAATGTCTTCAGATTGCGAAACAAATCAACATTAAGAAAAAAAAAGGACAACAGAGATGGAATCAACAAAAGAGCAACATTGGAAACTCCTTAAACAGAACAGGTTTAAGGAATCTTCTGTGAGTAGGGAAACCATGTTTCCCTCTATGAATGTGGACGAGCACCGACAGAATATCAAGGGCTTAAAGGAGAGACAGACAGTAAATGGATAATAACTTCAAATGTTCACAATAATTTCCCTTGTTTGTATGTTTGACACTTAGTGTCAAAAAGAGAGGAATGTGGGAAATTTTGTGTTTGTCATGAAATGCTGTGCCTCTGGCTGAGGGTTGGTCCTGGGGGGTCATCAAGCATTTGGTTATCAAATGGTGGGGTTTCACTGTAGTGACCACGGGGATATTGTTAAAGGAAGTAAAGGGGGGTTTACTGCACTCATGTATATCAAAGACCAGTCAACAGCTAATGTGGGGGTTTTGTAACAGGGTATAAATACAGGTCTTGTGTCCTCAGTCCTTGAGTGGATACTTTGTACATAGTGAGATGTGCCTTACGTCTTAGATGTAATTGTGATCCACTCCGTGTCGACATGAGAGTAAACTTTGAGATGGTTTATCACACTAATGATCTCCGATTGATTTCTTTATAAGAAGATTTCCTCAACAGTTCTTACTGTAGGAACTTCATTCCTAACTTTACTGTCTTTGAGGCCCCACTCAAGGTTCTGGTGCCGACTCACACTGCCAGTGATGACTTTGTTTCTGCTGACATGCAGCTGCCGACGCTGCTGCGAAAGTCGTGGCAACCCCCTCTTTCCCCCCATCCTTGTTCCCTCTCCTGATCCTCATTTCCTCTCCAAATCTCCCTACCCTCTCCTTCCTCATCTCTCCCTGTACTTCAAACATTTTCTATCTCACAGGAACGCAGACTCTGGCAAACGAATGTTCCACCTGTAGCCATGGAGTCTGGTTTAAGTGATGGCAAGCTGTGCTGCCCAAACACTTTTTCCCTCACTTTGCTGAGTTGACACATGTATCGGACCACGTGTCAAAAGGGGGGATGCATGACATGTGCTTAGCACAATTCAGATTTCTCAACAGGTGAAAATAGGCGACAGGACCACTGAACACCATTCAACCAGGAGACTAGGTGATCGTCATGGACTTCACGAGGAAGCACTGG
This sequence comes from Betta splendens, assembly GCF_900634795.4. Lineage (NCBI taxonomy): Eukaryota > Metazoa > Chordata > Actinopteri > Anabantiformes > Osphronemidae > Betta > Betta splendens. Next base: position 4,645,309 of record NC_040896.2, on the reverse strand, counting down.
AACTCCAAACAGTGGCAGGCCCCTTCTAGAAGGACTTCTTACGACCCACACGGCTGTGAAGGTCGCAAAAAGGGCGACTTGGATCCACTCCATCCACTGCAGGAAGGTCCCGGATCCAACAGCCGACCCTCCATCCACACCGCACGGGAAAACCCACCAGAAGTCAGGAGATGTGAGAAGGACAACCCTCACTGTGCACACACACACGCACTGAGCTGAGGCTGCGTTGACCGTTCAGCTAAAGGTGTGAGCCAAGCGACGCCTGAAGCTGCGCCGGTGAATCACACCATACATCTACACACACGTTCTTGAGAAAATACCCACACAAGCAGCCTTGAGTTGCTGACGCTGGACGACGTGTAGACTCTTCACATCACAGGAGTGACAGTGACTCAGGCGACATTGGGAGGCAAACCTGGTGCTGATAACAAATCACGAGTGTCTCTGTGATCAGCTGGGAAAACCTGAAGGACCCCAACGAACAGTCAATGCGTCAGCACAGAGGTTGGAAACAATCTAATACTACTGTTCAACAGGATGAAGCAGATTGTTACGAGACATCAATTGTAACCATGCTGTGTTAGACTTAATTTTATGTTACTTTGCTCATATTTTTGTCATGCATGTATGTTTCTATGTAATTTTACACACTATTTTTGAAGGAGAATATTTCACCACGTGAAAGTTTAAATTTACTAAAGTTGATTTGGTGTTTAATTTGCTCACAATCACTGTATTTACTACTACAGTTAGTTTTTATCCTTCATCTACAAATGATAGAGGTTATAAGACAACATGTCACGATCTGGGTTTTGTGTCTAGTTGTTTCCTGTTTTATTTTGGTAGTCTCCTGATTTCTGTTTCTGCTCGAGCTTTACTTCCGGTTTTTGTCTTGTCACAGCTGTCCCTGCTTCACCTGGTCGTTATCCACACCTGCACTTTATCAATAATCAAGCCACTTTGTATTTAACCACCACCTGTGTCCTTAGTTCTCCGCCAGATCGTCGTTTGTGTGTACCCGTCATAGTTCCCAGTTTCTTTGATCCTGTCCGGCCGTGTTTTACGTATCTTGTTTCTGGACTGCTGATTCTGAGCCTGCCTAATCCCTGCCTGTTCTGTCTGCCTTGGTGTTGTACCCGCCTGTTACCGACCTTGCCTGCCCGACCACGATTCAACGCCTGATCCTGTGTATGACCCTGCCTGGACTTTACTCCGCATATTGGAATAAACTACACTCCTTAACACCAGAAAACCTTGTACTGTGCTGTGCATGTGGGTCCTCATCCGAACGAATCCTGACACAACACAAGCAGCAATATGTATCATCATTCTGGTTAATGCCTGATTCTCTTATTCACCTAGTGTAATGTTCAATTCAAGATTCAAAAACATGAAAGCTAGCTCAAAATTATATGCAACAGAACCCCACTGGAAAGTTATGGCTTACATACATTAATTGCCTTTATTACAATCAATGGCATTTCATTAATGTTATGTGTTATGTTTGTCAAGTTCTGGTTTTGTTTTCAGTTTTATTTTGAAAGAACTTAGTTGTCATGTTGTTTGTTCCAGTTTCATTTTCTGTTTTAGTTTGAAAGGACTTCCTGTTTACCGCATGTCACATTATGTCAGTTCCCGCTTCACGTCCCGGTCCTAGTTACACACACCTGTCTCGCATCAGTCATTACTCACCTGTGGATTTAAGCGCCAGTATTCACCATAGACAGTTGCCAGATTGTCGAGTCTCAGTACCACATTCCAGCATTCTAGTATAGTCATATCGTTTTCTGATCACGTCCGTCATTGACCTCTGATTCCTGCCTGACCCTCGTCTGTACCTTCGCCTTGGATCTTGTGGTAAATGTCCTGGCCGTCTGACCATTGAGTTTTGCCTAGCCCTAGCCTGTACCTCTGCTGAGTTTACCTGTGAGTCGAACCTCTGCCTGTTTACAGGACCTGATCATGCCTGCTCCCTTTTGTGCCTGAGAACTGTGACTTAAGGTGTATGACCCGGATTGCCTGACTACGCCTGGACAATAAATGCTGTTTATTAACCCAATACCTCGTCTGCGCTGTGCATTTGGGTCCTCCTCCAAGTGTTCCTGACAATGTTAAGGTGTATTTTTGAATCTTAATGAGTTAATACACAAAATGCTATGTTGACAATTTCTATTCTTTTAGTGTTCAATTAATGTGTACAGTAATCATAAGGGGGGAACTGTAATGGTGAATTTTTTTCTTTCTGATTCTATGCAGTTATTATATGTATATGTATATATTATATTTATGACTTATGTTCTGCAATTAATATCTTATGTTTTATGTTATCACTGTTATACCTTTTTATGTTTTCCTATGGAAATAATTTATCTAGTTCCTAAATGCAGTTCTATTTGAATTCTGACCTCACTATACTTGCGGTAACAATGGCTCATACTACAGAAAACAATATGGCTTCTACTACATACTGCCTGCAATAACATTCTTAAAAAGGTAATAAACTCCTGTTTCTTTACTGGTAATAATACTGAATGTTTTTCGGTATTAATGCTACTGATATCGATCCTTGTACAACTGCTATTAATCTGACTGGTAACATCATTTACACTATCCACTGCTGCACTGTTGATTGACTGTTACTTATGCTAAACTACTGATTTCCATTAATCTCCCACTAGGATGTAAGAAAGGTTAGATGTGCCAACCCTTAAATATCAGACTAGCTTATTCATAGCTCTTAAACATTACTGTGTCTCTCTCAAATGAGCACTTTGGAATTACATAGGGCACCCATTTATATTACTGTTAGTGAACATGCTGTCAAGATGACCTTTCATACTGACGATGGGCTCAGTAAGAATGACGAGGAGTATAAAAAGTTCAATGAAAACATACCTACTGTACAAGTATATTATTGTATTTAGTTTTAGAGTCTTAATACAGATGGAGCGGTTCATTTTCGCTGATTTCAGTCGACTGTCAGTCACCTTTCTGACGCTGATCACACACTTATCACACCCTCATCAGCCGACTGTCAGCAGCCCCCCTCCTTGGTCTGTCTGGGGAAGGTATTAAAAATGTTAATGAGGCCACCCCCATTTTAGCACCAAAGACGCAATTCCAGGGTAAAACCAAAAGATGGAGCTTTAGTATCTGACCCGTAGAGTTAGGTTCAAACAGCAAGTATAGGCACAGTTCTGAGAACAGGACATAGATCTGATAATGTCAGTTCTACACTGTTTGCTAGGGCATACAGACAAACAGACAGACAGACAATAGTCTGTCTAAACAGTGAACTAAAAAGTTGAGAAAACTTGAAAAGTTGACTTCATTTCAGAATTGAAGGTTGTACTAACTTTTTTTTTAATCATAGATAAGCATCGGCAGCTCACGCTGCCACAGCTGCCAAACTACCTTCTGGAGGTTTATCAGTTACTGGCTGTATTAGGTTGAGTTGGACTTCACAAATGAAATTAATAAATTCTCATTCTATATATTATTCTTATTCACTTGAATGTAGTGCGTGCCAGTCTGCCTGCTTCAGGAGCTGTTTTAAATTAAAAAAGAACATTTTAATGTTCTAATCAAGCTTAGATAACCATAACAATAGAGAGCCTCTTTTCAGACAGAACGACCAATCCACAGCACCAGTTGGACTGGTTTCACACCACCCCCTTCTCCCCAAAGCACCAGAGTCCTGCAGTGCTGTTACCTGATGTAACCAGATACATTTGTGAACTACTTCATCCATCCATCACTTATAAGAGCCTAGTGGTTAAAGCACACAACTTCTCACCCACAGTTTTTAATTAAACTGTTTTTGTTAGTTGGTGGTTTAAAATAAGAAACTTTTATATCCTAAAGCCATAGACTTAACACTTTCTTTTTAACAAGTTTTATTCACAGATTTTATAAACGTCCAGTTCATTTGACCATTTTCTAAACCAAGTTGTCTGAAAGTTGGGTCACTACATTCTTTTAGAGCAGAAATGTTTCTCAAGGAGCTTCTACATGATATGTCCTTCATGGGGGACATGGTCTTCACACCTTCTCACAGTCCTTTGTTCAACTGATGAGCCAGTTCTTCACAGGTGTGAAGTGAAGCCTATTGTAAATAGAGGACAGTGCCTAACTTTACTCAGACTGAAGGTTCCTGCACTTTTGGTAATGTTTCTGCTTTAAGAATAGTCTGTAAGTTAACTTGAAAATGATTGAGCAGTCACAATCAGCCGATTGCAGTGACATTTGGCAGTAAAAGGTGACTGAAATGACACGGAACTGAAAGAATATCAGCTGGCATAACTCATAACACATATGTATGCAGATCTCTGTATTTTGTGTCACTTGAATTTGTGTGGTAAACAAAAGACACCAGAGGCAAGTTTACACCAGGAGTCTCTAGCTGGGAGCTTCTGTGCCTTAACCACCAGGCTGTTGGTCCTCTGAGGCAGACTTACTGTATGGCCAGTAACTAAATTCCTTCATACAGCATTATGTTAACAGAGCCTTGATTTGAGTGGAACCTTTAAAGTTATGGCTCCATGAAGAATTTTCTTTTTAAGCACTTTACAAATATATCTGGTTTTTATGGCTCAGGTGAAGTTGTGTTGAAGTTGAGTCATGTCAACTCTTTCAGTCTGGTGTCCTTCTTTCTGGGGGGATGGTTCATCACAACTACTCACTTTTGTGTCTTTTGTTCACGTAACGAGCCAGTTCTTTGCAAGTGTGAAGTGAAGCCAAACTGGAGGATAATATGGAACTTCCCTCCGACTGAGGAAGCTTTTGGTCTTTGTCAGTTGTCAAAAAATGCCAGTAAATTTAGAGCTAAACATTACAATACAGTAATACATAAAATATTCACGTGGATGTTGACTGAATGTTTGACTAAGGGCATTGGATTCATAACAGCTGTAATTTTCTACTTCTTGCTTAGACATAAATAACTTTAAGTTCAGTTATAAACTACATATATACATATATATATAATATATAGTACACAAACCTCATGCACTTCCAATCTGCCCATCGGCCTGCATTACACATCACTGCTCCACTTGGTGCATGAATGTGCAATTGCAGGTCATTTCGTAAAAAAGGTTTAGGGGGCGTTAACAAGGATGCCACGCATTAAGTACATCACAGTGGGGGGTCATGACTGGTGTAGGGGGGCTTGGTGGAATGATACCTAAGTCATGCTAATGTCATGACAAGATCAGTGTGAAATCCTGCAGCAACGAGGCAACGAAAAATTTGCCGCTCCATCTGTACAGATGTAGCAGAGAAGAAAAAAATTAGCTAGATAAGATACAGTTAACAAGCAATTTGTTTTCATCCGCCACCTCAGGGTAAGCCCCAAGATGTGGCTATCATAGAAACAAGCCTATAAACAGAAAGTGAGATAATATTGATTGCCTGATGTTTTTATCCAGGTAGCAGCAAGCATTCTGTCCAATACTTGAATCCACAATAAAATATAATTGAAAGTACAGTACCTCTCAGTGCTATATATAAAACTGTAGATAAGGATAAGTCTGGACTTCTTCATTTTGAAAATAGCATGAAACAGACATGTACTGAGTACATTTAGTACTTCTTTGCGATTAATCTTTGTATCTGCACCATTAAAAGCCCTCAACTACTAAGAATGACATGTCTAAACTAAATAGCCAAAAAGAACATTTTACTTAACTACAACCTAATAATAGTTTTTTAACAAAACTATTATTTTTTTCAATAATAAAAACTATAAACTGCAAAGACATGCTGTAGATAAAAACAGAAAGACAGTGACCATTAAGAACCAGACTTGAACATCCTTGTTACGGACAATGCTGACAGCCAGATTGTTTAAAATACAAATGAATTGGCTGTGACATGCTCTCTGTGGAGACAAACTCAGATTTGTGGAGTGACAGTTGTGAGTGTGCGTTAATTAGGCCTACTTCTCAGCCTGACAATCTCTATGATTCCCTCTGGCTTACTATTAAGATCTTTAATTATATAAATAAAAAAGAACAAACATATTTATCCTGTAGTACATTTTGATTAATGGCTCTACAACTCCAATTAAAAACTGCGATGTAATATTGCAATTACTTGAAAACGCATGTTGCTAATTGCTAATTTTTATACAGTACTTTTATTTATTTCCTTTCACTTTTAGATTTGCTTAACCTCTAAACATGCCATATCCATAAAAGGTGACACTGTATATCATTTTTTTATGTGAAACAAGAAATATAAGAGCTATTTAATCTGAAACAGCAGCATCTGTAGGTGATGATGTGAGAAACTAATACATTATAGCAGAAAGTAGAGTTTTTTTAATTGATTTATTTGTTTATATCTGTAGTAGCCATTATGGCCGAATCCAATTGCGGCAGCAGTAGCAGTGTCCCAGGTAGTTGTAAGGATGTTATGAAGAGCTAAAACAGCTGCTCCTGCCATCTCAGTTTTGCCATTGTAAAGCCATTAGAGGACTCCCATTATAATTATTGATTTGCTTATTTGCTCTCCTCTCAGGGGACAAATAGCACAGAAAGAGGTTGTTTCCAGCTCACATTTCTAAAACAACAGAAATACAGAAAGGTGGTCGGGGTGAGCACCCATAAAAACGATAGGGTAACATACTGTATGTGTTCTGTTGCACTGACTTAGACAACCACTCCTTGCACTAAAAGAAAGGAACAAAAGATTTGAAAGAAATATTATACTAATATTAATACTCCTTAAACCTCTTGGAGGACTTTGATCTGATTTCTGATTGTCCTCAGTGCCTGCACTTGGTATCCACCAAACACACTATCTGCCCTTGATATCAAATCATCCAATGTCAAAGCTGTTTGCAGTTTGAGACAGACTAATTTCCTTTCTCCAAGACATAAAATCAAGGCACTATTAACCCCATAGTGATTCACCTATGTCCACTTAGTAAAGTTTAAATAAGTGCTGAAGTTTCTTTAGGAATGAAAAATAATTTGCAGGTGTAAATGTAATTAGCAAATACTGACACCTTAGCGATGTGATATATTAAAATATATCATCTGGATGAAACCATCCTTCCATCCATCCATCTTTCTTTCTTTCTGCTTAATCCCGTACGTGGGATCGCGCACCCCAAATCCAGCACCCTGAGACTGTATGCTAGTCGCAAGGAAGGAGGCCGAGGACTAGTGAGAGCGTGAGAGTCACTATCCAGGATGAAACATCCAAGACCCATAAGTACATCAAGGATAAGGCCCAGACAGATGACATGCTGAGTGAATGTCTCAGGCAGTGGAGAACAGAGGATGAGATGCTGGAAGAGTGACCATCATGGGAGGACAAGCCCACACACGGGATGTACCACCGGAACATAGGGCTGGGCTGAAGGACAGCACAGAGGCACTCATCCTGGCTGCACAGGAGCAGGCCCTGAGCAACAGAGCCATAGAGGCCCAGATCTACCACACCAGAAAAGACCCAAGGTGTAGTGGTGTGCAAGGTGGTGTGCAAAGAGGTCCCTGAGACGGTCCAGCACATAACTGCAGGGTGTAAGATGCTGGCAGGTAAAGCATACATGGAACGCCATAACCAAGGTGGCAATACCAAGCGATGGCAAGATCAGGAAAAAGGAGCATGAGAAACTGGAGAAATACCAAGGGCTTAGAGAAGAACTGGAGAAACCTTGGAAGGTGAAGGCCACAGTGGTGCCTGTGGTAATCGGAGTGACCCCCAACCTGGAGGAGTGGCTACAACAGATCCCTGGAAATACATCCGACATCTCAGTCCAGAAAAGTGCAGTCCTGGGAACAGCAAGGATACTGCGCAGAACCGTCAAGCTCCCTGGCCTCTGGTAGAGGACCCGAGCTTGGAAAGTGGATGAGACCACCTGCGGAGGGTGAAGGGAGTTTTTGCTGGGTTTGAACAGGACCCCGCTTTCCAAATCGTTGTACGCACTGAGCCACCAGTGTATATATATAAAAAAATATTAAGATAATACTATATTGCATTTGGATTGGACGGATATTTGCAGGACCACCAGTAGCGCCCACAACAGTGCCGCAACCTCGTCACGTGACGTCATTATGTTGTAACTACAGCTGAGAGAACAGGGAGCAAGTCGGAGCTTGGGTAGAAAAAAAAGCAGGCAAGCCAAAGGAAACAGCTAGCATGTGAGAAGCATGGACGGAGCAGACAAACAGTTTTCCTCTGGGATAATACAATTTGGGACAGTTCAATAAGAAGCATTAGCGAGACCTACAGAAACAGAGGAGAGAGATCAAGAAAGTAGAGTACAAACACTTCAATTAGCTTTGCATCCAAGAGCAGGAAAGTGAGGGCACAGCATCACAGCTTTGGTCAGGTACTAAAGCATAAAGCAGGAGGAAGGCTTGGAGAGAGCAGAGATGTTGGAGGGGGGGAAGGAGTAGGAGCATTGATCAGGAGGTAGTTCTGTGGACAGCAGTCCACAGCACTACCACTGCGGACAGCAGTGTGTCAGACACACAGTCACTGGCTCTCGCAAACTGTGGTCTGTTTGTGAGGTAGTCCATAATCCACTCCATCAGATGAAGGTCCACACCGGCCTCCTCCAGTTTGACTTTCAGAAGCACCGGCTGCATGGTGCTTATGTACAGGTTTATATACACTTATATAATTAACAAAACAAGAGAAGCATAAATAAGCAAAAAATTATAAGCTTGTAGAAAGATACCTAAAACGCGTGACCCAAGTCATGCAGTCTTGCAAAGAAAATGCTACCAAATAAATACTGAGGAATGTATGTAAACTTCTCATTACGAAGAAAGTTATAAAAAAAATCTCTCAAATATTCTTTCTCTTATTACAGTGTTCAGCTAATAGAAATAATTTACGCAATCAAAACCGACGAACGAGAACTGTAGCTTGATTTAATTTTACACAGTTAAAGAAAAAGGTTTATGTTCATGACATATATCTAATACCTAAAAAATTACTGTAAACTGTTAAAAAAAATGTAGGCCTACATTTTTATAAGTAACTGGGTACTGTAAATTAAAAACAAATGTAATGCTAATCACTAACAGTTTATTTAATTTTGTAAATTAGAGTTCTGTCCAATTTGTTTTGTCACAAAAACAAAATTACTAAGTAAAATGAATTTTACTTAGTGTTCAAATCAACCATAAAATGCAGTTTAAAGTTATGGTATCGACAGCACTGTGAATACAATTAAGTGTGGTAGACCTGGAGAACTCTTTGAGCCTCTAGCCAGAGGAACAGGAAAGTGCAGTCCAGTAAATTTGGGTTTGACGAAATCATCCGTTAATTATTTTGTAATCCAGCATATGCCCAAATTGAAAGTTGTTCTGGTCTGAATAATAAACACGGTGGTCAGCAATACTGTGATCCAGACAAAATCCCAGTTCTCTGGCACCAGTGTGTCTGTTGGATGGAGCTGTGGGAAGCCTGGCAGCCTTCTAGAGGCTGGCACATACTTTTACCCTGACATATGGTACATGTACCCAGCCTGCTGTCTTTTTTGTTACTGAGTGACCTGGACTGCATTAACAAAGGTTTCAACAGGATCTGCGTCCCTGTACAAAAAGGCAAATTTACTAATTTTGAATCTGTTACTGTACCACAGGATGCACAGCTGGTATGACGTCATTCTGATACAAAAACATTAACTTCAGCATATGCTTTAGTACCTGACCAAAGCTGTGATGCTGTGCCCTCACTTTCCTGCTCTTGGATGCAAAGCTAATTGAAGTGTTTGTACTCTACTTTCTTGATCTCTCTCCTCTGTTTCTGTAGGTCTCGCTAATGCTTCTTATTGAACTGTCCCAAATTGTATTATCCCAGAGGAAAACTGTTTGTCTTTCCTTGTTCCCTTCATTCTTCAATCTTAAGTTCAACTGACCAAAGTTAAAACTAACAAAGATATAAATTTAAGACACCCAAAAAGTGTGGTGTTACAATAAATTGGAGCCTAATTACTTTATTTACTAATACAGCAATGTCACATGATTCTCTCGAGGTTAATATAGAGATAATCTGTCATTTAACACACTTTATCTTATTCAGTCTCCTTTATTTTTATTTTGTATATCTATTAAAATGTATTTCTGTTTATTGCACTCAGCAGCTGTAGACATATGCTCACTAAGAACGGAGCCAGATGGAAAGCCTATCCTCAAAGTTCTAGCTAACATTGCACAGATAATGAGGCTCACCCCTTCCCTAAGATTACTTTGTCTGTCTTTAACTTAGCACCATCAATATACGGTAGTTTAAATATGCATTCTTAAACCCTCCATCTCTCAGGTGCAGGTGGCAGTCTTTAAAGAACCTGGTCAAAAAGAGGGTATTATCAAATTAGCACAAAACTGAGCATGGTCATGAACAGGTTTCAGGGCTCAGCTACAGTACAACTAAAACTTGTATCTGGCAGCCAGACCTGAACAACACTGTAGACAAACATTCTCAGTAGATCCTCCAGCAGTATCTCCGCTAAGAGATTTAAGCTTTTCATTTTAGGCTCATAAACCTTTTTTTCACTTTCTCAAATGTATTTCCCCCACAGACATGTGCTGCTTTCCCTCTTTTCTCACACTGTATTGACTTACCAATATTCACGAGACACATGTTTATAGGTCTAATTCACCAGCGGTACACAAATAGGTAAAGCTCTGTCTGACACTATTCACCTCAAATCTTTGACTATTAACATGATTTCTATTTACATATTCATTTTTAATCATTCTTGGTAAGATCGCTTCAAACCTCTATCATGCTTTTGTGCCAATTGAAGAGATTTGTCAAATTTAAATTTAAATTTAAATTTAGGTCTTTGGCTTTTTTATTTTAAATAATCAATGCTGACAAAAACACCAAAGCTGTTGTTAAACCATGAGCAGAAACACTGCTAAAGTACAGATTTGCAGATTGATGTGGTAATTTCTATATACATACAGTATACAGTAGCTTCATCCCTAGGTTTTTCATTGGTCTCTCAATTAGATTTAGTAAATAACTATTGTTAAAAGTAAGGGGAATGTTTCCTGTTTTACCTGTGCTGTCATCATAAACAACAGTCACTGTTTTCCACTTAAAGAAGTGAACCAGATCCAATATGGCACGGCTGAGGGAGGAGAAATCTGGATAAAGGCTGACATAGAAGACATCTCTGTTGTCTGACACCTGGTGCTTCCACTTGGTTTGGATGTGTGGCACTCCCAGGGCATTGCAAATGGACTGAACAGCATTGGCCGAAGAACTGTGAGATGGTCCAAAAATGGCTGCCACCCCCAGAGAAAGCTGGTCACAGGCTAGAGGGGGAAAAACATCTAATTACAACCTGGAGCATATGGTCATGATAAATAATAGTTCATTTAGCATATTGTCTGTTTTCCCCTTGCGGTTCCCAATCTGACTCCATTTCCTGTATCAGATCTGTCCCATGGACAAAACACATAACTCAGCCCTGTGTTGTTTATTTATAAACACTCGCACTCTTGACTCGAATTCAAATATACTTCCTGTCACTCCCCTAAATACTCAATGCATTTGTCACATTTGTCACAACTTAGGTGACAAGGAATAGACAAAAAATTAAGGCTATTCTGCAGATAGTGAGGAAAGCCTGGGGGACAGGTGGTGCTAATATGGACAGTTGTATACAAAATCTTGAGGATTCAGGTAAACCCAGGCCCCTAAGAGACAACCTTGTCTCTCCTAATAACTTAATGTTGATTAAATTACATTTCCTTCTTTCAGTAGATAAGGGCCAAGAGCCACACATAATGAAAGGAAACCAACATATTCATTTAAACACTACATGGTTTTTGGATAACTTTGTTTGATTTAAATCTAAAGAATAACAGCAGGTGCAGCCCTTACACAGGAAACAAATGCAAACACAATATTAAATAAATACCACAAAATGTAAATATTTAGTAATACAAATAGTCTATGCATTTAAATACAAAGATAACAATGTGAAAGCAAGAAGTGTACCAAACACCTTTGGTATGACGGGAAATATAAATGTTTATTATGAAGCATAGGCTCATTCATGCTATTTTAGTTAAGCCACACTGTATATCATGCATTGGCAATCTGCATGGTTTGGTAAAAAAAACAAATTGTTAGTCATAAAGTACAAACAGCTGTACAGCTTGATACACACTTCACTACACAGTCTAATGGCCTTATGTGATATAAGGGAGTTGGCAGGATCACTGAGACAGGATATAATGGCCCGTAATTGATAAGACACCTGAAATGTCAGCCTGACGCATACAAAAACTGATAGATTATGGCACTTTATTGGCTGTCTCTCGGGGCCAAACTGGTCTTTGAATTAAAGCTGCTGAGTCATTCCTTGGAACCAATCAATTCTCTCTGTTTATGTTTGAAGTGCTCAGCCATTTTCCCCTTGCCTAATTATAATTGTCACAATCTGAGTCGCTGCAGCTTGCAATCCATGAACAGGGACTTTATTTACAATGCAAAGCAGTTATGGCACAAGCACACTCTATGTGCTGATTCACGCACACATGCACAATTTACAATAACAAACACATAAATACCTTTTCTAGAGGCTTCAAAGCTGTCATAGATGTTTATCCTTTGGATGTCGTAGGTGAGTGTAGTGTTTGGCAGCAGGGTTCTGTTCCTGTTAATTGTGTTTAAAGCAAATTTAAAGGCTAGCTCCTCAGCACCTGATGGGCCACTTTCAATGGACTCAAATATCCCCCCTGTGAAAGAAAAATGACAATTGATGAATAAATGATCATACTGTAGCTGAAGGATGAGCTGTATTAGCATTAATACATAGAGTAAAGAGAGGAACTCATATCAACAGTAAAGGAAAAGCTAACTTAAAATATGGCATGTGAACACTGTTAAAGCAATGAAAAATATTAAGGTACTCTGATGTAGCTTTCAGCTGGTAGGCAACTAAGTCCTCATTGTATTGAATGTGCTTTTAGCGTATAGCTGCCTGGAGCTGTGCAGCGTATTGGGGCGCAGGTATTCTCTTTGATCCTTAGCTATAACTTCAGCTACTTCTATTAGCCTAGCTAAGCTCTGCTCCTATCTATGCTCTTAGGGTCAAACATTTAGGCAGATGATAAAAGTGCTGTGTCTTACACACACACACACACACACACACACACACACACACACACACACACACACACACACACACACACACACACACACACACACACACACACACACACACACACACACACACACACACACACATTGTGTGATTGAAATGTTTTGTTCAGGTTAGCCCTATGGCCTGGCCCTGCTGGCTCAGTGTCAGTCAGAAAGATTCCTGGCTCCATGCTTTATTTACTCCAAATTCAAGCACTACTAGAGTAGTAGAATCCTTCTTAACTCTAGATATAATCCATATAATATACTGCAAGTACTGCAAGTCTATCCTGTCAAAGGTGATTACCACAAGACAGGCTGATTCTGATCAGTGCTCCCTCATAGTGATTTCACCAGCAGACTCTTTAAATATATCTTTTTTTCAGGGGAATAATATATTTTTTAATATTTTTTAGAGTGCTCAAGCTTAAAACAAACACCAAGAGAAAGACCTATGACAGCAGCAGCACCATCAAAAGTTTCTGCTTTCATTAGTATTTATCTCATGGGAGAGCCCTATTTTGCATGCCATAATGAGTTTGAAGAAATTAATAAGCATCAGTTAAGCAGGATGTACTATAATTGGGAAGCTGAGTATTTGGAATGAGTCCATTCACATACAGGAGATGTCATTTTCCTGCTGGGAATCTTTGTGGTTCTGCTGAAAATATTTGAAGATGAATTACAGCAAAAAGGTGAATCACTGTTAATGTGTATTCATACTGAGCTCCTTAGACAGTACCCCCTTAAGTCATTGAGAAGGCCTCTTGCTGTCATGCATGCAGACTATGTAAATTAAGCATAAAAATGGGATATGAAAAAAAGAAGTAAAGGAAGGGAGACAAAATCTTTCAACTGAGGATATTTGGCTTATTTTTTGTCTTAATGATACTAAAGTAGTAAGTACTTTGCTCTCAAGTAGTCAAACACACATTAGCTTCCTTTTTAAAATCAAACATAGCCTGCCAGTCTTTAACTGAAATAATCCACAGATTGCAATAGTCCTGCACACCTGAAGATTGCCTGGGAGCTAAGCAACAGAACATAAAAACATTATGTTCCCAGCATGCAAAGGCTTGAAGACCTCTCTCTTACTTTGAAAAGCACAGCAGCATTCAGTACCAAACAATTCTCATTGGACTAAAAGACAGACTCACATAGTGCGATAGGCCTTAATTTCATAAGGCTTTGTGATTGGTTGCTCACGAAGAAAAGGAACGAAAAAAAAAATGGAAATCTCAAACTAATATTTAAAATAGTCAGCACCTGCATCGGTCATAGGTTTCATTGAAGGCCTCCTTGACTCTCACCAGTATTTCATGCCAGATCTCCTTGTCAGCTTAGTTTCATGCTCTGTTGTTTATCTCACTACTGTATGGATGTCAAGCTGCTGACTACAAATGTGTTTGTGTGAGTGCTAGTTTATGTCAAGTAATTGGTTTAATAAAATCTCTAGAGATTAAATATGCTGCCTCACCAACCAATGATAGAATCCTAGAAGACCTAAGGAATCTAAAGCTGAAATTAAACAATATAATTGATTGCAAACTCAGTTTCAGATCAGATCAATTACGCTGGGAGAACTTTGACCATGTTAACAAATGTGGTAAATTTTTAGCTAACCAATTAAAAAATAATAAATAGAAACAAATCATCCATTCAATAACTAATAAGGGAATATTACTTGTGATCCCCATGAAATAAATGATACCTTTAAAAACCTTTACCAATAGTTAAATACGTCCCAAATATATCCATCCACCTTAGACAAAGAGGAGTTTCTGAATAAACTAGAACTACCAAAGCTAAAGGAAGAACAATCCACAACTCTAGACTCATTGTTATCTTTGGCAGAACTACATGAAGCTCTGCAAGTGATGCCCAATAAAAAAGTTCCAGGACCACATGGATTCCCAACTGAATTTTATAAGGAGTTCTGGTCCATGCTGGCACCCAGATTTTACAAAATGGTAGTTGAAAGTAAACAACAGCATTCATTACCCACAAATATGAATTCTGCCTTCATAAGCCTGCTCCAAAAACCAGGAAAAGACCCTACACTCCCATCGAGTTATAGACCATTTTCACTAATAAATGTAGATCTAAAAATAGTGTGTAAAGACCTTGCTAGAAGATTAGAAAAAATCACTCCATATATAATTCACTCTGATCAAACAGGCTTCATTAAAGGTAGACAGTCAACAAACAATATGAACAGATTAATCAACTTAATTGATTATGTCACCACCAATAAACTAGAGTCAGCCATCGTCTCCTTAGATGCAGAAAAAGCTTTCGATAGAGTAAACTGGAAGTTCCTTTTAGCCACTCTGCACAAATTTGGCACTGGGAAATCATTTATAGACTGGATCCAAATATTATACAGCTCAACAAACGCCGCAGTCAGTACAAACCACCAGATCTCACCAAGGTTTAATCTGC
Source organism: Betta splendens (assembly GCF_900634795.4). Lineage (NCBI taxonomy): Eukaryota > Metazoa > Chordata > Actinopteri > Anabantiformes > Osphronemidae > Betta > Betta splendens. The sequence continues at coordinate 4,629,739 of NC_040896.2, read as the reverse complement.
ATAGAGGGACAAGACAGGGCTGCCCACTTTCCCCATCATTATTTGCAATATTTATTTAACCTCTAGCCGCAGCAATAAGATAGCATGAAGGAATTACTGGAATATCGACCAAATCAGTAAATCATAAAATAAGTTCATATGCTGACGAAGTGTTACTTCTTCTCCTGGAGCCACAGATGTGTCTTCCTACAACTATTAGCCTCATAGATGAATTCTCAGGATGTTGGAGAAAATATATTTTCATCTATTATTAATCTCATTTATCTTTGTTGTTTATTCTATATCATTTAACCCATGTAATCATTTATATTCATTTCATTTATATTTATTTATCTTTTTATGTATCATTTAACCTTGTTTACATTTTCCATTTATGGTTTGCATTTGCTGTGCCTTATAACCACATTGACAGGTGCACAGACTCCTAACCACAGGTTTCCAAGTATTGTCATATATGAAGAACAATTTGGTCACATTTGCTCTGTGCTCCTATTCATGCGTAGGTGTTCAAAACCACAAGAGGTTTTGGAGGAGTATTGCTATGCCTAACGTATGTGTTTCCGCATGTTAACAAGTTCACCAATGATGTGATGATGAAGGTGTGTACAAGCTTCAATAAAATGTTGTGCTTTGGGGAAGTTCGTGGAGTTGGTGGTGTCTGAGTGAAGCGCATACAACACTAAGATCTCAGGCGAGCTCCCCTTGGCCAAGTAAAAACTGGTTGGCTCTCAGTTGTGCTATATTGTTCTCGTCTCTGTGTGTATCAGTGCACAAGACTTTCAGAATACTCTATTAACTGGACCAAATCTATAGTGCTACCACTTAACCTTAAGGTGACTAACATCTCCTCCACCACACTCCATTCAGGAAACATTAAATACTTGGGCATTGAATTGTCGTCTAGGCTATCAGAGCTTATTGATCTAAACTACAATCCATTATTAAAACAAATAGAAGCCAACCTCAAAAGATGGCAGTCCTTACCCATTTCACTTATGGGAAGAATTGCCACCATAAAAATGATGATCCTGCCAAAAATTAATTACATATTTTCAATGATTCCAACTCAGCCAGCCCAGGCGTGGTTTAAGACATTAGACTCCTACATCTCACAGTTTTTGTGGAAAACCAAGCCACCACGAATTAGTTTAAAAACTCTTCAAAAATCCAGACGCTGCGGCGGCCTAGAACTACCTAACTTCCACCACTATTTTCTTGCCAATAGACTGAACCATGTCCACAAATGGATAAAACCCATGCCAGCAGACTCCTCCTGGATAGACATTGAACAAACATTTTGTGGAAATATTAAAGTTGCAGATCTGCCCTTTATCAGCACCAAAATCAAACATCATAATTGTTACTAGAGAATTAGCATTAAAGCATCTCTGACAGCCTGGTGGGATTTTCTTAAAATTAGTGCCTCTTCGCTTACTCTTTGCCAAAACACACCTCTCTGGAACAATCCAGACATCATACAAACCAAAAAGGCAATACACTTTCCAACTTGGCATATCAAAGGGGTAACACATCTGAAACATGTTTTCACAAGAGAAGTTTACCTCTTTTGAAGAATTAGTGTCCCACTATGAAATAACTAGTGCCAATTTCTTAGAATACCAACAACTAAAGTCAATACTTAATGCAAAAAGTAAGAATACTCCCATCCACATGCAACCACCACCAGTAATAGAGCGATTTATTGATATATCAGGGAAAAGGACAGTATCCAAAATCTATATCTTAATTTCCAATGTAGATCAGACAGTGAGTCTTCCGATCTCTAAATGGGAAGCTGATCTCAATATCACCACTAATTACACGTTCTGAAATAATATATGTTCTAATTTATTCAGAATGACAAAAAATACAAATTTACAACTAATACAATATAAATTTCTTCAAAGAACTCACTATACAGGACAAAGGATGTTCCAAATGGGTTTCACAAACTCAAATATTTGCCCTCACTGTGTAGATAACGCAGCAGATAGATTCCTACATGCATTCTGGTCATGTTCACCTGTGCAGCAATTTTGGCAAAGAGTATGTGAACACCTTTCAACCCAGTTAAGATGTCCAATCCCAGCGGCCCCTGCACTTTGTCTTCTAGGAGATCTAAGTGGGCTTGATGTATAGACAAACTCATCACACACACACACTTCTTTCTGCCCTCTGTGTTGCAAAGAAAATCATCCTTATGAACTGGAAAACTAAAAATAAATTAAGCATTACTCAGTACCTGAACAGCTTGTTAGATTACATTGTCTGCTTCATCAAATCAATGACCAAAACTATACTCTGATTGATTCCATTTCCAGTTAAGGATGCGTGGAGCTCGGGTGCTGCGTCATGTCTGGCGCAGTGGTGGGGGTGTGACTGGTGGTTGGGGGTGCCTGCCTACCTAAGGAACCGGGACAACGGGACTGGTGGATTCTGGGCTGGCTGCATGGGTTCCCTGCGGCGGGGGTGTGGTGGCTGCTGAGACCGGCAGTCCTGTGCCGGAGTAGGGCCATTTCGAGGGTTGGCGTGTGTCTGTCTCCGGGGAGCGGAGGCGGGCCTCCCTGCCAGTGTGCGAGGGGCGGACCTAGGGGTGGGAGACCTGGGTGACCTGTGTCCGGGGAAGTCCCTCCAGGGGTGCCTGTCTGTGCCCGGAGGGGTGTCTCTCCCCTGGGGCGCTGCTCCTGGTGGATGGGGCGCTGCCTGCCCTAGCAGTCCGACGTCCTCTGGTAACTGCTCTGACCTGTTGGGGGGGGGTTGGCGGACTACTCGGGATACGACCTTCATTGTGCCCTGGGCGGAGGTTGGCCCTCAATACACAACCGCAGAGTATGTTTGTAGGTTTGATTGTAGCACTACACGGGGTGAGCATGGGCATACTTGAGCGAGAGAATTGGTAAGTGTGAAAGAAGGGTGAGAATGGCTCTGGCTGTGCTGCATGTGGTGCCTGGGCAGTACTTCTGCGGTCCCTGGGTCTCGGCTGTCTCTTCCTGGCTGGGGGTTGTGGGGGGCGGTGGGATGGGTAGCAGAGCCAGTCAGGAACCTGGCTCTGCGGACCCTGGTGCTCTGCTTCATAACTACATTTCTCCACATTCATCCACTTAGGTCTGCAAGGGGTGTCCTGCTGATGGAGGGACCAGGGCTACCGGGAAGTGGTTTTCCCGGTAGCCCCAGTCCCTTTCAAGTGGGATGCTCTGCAGTTTTAATTGCATTAGTCATACACACTCGTTCAGGAATCTGGGGGCTCCCTCCGGGGGGGCCAGTGGACGGAGCCTTCACATGGATAGCTCTGTCTGCTGGACCCCTCTGAGAATTGGCGATCTCCCAAAGTTCCTCATACTTAGCCACAGACACATACATTTAGGGCCAGGGGTGGGCTCTTTCACTGGGGCCTGTGGCTGAGGCCAGTTGTGGCCTCGCCCACTGGCCCTGGAGGAGAGATTACCACCCAGTTTTAACTGCTAAACGACATTTGGGGGGGGGGGGGGGGGTCACTGTCCGGGGGACACACCGTCAGCCAGTGGTCGTGCTCCTGGAGGTGTCACCCACCTTCAGTGCACTTTAGTTTCACACACTGACGTCCAAGCTGGGTTGCAGGGTTCTGGGGTGCCTTTTCCACTGCCCTCTGCTTCTCCCGTGTTGGGGGAGTTGGGTGGGGCTCGGGAGGAGCTGCGGTCCCTGCCTAGGGCCACATGGGCAGCATGGGCCGGAGACCTACCCTCCCCACGAATGAAATCAAGCGAGTAGTGTAGGTGCGACAATGTATCTGAAAGTGCATTGGTTCACGTATGATTGACTAATTTGTTAGTTTGAGAGTTAGGGTAATGCTAGGGTAATAATTAAGACACTTCGTGGACTGTTTATAGTGTTTGTGCTTGTTGTAGTCACCTAAACATAACCACATCATCCGGATAATCTATCTCACCTCCCCAGACACAATTTCCCATCATCCTCATTATCATCATCCTCCCCAGAATCCAGACTGCTCCAAACCTGCCATCCTCATTGCTTTTTGAGCTCGTCCCTGCTTCCCCTTCATGTAACCTCACTCACTCACTGCACATAGATAGAAATTAGAAAAAGATTTTTTTTGTATGTAAGACTTGATTACTGAACAAAAATCTCTTTTTTACTGTAGTCCTAGTGTCAAATCGCACTTTCATGAAGGGAATCCCCGCAGCAGCCTCACTCAATTTGCACTAATACATTGGTGTTAATAAAGCATATTAAAAAGTCAAGTTGGTTTTGGAAGATAAAAGAACTTACAACAACAGTAAATAATAGTGCTTTCTGAAGATTCAATTCAATTAAATTTTAGCACCAAATCACAACAAGGTTATCTCAAGGCACTTTACAACATAAGGTTTAACACCTTACACAACTAAACTTAACAAATCCCACATATAGCAAGCCTTTAATTACAATTTGACAGTGGAGAGGAAAAACTCCCTCTCTAACAAGGAAGAAACCTCCAGCAGAAGCAGGCTGTATACCTTGACCGGTTTGGGTGAGGGGATAGACAGAGAGAGAGAAAAGCACAGCAACAACAAACAAGCAGCAACAGAGCACAGGCAGGATGGTTGGACCAGGGACTGGACACAGGCAGGATAGTTATACCAGGGACTGGACACAGGCAGGATAGTTGGATTCGGAGCTGCCTAACACAGACACATAGCTCTGAGTCCGATGATACAGAGTGGGGGAGAGTGAGAGAGCGGGGGAGAAGCACAACTAATGGAGCGAAAGAGACAAGGTTAGTTAAACATGGAACACAAATGGAAGGTGAATGGATAGAAGAGATAGAAGGAAACAGAGGAGCTCAGTGTATAAATTAAATCCCCTAGCAACCTATGTCTATTGCAGCTCAAATAAGAGATGGTTCCTGTGACTAACAATCATTGCCAGTGATCTAAACTATCTGTAACTATAAGCTTTATTAAAAAGGATTTTTTTAAGTCTGATCTTAAAGGTGGAGATTGTGCCAGCTTCTCAAACCTGAACAGGGAGCTGGTTACACAAGAGAGGAGCTTGGTAGCTAAAAGCTCTGCCTCCCATTCTATATTTAAAGACTCTTGGAACCACAAGTAGTCCAGCGCTCTGAGAACGAAGCATTCTGCTGGGAACATTAGGAACTATGAGGTCTTTAAGATAAGAAGGAGCTTTATCATTAAGTGCTTAAGGCTTAAGGCTTAAGGCTTTTTAAGGAGCTGTTAGCACATCCTACGAGTAAGGAGTTATAGTAGTCCAGCCTAGAGGTAACAAATGCATAGATTAGTTTCTCTGCATAACTCTGATAGAGGATGCTTCCACTTTTAGCTATATTTCTAAGATGAAACTAGGTGGTTCTAAAGATTTGTTTAATTTATGATGTGAAAGTGAGATCCTGGTCAAAGATGACACCATGGTTCCTCACAATAGAATCTGAAGCTAATCTTATGTCATCCAGGGAGGCTATCTGACATAATAGTATCTTTCTTTGATTTCTAGGACCAACGATAAGAATTTCAGTTTTGTCTGAATTTAGTTGAAGGAAGTTTTGGGACATCACAGATTTGATGTCTTTTAAACAACTTTGAACTTTGACTTGTTGATTGATTTCATTTGGTTCCAAAGACATATATAGCTGAGTATCGTCTGCATAACAATGGACAATTTTTAGAATGCTTCCTAAGAATATGACCTAGTGTTATGATCTGTGGTTTTTGTCATTGATTTCTGTTTTACTTTGTATGTACATTCGGTTTCTGTTACCCCATGCTTAGCTTAGTCTATACTTCCGGTCACAGCTGTCATCAGTCTGTTAATCACCAGGGTGTTTAATCACCAGTACTCATCGTAGCTTTCCGCCAGATCGTTGTGTATGTGTTCCTTGTGTGTCTTGTACCTCATTGCAGCATTTACCGTATGTCTGCTTGATCATCTCAGTCTGTACCGTAGCCTATCTGCTTACCTTGTTGCCTGCCTGCCTGCTGTTTCTGAGACTCTGCTTTTGCCTGCTCCCTCTGTGCCTTCGCCCTTCGACCACCTGTGTACCCAACCTTGCCTGTGTTTTGACCTGGAGACCTTGATTAAAACCCTTGAGCTTACTGGATTGTGTCTATGCTGTGCATGTGGGTCCTCAATAGTACTGGACTAAGCACAGAACCATGTGGTACTCAAAAGCTAATCTTTGTGCATATGTAGGAATTTGTTCAACAAAATTGATGTAAACCATCCCAGTGCGGTTCCTTTAATTACAATGCTACGTTCTAATTTCTGTAATAGAATGTTATGATCAGTTGTATCAAATGCAGCACTAAGATCTAATAGGACAAGGACAGAAACTAGACCATTGTCTGAAGTTAAGAGAAGATCATTAGTGACTCTCTAAGAGAGAGAGCCGTTTCTGTGCTTTGATGCTTTCCAAATCCTGATTGAAAATCTTCAGACAGGTTATCCCTAACCCCCTTTAGCCACGATTATTTTCAAGAATTTTAGAAATAAAGTGTAAATTTGAAATGGGCTAGTTCTGCAAGGTCCAGAGTAGGTTTCTCAATAAAGGTATGACCACAGGCACCTTAAAAGCCTGTGATACATAGCCTATATGTAAAGATTGGTTGATTTGATTTAATATGGACAAGCTGATTAAAGGTAGTCTTTGATTAATCTGGTTGGGATTGTGTCTAAAAGACAAGTGGAGAGTTAATTCCATCCATTTTCAACTGCTTATCCAGTGGGACATGCCCACCTCCCCAGGGACGCGTCCAGGAGGCATCCGAACCAGATGCTTGAGCTACCTCAATTGGCTCCTCTCGATGTTGAGGAGCAGCAACTCTACTCCGAGCTACTCCTGGGTGACAGAGCTCCTCACCTTATCGCTAAGTGAGTGCCTAGCCACTCTATGGAGGAAGCTCATTTCGTCGTTTGTCTGTATCCGTGTTCTTGCCCTCACGGTTATGACCATAGGTGGCAGTAGGAACGTATATTGACTGGTAAATTGAGAGCTTTGCTTTTCAGCTCAGCTCACTCTTCACCACGATGGACTGGTAGACGTTTGTCAATCTAACGCACCTTCCTTCCCCCACTTGTGAACAAGACCCCAAGATACTTGAACTTCTTCACTTGGGGCAGAAACCCTCCTCCAACCTGGAGAGAGCAAGCCACATTTTTACGGTCAAGAACCATGATTTAAGATTTGGAGGAACTGATTCTCATCCCAGCCGCTTTACACTCAGCTGCAAACCACCCCAGAGCACGCTGGAGGTTCTGGCCTGATGATGTCATCAGGACAACATCATCTGCAAAAAGCAGAGACGCAGTCTTGTGGTCCCCAAACCAGACCCCCTACTGGCTGCACCTAGAAATTCTGTCCATAAAAATAATGAACAGAACCGGGGACGAAGGGCAGCCCTGCTGAAGTCCAACATGCACCAGGAACAGGTCCGACTTACTACCGGCAATGCAACCCAAGCTCCTGCTCTGGTTGTAAAGTAGTCCATCCACCGTCCGATTACATCCCCAGGGTCATCAGCTCCCCACCGCCACTGAAAACAGAGTTGATGAAGGACTGCTTCCTCCTCCTAAGGCGTCGAACAGTTTGCCAGAATCTCTTTGAGGCCGAACAATAGTCCTCCCCCATGGCCTCTCCGAACTCCTCCCAGGCACAAGTTTTTGCCTCCACAACAGCACGGGCTGCAGCAGGCTTGGCCTGTCGGTACCCATCAGCTGCCTCAGGAGTCCCACAGGTAAACCAGACCTGATAGAACTCCTTCTTAGGCTTGATGGCATCCCTTACCTCCGGCGTCCACCACCGTGTTCGGGGATTACCACTACGACAGGCGCCATAGACCCTGCGTTCGCAGCTACGAAGGGCCGCGTTGACAATGGAGGGGTAGAACATGGTCCACTCAGACTCTACTGTATGTCTCCAACCTCCCTCGGAACCTGGTCGGGAGACACTAAACAGCGGCCTACAGCTCCAAACTAAGGCAAGACAAACATCTCTAATCCTCTGAGAATTCTGGTGTTTCTCAAAGCGCTAACATTGAACATTCCAAATTCATTAGTTACCCTTAAATTTGTACAGGTTAGAAACAAATATGCTTTTCGCTTGATCAAAGCCATCACACACTTAGGTCTTAACCATTCGTTGTCCTTTCACACATTGATTCATTCACTGCTGATCATCTCATTCTGATTGTTTGTCATTTTCTGTTCTGTTTATTTGAGTATTTCATATTATGTTATTCATATATCCAGTAGTGTTAGATAATAATACGTTAAAAGGAATTTATTTGTTCTTTGGATTTAAGCAGAGGTCACTGAACCACGACAAGAATTCACGGCATTAGAGACTGATTTGGTTTTATCACAAGAAAGTTGTTATTTTTGTTCATAACTGGTAACTCATTGAATTGACATCTGTCGTTGACTAGATTGAAACAAGCGTGGTTTCAGCTTTAAAAGAAACCTGGTGCTCCAACTTCGAGGATGGAGGTTAATTTACATGCTTAGTAAAACCCATAGTGTCTATTGATTAGTTAAAAGCAGTGCTGAGACAGTTACTGTCAACATCTCTATGAATGTTAAAGTCATGACTTTATCTGTGCTGAGAACTAAGTCAGATGAGAATTTAGAGAATTCAGTTATGAACTGGGAATATGGAGCAGGAACAAAAACAAAACAAAAACTCATTTCTGAGTTTTAGATCCTGGGTGAGAAAGGCTCAACACTAACATGCCTACGGAGCAGTCAAAACTCACTTTTGGAGGACTGCCTAATAGGCAGTGGATTTGTACATGTGTCGGCAAGAAAGATGGTTTACTTCGTCCATGCATCAATTACCGGGGACTGAACGCCTTTACGGTACGAGACTCTTATCCCTTAAGTTTGCTTTTATCGACTTTCAAACTCTCTGTAAACGCAAAGATATTCACCAAGCTCGACCTTCGAAACGCCTACCATCTGGTCCGCATTCGTGAAGGCGACGAATGGAAGACAGCTTTCAACACACCTACTGGACATTATGAATATCTTGTCATGCCTTTCGGCCTCACCAACCCTCCAGCAATCTTTCAAGCCATGGTAAATGTCATTCTGAGTCCCATGATAAATGTCTTTGTTTTTGTATACTTGGATGACATCTTAGTTTTCTCCCGAGACGAAGACAAACACAAGTGCCACGTCTGTCAAGTTCTGAAAAAACTCCTGGAACACAACCTTTATGTTAAAGCATAAAGCGTATCCAGATGGACCCTGCCAAGACCGAGGCCGTAGCAAATTGGCCACAACCACAGTATCGCCGAGATGTAAAACGTTTTCTTGGTTTTGCTAACTTCTACCGTCATTTTATTCATCGGTTCAGCACAATCGCTTCACCTCTTCACGCTCTAACTTCATCCCGAGTCACTTTTCAGTGGTCACCAGAGGCCGAGGCCACCTTCCAGCGGCTCAAAGCAGCTTTCACCACAGCACCCATTCTTCGGATGCCGGATCCTCGTGGGCAGTTTGTGGTGGAAGTGGACACCTCAGACTCTGGAGTCGGAGCGGTCCTGTCCCAGCGAACCATGAAAGATGGGCGATTACATCCTTGTGCTTTTTTGTCCAGGAAACTGTCCCCTGCCGAGCAAAACTACAACATCGGAAATAAGGAACTTCTTGCTGTCAAAGTGGTCCTGGATCACAAAAAAATCTGATTCACAGATCACAAAAAGACTACCTAAACACCGCCAAACGCCTGAACTCTCGCCAAGCCCGTTGGGCACTATTCTTCGCCCGTTTCAACTTTCACCTGTCATATCGCCCCGGATCAAGAAATGCCAAGCCCGATGCCTTGTCTCGTATTCATGAGGCTGAGTCCGAAGCCACGGAACCCACCACCATCCTCCCTGCATCGTGCCTAGTAGGGGAAGTTACATGGTCCATAGAAAGTCGAGTCCAAGAAGCAACAAGGGGCCTGCCAGTTCCACCAGTTTGCCCACCTAATCGGCTGTTCGTCCCTCCGGAGCTTCGGGGGAAGGTTGTCCACTGGGCCCACACATCATCCTTCAGTTGCCACCCTGGGGTCCAGCGGACAGCCTTCGTCATCGGCCGCCGGTTCTGGTGGCCGTCAGTGATAAAGGATGTTCGAGAGTATGTAACTGCCTGTCCTGTCTGTTCAGTCCACAAGCCTTCACATAGACCACCTCCTGGGTTGCTCCAGCATTGTCCTTGGTCCCACTTTGCTCCCGGTTTCGTGACTGGACTTCCGCCATCCAGAGGCAACACCGTCGTGCTTACGGTAATAACCGATTTTCCACACTTACCCACTTTGTACCCCTCCCGAAGCTTCCCACAGCCAAGCAGACAGCCCAAGCAGTCCTGGAGCACGTGTTCCGGCTACATGGGTTCCCGAAAGATGTCGTGTCTGACCGAGGTCCACAGTTCGTGTCACGTTTCTGGAATGAGTTCTGCTATCTGTTGGGGGCCCAGGTCAGCCTGACCTCCGGGTATCACTCTGAGTCCAATGGTCAAACCGAACGAACAAATCAACAACTGTCTCCTACAGTAGCATCAACCAACCCATCGACGTGGTCCCAGCAGCTCCTCTGGGTAGAGTATGCACACAATATGTTACCATGCACATCCACCGGCATGTCACCCTTCCAGTGCGCATACGGCTACCAACCACCTCTTTTTCCATCCCTGGAGAAAGAGATAATCGTTCCCTCAGCTCATGATCGGCGGATCAACATCGATCCCAAGCACCTACCTACACCGTCGGCCAGCGTGTCTGGTTATCTACTCGGGACCTGCAAATTAAAACTCAGTCACGTAAGCTGTCACAGAGATTCATCGGACCATTTTCCATTGAACGCATTATTAATCCCGCATCGGTCAGATTCACTCTTCCCAGGACCATGAGGATTCACCCTACCTTCCACGTAAGCCAAATCAAGCCGTTCCTGTCAAGCCCACTGGTACCGGCCAGTCTACACTGTCCGTTCCCTGCTAAACAGTCCCCGCCAAGGCCGCCATTTCGGATCCCGGCCTTATCCAAGAGTTCCACCAAGCTCACCCGGACCTCCCTGGGCCGTCTAGGAATCCGTCCTAGACGAGGGGGTTCTGTCACAACCTCAGTCATTTACATCACGGTTTTGTTCATCTCCGGTTTTATGTTCTTAGTACTTCCTGTTTCCAGTCATTGTTAGTTTCAGCTAGCTTGACTTCCGGTTTCAATTAACTCACCTGCAACCTATCTAGCCATCATCAGCCCAGTACTTAAACACCAACCTTAGCCTTGTTACCTTGCCAGATTGTCTGCGTTCATCCCATGACCAGCATTCCATCGTTGTCGAGTCTCCAGTTCCAGTGCATGACCCTGTTTGGTAAAACCGTCTTGATTCTAGTCCAGTCTCTGATAGCCCAGTCTAGTGTGTTTGACCTCTGCCTGTTTTTGACCACGTCTTTGCCAACTCCTTGTCGGACCTTTTTTTGCCAACCTGTGTATGACCATTACCTGCCTGACTACATTCTTATTAAAACACTTGTTTATCCAAGCCACGCTGTGCATTTGGGTCCTTCCACCATTGTGCCATTGTGACAAAAGATTGCTAATGCAGAACATGCCCTGGACAGAACCAAATGAGCGGGACCCTGTGACAGCAGGAATAACGCTAGGATGATGCTGATGATGATGAGCCCAGTATTATCTAGTGTTAGAGTGCTGATAAAATGAACAAATCATTCATGATGTGAGAATGTAAACATCTCCACACATACAGCGACAGGGAGGAGATGGTGCATGTAATTTGATTGGGTTACACAGGCATTCCACCCTAGAGAGGTAAAAGGCAGAAGCAAATTGAGGATTGTGTGATCTTTGCATTATACCTCCATGGTGTATGTTCTTATCTCCCCAGCTGGCTTTTGATTTCCTTTTCCCATTATCTTTTATTTTTCTCTGTTATTACAATAAATTTCACAAAAGACAACTCTCTTATCTGCCTTTTATTACAAATTTCCACAACAACATGTATTTATATTTTTCTTTTTTATTAATTCTAAGCTTTCCAGGGAATTTAACATTCCGATAATTCACACTAACAGTATTTGAAATATTTAATTGTTGAAAATTTTTAATTCAACTCTGGCTCCTTCTAAACTCTGTCTCTCCATTTCTCTGAACCTGTACAAATCCTGTGCAGGCACTTGTGAATTTGTTTCCAAAAGTGGTGTCATTATAATTCAATGGTCTGTGTGTGCAGAACGGCTTGTACCTTTTTCATACAAGATCAACAGCAGAAGGCTTTATATACATCAGGGAGCTGTCTGCAGCAGTTGAGGGAAGTTTAAAGGAAAAGAATGATGCTTTCCCACAGTGAGCATCTTGAGACTTGCAACTAGTTTTTAGTGTAGACTTTTTTATTTCACATTCATCTGAGTTCCTACAATCACTTATTACTGTACAGATATGAATATCTAATGTGTAATTTTTTCTCTCTTTTTCATAATAGATTATTTTAGCGGTGCTCTTTCACAAATGTCAGTGCTTCTCATCCATTGTCAAGTGCTCATGGAGACAAAAATGTCAGCATCTCTCCTCAGTCAAAGCCTTTGTGAAATACCCATGTCTAGAAATGTCAATGAGCAAACCACAATGAGAGTAAGCAGATTCTTGGATTGCAAAAAGCAGAGCACACTCCAGCTAGAAGGATCTATGGTAGAGTCCTACACGAAGAAACTCATTGATTCTGCTCCAACAAATCTGTGACACATATAAACACTTATGCTGAAAAAGTTGTACAGATTACAAAAATCTAAATGTTTTGGGAAAAGAATAAGAGAGAGTGATACAAGCCATGCCACTTTGGTCGTGAGTTATTGTAATTGTTGACTGCAGCTGAACTCATCAAACAAGTCTTTAGACAAACACACCTTGTCTGGTAAGACACTATTAAGAAACAAAGTCAAAATTGTTTCATTCAGATATTGTTCTTTGCAAGATTTTTGATCTTTGCACACACACACACACACACACACACATACCTAAAGTGAAGTTTTCATGGGTTCAGCATTTTGATCATGTGTTGTGTTTAGTTTCCAGTCTTATTTTGGTATTTTCTGTCTTGTTGTGTCACCACTTCCTGTTTTATTTTGGTATTTACAGTTACAGTTACTTACACTTACAGTTTTGTTCTGTTCTGCTTAGTTCAAGCCTGTTCATCCGGTCATGTGACTTCACCACCTGCATTCAGTCAGTCATTAGTTGGTAAGTTATAGCACTCACCTTGCTTTGCCAGATTGTTAGCTCATGTCCCCGTGTCTAATCTACAGCATTCAGTCAAGTAAGTCCTTTGTGTACTGACCTTGGATCTTTGGAATCTTCTTTGTGATTGAACCTTGCCTGGAGACTGAATGCCATTGCCTAATCCCTGTCTGTACTGTTGCCTTCTCTTGCTACTCAGTGTACCAACCTCTGCTTGTCTGACCAAGAGCTGTAATAATACTCCACAACCGAGAACCGTGTGCTGTGCGTTTGGGTCCCTCTGCTCTGATCCGTGACAGATATATGGTATATTTAAACTGATGTTTTTACTAGAGATTATGCCAAAAACTGACTCACTAAAAACCTGGCTCAAACAGGTTATTATCTGCATCTACAGCTGCTTACATCACGCCTAACTGTGTTGTAGGTTTATGTTCATTGATTTAAAAAGTTAAGGAACAGCAGCTCAGGTATGTATGTCTAACTATGATCATACGATCGTGTGTGTGTGTGTGTGTGTGTGTGTGTGTGTGTGTGTGTGTGTGTGTGTGTGTGTGTGTGTGTGTGTGTACCAGCCTCCTGTTAACTAACAGTCTCTGCTCCCACTGTGTATACGTGTATATAATATCTATATATCTATATCTCTATCTCTATCTGATGGTAATTGACTTCCAGAAGAGGACACCACACCACATCACACACTGGTGAGCATCCAGGGCTTAGACTTAGAGACAGTGGACAGTTTTAAGTACATGGGTGTTCACCTAAACCATAAACTGGACTGGACTTGGGGCCAAAGATGGTTGGCTGCTGAGGAGACTGAGGTCCTTGGAGTCTGCTAAGGACTTTTTGAGTCTGTGGTTATTCACACTTTATACCAATTCATCTGACTGTAAATGCTTTATATGCAGTATTTGTAAATTTCAAAATTGTTAAATGCTTTTTTATTCTTTCACAAATTTCAAAACATTTTCTTTTTTCTTATTTTCTTTACTCTGACAACATATTACAAACCAATTTATAACCAACCGATTATAAACCAAACTTTGCATGAGGACAAGAATATTTTTTTATTTTGTACCAAAACCTGGCCCACATAGGATACTTATCATTTGCCCATGTTTATTTAGCTTCTGACATTTTCAATTACTTTATCTATTTCAGCATAAGAATGTTTTCTAAACTTCCAGTCATGTCAAACTCTAGAGCTACTCACAGTTAAATGAAGCAGGCAGTGAGATGGCACATTTTACTCTTCCACCAGTTCAACAATTAGCTAACGCTTCATGTGCCTATGTGGATATTCAATTGTTCCCAGGAGCTAGCTTCCCCTCATTAAGTAAGAAGAAACAGTTTCGTAATAGTACAAGGAGTAAATCTTATTTCTCTCTTGTTTCTATCTTTTGAGAAAGAGATTTTTGCTAATCAATTATAATAATCCCTGTAGCTTAACTCACTCGGGTTGTACCGATTCTCTGAACAGTGTTTGCTCTCTCTCTTTTTTAATTAGTGTCTATTTTGAACTTTCTGAAGTGCATTGATTTTCTGTGCTCAGGTGACTGTGTGATATTATCTCTACGAAAGCAGGAAAGATGAAGAGTCGAAGGCGCATTCCTCCTGAGCTGATTTTCTCTAGCACTGCTGTACCAGCACAATGCCCCTCGGACCTTTTTATGATGTAATCATAGTCTGTTTAGGGGATCAGCTAAGTCCTGGATGAGATATGGAGGTGTCTTGACGTTCTCATTGATTCAACAAAGGCAGAAGCATCAGTCAGTGACTGCGTATATAGACAAACACCACCATTCTTGCTTTATTAATTAAGGTTTTTATCAGTTCCTGATAACTTTGATGCAGAGCTGTACGTCTTTCTTTAGTTTTTCCGAAAAGCAACATTCATACTCCAATAGAAATGAAACATCAGTCGTCTGTGAGCGCCTTTGAAGTTTGTGTACTTTGAATCCAGGCAGTGTTCATTATATTCACTTCTGTCCTCAGGACCGAGTGTCCTGTCATTAACAACTCCGTTTACACAAACATGGACAAACAAGACAGAATATTGGCACCTGCCTTACAAATGAACACTTGCTGTAAGCACAACACTGACATATTAGCCTATTAAAGGTCTGGTGAATGTGTTAACACAACACTTGCCTTTCACACATTTTCTTTAACACACTTTTCTAAGCCATATTTGTATTGACCTGATCTACACCAACACATGACTATACTACAGCTCTTCTCCTATCACATCATTTACGCTGAAAACAGCCCGCTCCTGGAAACACGAAGATGAGAGGACAAAAAAAGAAAGTGTGTATGTTTGTAACTGTCTTAAAAGATCTCTTTCGCTATTTCTAATATACGAAAGTAGATTCCATCAGAGATATGTTCTTCATTGCAATCATTGGTATTAGCTTATGAAAAAATAAATAAAGAACCGTACATAATGAAAATCAGACCATCTCTAACATATTTTCAAAAGGGGGAACAGCAGTGTGTCAGGCTCTGGCTCTGTTTTCAGTTTTATTTTGAAGGTACTTTGTTGTTCAGCCATATCATCATGTTTTGGGTTCCAGTTTCCACTTCCTGTCTTTATTTTGGTAGTCTCCCGGTTTTGGTTTTCGGTTCCAGCTTTACTTCCAGTTTTCATTCACGCACCTGTATCCGATTCATGATTACTCACCAGGACATTTAACAATGGTGACACCACCTGTCACCATTGTTATCCGCCAGATCATTGTATGCTAGTCATCACCTTTTAGCGCTTCGTTATCCTGCCTGCATGTTTCTTGATCCTGTTTTTGTTTCATGACTCCTGATTCCCATCTTCTCCCGAACTGTACCGTCGCCTGGAAAGCTCTAATGATACCGACCTGACCGCCCGACACCGAGATAGCCCGCTCCTTACCGGTACTGTAAACTTTGTCGTCCTGTTTCCGAACCTCTGCCTGCCCCTGGACCTGATTCAGCCTTCTCCGTCTATACCGATATCTGTGACCTATTGTGTATGACCCGGACCGTCTGTTATATCGAGAACTGGATTAAACCTTTAAATACTACTATCTGTCTGAGATCTCTGTGCTGTGCATGTGGGTCCTTTCTCTGCCGTTCCGTGACAGAACGATCTGGCCAGACTAGGACCCAGCCAGCACCCAGGGCTGTTACAGTTTTTCTTTTCCCTTTTTTCTCTGTTTACGCGCCTCCGTGCACCGGAGCGATGGAGTTTTTTCCCCCGAGTTTACCGGAGGATATCCGCGGGGATTTCCAGTGACTGGCGAACAAATACGCGGAAGCGCCCAGCGTTGATGCACGTCTCCGTCTGGTGAAACTGGCACTCGAGATTTTGGAGGACGAATGGTGGTGGCTTGAGTATCCCGGGGTGCAGGCGTTCTATGACCGACTCCGGCGGATGAAGAGGGGTCTGGCACGCGCTCTGCGTGCATCGTCCGCCTGTGCTGCCGCAGCTGCTCCCGCCGCCGTTCTCCCGGCGGTTCCCGTTCCTGTTGCCGCTCCGGCGGTTCCCGTTCCTGTCGCCGCTCCGGCGGTTCCCATTCCTGTCACCGCTCCGGCGGTCCCCGTTCCTGTCGCCGCTCCGGCGGTTCCTGTTCCTGTCGCCGCTCCGGCGGTTCACGTTCCTGTTCCGGTCGCCGCTCCGGCGGTTAATGCCTCTACTCCTGTCGCCGCTCCAGCAGATCCTGTTTCCGTTCCTGTCGCCGCTTCGGCGGTTCACGTCTCCGTTTCTGCCGCCGCTCCGGCGCCTCCAACCCAAGCTCCAAACGCCGCCGCCTCTGTTCGCCACTCGGACCCAGCTACAGAGACCCAGCCCCCGCCGCTCTCAGCGCCTCAGACGACGGTCAGCCGCAGGCGCTCTGGACGACGTTGGCGAGGGCGCGGTTCCAGAGCCGTGGGCCCCGAGACCTCGGTCGTGGGGACCGAGCAGCTCCCTTCTCCGGCAGGGGACTCCCGTGGTTCCCCTACTGACTGTGTCACGTCTATAGCAGGCATCCCAGATAGCGTCGCACGGCAGATCCACCTCCACTCTTCTCCCCCGGTTGCGTTCCTCTTCGCCCATCTGATTGACACGGCTGACTCAGCAGCAGACCAGGGCACAAGGGACCGACTGTTCGAGCAGCCGCTCTCATCCTGAGGGAACCTGCCCTGCGTGAGGTCCTGCAACTCCCAGGCCTGCAGCCAGCAGCCACACCATGTCCCACCTCTCAGTCAGGTCAGTCAAGCCACGCTCAGTCTCCAGTCCCAGTTCAGCCAGGCTCTGTTCAGGCTCCAGTTCCAGTTCAGTCGTGCCCCGTTCAGGTTCCAGCTCAGCCTTGTCACGTCCAGGTTCCAGTTCAGTCCTGCCACGCTCAGTTTCCAGTGCAGCCCTGTCATGCTCAGGCCCCAGCCCCAGTCCAGTCGTGCTCTGCTCAGGCTCTAACCCCAGTTCAGTCGAACTCTGTTCAGGCGCTAGCCCCAGTTCAGTCGAGCCATGTTCAGGTTCCAGCCCAGTCCTGTCACGCTCAGGCTCCAGCCCCAGTTCAGTCGTGCTCTGCTTAGGCCCCAGCCCCAGTTCAGTCGAGCTCCGTTCAGCCGCTAGCCCCAGTTCAGTCGAGCTCCTTTCAGGCGCTAGCCCCAGTTCAGTCGAGCCATGTTCAGGTTCCAGCCCCAGTTCAGTCGAGCCATGTTCAGGTCCCAGCCCAGTTGAGTCAGGTTCAGGTTCCAGCTCAGCCTTGTCGCATCCAGAGTCCAGTCCAGTCGAGTCATGTCCAGATCCCAGTCCAGTCGAGTCATGTCCAGATCCCAGTCCAGTCGAGTCATGTCCAGGTTCCAGTCCAGTCGAGTCACGTCCAGGGTCCAGTCCAGTCGAGTCACGTTCAGGGTCCAGTCCAGTCGAGTCACGTTCAGGGTCCAGTCCAGTCGAGTCACGCTCGGGCCTTGTCCCAGCCAGAGGGCACCACCCGTCGAACAAGTGCTATGCACACCCGATCAGGCCCGACGTCTACTCCGTCGAGCTTGGCAGCTGCAAGCAGCCATGCCGGCTCCAGAGTAGACGCCGTCTCAGTCCCTGCCGGCTCCAGTGAGGAGTCAGAGAGCAGCACTGCCGGCTCCAGTGAGGACGCCGAGAGCAGCACTGCCGGCTCCAGTGAGGACGCCGAGAGCAGCACTGCCGGCTCCAGTGAGGACGCCGAGAGCAGCACTGCCGGCTCCAGTGAGGACGCCGGTCCTGTTCCTGTCGGCCATGTAGCGGCCGTTCCTGTTCCTGTCGGCCATGTAGAGGTCGTTCCTGTTCCTGTCGGCCATGTAGAGGTCGTTCCTGTTCCTGTCAGCCATGTAGAGGTCGTTCCTGTTCCTGTCGGCTATGTAGTGGTCGTTCCTGTCGGCTCTCGCGAGGACGCCGTTCTAGCCCCCGTTCCTGTCGGCTCTCGCGAGGACGCGTTCTAGCCCCCGTTCCTGTCGGCTCTCACGAGGACGCCATTCGTGTCCCTGTCAGTCTCGGAGGGACAGCCCCCGCCAGCTGGAGTTGCTGCCGCGGTCCCCGCTGACCTCCAGGAGGAGGTCGCGCCAGCTGGAGTTGCTGCCGCAGTTCCCGCCGACCCCCAGGAGGAGGTCGTACCAGCTGCAGTTCCTGGTGGTCCTGCAGAGGCTGTCGTTTCTGTTGCGCAGGAGCCGTACCGGGGGGTGCCGGAGGTTCCTGCGGAGATCCATCAGCGCCTGCCACGCTCGTCTCAGCTCCTGGCGGCACCTGCATCGGTACCCGGCAGCACGGCTCCGGCCGCACTTGCACCGGTACCGGCGGCACGGCTCCGGCCGCACCTGCATCGGCTCCCGGCGGTCTGATGTCAACCGCACCTGCATCGGCTCCCGGCGGTCTGACGTCAACCGCACCTGCATCGGCTCCCGGCGGTCCGACGTCGACCACGCCTCCACGTCTGTTCGCACCTCATCTGCCGGACTGTTGGCCTCGCCCTCGGCGCCTCCTGCTGTTTGGATGGCGCTGCCTCCTGCGGCGCCGTCCGCCTCGACTCCGCCGCCGTCACAGCCGTTCGCCTGGGGTGCGCCCCCTCCTGCTACGGCGATGGCGCAGTCTCTGCCGTCGTCGCCCACCACGACCTTGGGACACCAGAGCACTCCCATCGGGAGGGGGCTGGACTTGGCTCCGCCCTCCCGGACCCTGCCAGCTGTCGTGGCGAACTCCCCTGCTACCACCCTCCAAAAGAGGGGGTTTCTGGGCCCCATGGGGCTGTTGGGGATGAACTCTGAGCTTTCTGTTTCTAGTTTATGGACTCTCGCTTTGACCCTCCTCCAGTCCTCCCTCCGCCCACCCTGTTTGCGTGCCCTGAGGGGGAGGGATTCGGTCCCTCCTCCTGTGACCACCCTCCACCCGCCCTGGTCGAGGGGGGGGGGGCTTCCGTGGGCCCCGTGGTAGACGCCCTAGGGGGAGGGGTACTGTCAGGCTCTGGCTCTGTTTTCAGTTTTATTTTGAAGGTACTTTGTTGTTCAGCCATATTATGATGTTTTGGGTTCCAGTTTCCACTTCCTGTCTTTATTTTGGTAGTCTCCCGGTTTCGGTTTTCGGTTCCAGCTTTACTTCCGGTTTTCATTCACGCACCTGTATCTGATTCATGATTACTCACCAGAACATTTAAGCACCACCTGTCACTATTGTTATCCGCCAGATCGTTGTATGCTAGTCATCACCTTCCAGCGCTTCGTTATCCTGCCTGCATGTTTCTTGATCCTGTTTTTGTTTCGTGACTCCTGATTCCCATCTACTCCCGAACTGTACTGTCGCCTGGAAAGCTCTAATGATACCAACCTGACTGCCCGACGCCGAGATAGCCCGCTCTTTACCGGTACTGTAAACTTTGTCGTCCTGTTTCCGAACCTCTGCCTGCCCCTGGACCTGATTCAGCCTGCTCCGTCTGTACCGATATCTGTGACCTATTGTGTATGACCCGGACCGTCTGTTATATCGAGAACTGGATTAAACCTTTAAATACTACTATCTGTCTGAGATCTCTGTGCTGTGCATGTGGGTCCTTTCTCTGCTGTTCCGTGACACAGTGTAAGTGTCTAAATACGTCCAGTAACTTAGCATTATACCTGTGCTTGGAAGAAATATTGCAAATGGAAAGTAAAAAATTCAAGTAACTAAAAAGAGTGCCCTCCTTTTACTATCTACGTTGATATTGTGTACACATTTATGATCACACATACTTATCAAGATTTCTTCTCCAGTGAATTGCACCAAGATTGTTTTATGAGTGGAAATAATAAGAATCTGAGAAGTGGGAAAGAGGAAAATTGAACCTGGGCACATTCGCATGAAGATACCATGGATGACTTTTCATTTTTCTGCTTCCTTCTATGAAATTGTAAAGGGCTAGAAATCAGTGGAGAGGTACATAACATGTTTTAAAGATAATGAGAAAACAGGGAGGGAGAGAGAATCTAATATACATAAATTCTATTTTCCACAGAAGGACAGCAGTGCCGTCATGTGTGCAATGATTTATAATGTCAAGAAAAGATAATTCGAATGGGGGAATTGCCCTGCGCAGCACACCCATGACAGAGAAAATGAGACACCTGGCTTTTTCAAACAAACCTAATCTTTGCTCATCTAAAGCTGCTAGTCACCTTTATTTGTTGTGTGAATGAGCAGAGGGGTGAGAATGGTTCTGGTTGCGCTGCGTGCGGTGCCTGGGCAGTATCACTGCAGTCCCGGGGTCTCGTCTATCTCTTCCTGTCTGGGGGTTATGGGGGGCAGTGGGATGGGTAGCAGAGCTAGTCTGGAATCTGGCTCTGCGGACCACGATGCCTTGCTTCCCAACTACATCTCTCCACATTCATCCACTCAGGTCTGTGAGGGGCATCCTACTGAGGGAGGGACTGGAGCTGCCGGAAAGTGGTTCCGTGGAGAGAGGGGACAGAGCCTTCACTTTGATGGCTCTGTCTGCTGGACCCTGAATCTCCCAAAGTCCCTCATACCTAGCCACATACACGTACCTTCAGGGCCGGGGGTAGGCTCCTTTATTGGGGCCTGGGGGTGAGGCCAGCTGTGGCCTCGCCCATTGGCCCTGATTGAGAAATCACCACCCAGTTTTAACTGCACAATAGATATTTAGGGTGGGGGGACACTGTCCGGGGGTCACATCGTCAGCCAGCGGTTGTGCTCCTGGAGGTGTCCCCCTCTTTCAGTTCACTCTAGTTCCACACACTCATTTTCAAGCTGGGTTGCAGGGTTCTGGGGTGCCTTTTCTGCTGCCCACTGCTTCTCCCGGGTTGGGGTGGATGGGCGGTGCTTGGGAGGTGCAGCGGTCCCTGCCTGGGGCTACATGGGCAGCAGGCCGGAGACCTACCCTCCCCATGAATAAGATTAAGCGAATGGTGGGTGTGAGAATGTATCCGAGAGTGCATGGGTTCACATATGATTGACTAGTTCTTTGTGAGAGAGTCTCCCACTGGGGGGAGTGTTGGCCCCTAGTTCTCATGGGGCGGACAGCGTTGACCCACAGTGGTCTGCTCTGACCTCGGGTGCTTTCTCTGCTGCAGCTCTGCCTGGGGGGTTTTGTGTGGGCAGTTTGGGTCGCAACACCTGCCCTCCTGGAACTGAAGGTGTGTGGGCCCACTGGTTGCCAGGATTCTTCCCTCTGATTCTTGGCTGGGTGTAGCTGCCAAGCTCCTCCCATCACCCTGGCTTTAACAAGTGGCATTGTTCACGCACCAACGTCTGCCTCACCCTTTCGGTGAACAATGTTAAGCTCCGGCTTTACTAACCTTGTAGTGGGAAAATCAACAACTGAGCTGGTAAACAGGCTTTCTAAACCTAACTGTAAGTGTAAATATGGAAATTGTGATGTTGTACGTCATGGCTAAGTAGTATAAGATTATGTATAACAATAAATATATGTATGTATATGATATACATATGATATTTTTTCAAGGCAAACCACAAAAAAAAATCATGTTTTGGTTAGGTCAGACTTTAAACTAAATAAGCGTGATTACAATTTCTTCAAACTCATAAAATTCTGCAGGTCTCTGTTACAATCGTTCATGCCCTAGAGGTTCTCTAGGTTTTGTTTTGCCTTCTCCAGTGTCCTTGCTAATTACTTCATTGTGTACACCTGTGTTTGAGTATTAAAACCCTGCCTTTTAGTTCACCCGTTGCTGGTCTGTCACAAGTTGTAAGCACAACTGTTACATTGAGAAGTGGAGTTCTTTCAATGTTCTTTCGATGCCCTGTGACTTTGTCTCCAAGGTTTTTACTTTTGGTGTCTTTGTATGTTTGTTTAGCCTGTCGTACATAGCTGCTTTAGTTGCCAGTAGAACAGAGAGTTATGAGTAATGTTGTCCTGTTCGAAGCAGTGATTTTGTGTTGGTATTTAATAAATGATTTATGTTAAACCTTATTTCTCTGTGATCAAGTTGTTGCATTTGGGTTCTAACCCTCACCTGTCTCATCAAGCCCCACCAGTTTGGAACCAATCCGGGGGAAGTACGTAACACTCATGAGGAGGATCTAAGGCCACAACGAAAATCACCACACATACTGGCTGTCAAGGCAATAGTAACATACAGTAGTCAAGTGCTTATTATTTACCCACTGGCACATACTGTACAGTACAAGCACATGTATCTGCAGTATGCTAGTGCTGCTGCCATTCTTCCCCAGTTACAGCTGCCCCATTCTCACTGATGTTAATAATACTGTAACATAACGACTGGAGAAATATTTAAGGACTGAATGGGCCAGGTGAAAATTGTCAGGGAAATTGTTCTTATGTCTGTCATGATCTGCAGTCTTTGTATTCATTTCCTGTTTTATTTTTGTATGTTTGTATGTACATTGAGTTTTTGTCATTCCATTCTTAGTTCAGTCATTGCTTCTAGTCACATGTTAGTTCAGCTGTCATCAATCTGTAATCACCTTGGTATTTAACCGTCAGTACTCAGATTGTTGTGTTCCTCGTGTATCCTATAGCCTTACTTGATTACCTTGTTGCCTGCCTGCCTGTTAAGACTCCACTTTTGCCTGCTCCCTTTGTGCCTTCTCCTATCGGCCACCTGTTAACCAAACATCGCCTGTATTCTGACCTGGAGACTGTGATTAAACCCGCAAACTTACCTAACTGCCTCCTTTGCTGTGCATGTGGGTCCGCTATCTGAGAATCCGTGACAATGTCAAACTATTAGGTGGAGTACATCTAGAAAACAACTGCCTACAAAAAAAAGTCCAGCCTCATGGTTTCCCATAAACCACTGTCAGACTGCATAATGTAAACAAAATTTTTGTATAAATGTAAGAAAAATTTATTTTCCGTGCTGTGGCTATGACCGGAGTGTGCGTTAAACAATGTGATTAAAGTTGAAAAGATTAAATCAGCCTAGGGGTGGGAAACAATCATTGTATCATTGTAATCAATCATTGTAAACAGCAAACAGCAATCATCCATTTTCTAAACCGCTTATTCCCTAATGCAGGGTCACGGGGGTGCTGGAGCCTAACCCAGCTGACTATGGGCGAGAGGCAGGGTACACCCTGGACGGGTCACCAGTCCATCGCAGGGCAACACATAGACAGACAACCATTCACACACCTACGGGCAATGGAGAGAGTCCAATCAACCTAATGCACCTCTTTGGACTGTGGGAGGAAGCCGGAGAACCCAGAGCCTTCTTGCTGTGAGGCGACAGTGCTACCCACCGCACCACCGTGCCGGCCGCAATCTTAACAATCCCGGCCAATTTTTCTTGACCTTTAAGAAAAAGGCCATTTTCTTGCTGATTAACCTTAGACCACTTTTTTTCTTACATACATTTAATGCATTTAATATTTAACATTTTACTTTAGCATTTATGTTGACATTGTTTTTGGAAGGTCCTGAAGTGTTCTTTGGTTCAGAGAGAAAAACAGAATGATCATACAGTAAACTACCATACTACTAAACTACCAATTTTTTGAGTCCCTACCAATTTTTTATTGGAATTGTTATGATGACATGACAAGTAGGACAGTGGTTGGAATAATAACCTGTAGTAACATATTGCAATTTTTCAAATTACTACAGAAATTTAAGGTTATGTTTGTATCATCTGTAATTTACTGTATTTTAATAATAAAATATACTAATGTGAAAACACTAATTACTGCAATGCTGCTACTGAGTAGATTTCTAAAGCTGTTATTTTAGTGATGTTTGATTCAGTAATAGTCATTTGAATTCATTGCATGCAAGTATGCATTTATTTTATGTTTGTTGTTTAAAGAATAGACCTTACTACTGTTTCTACAATAACTCTCCCAACTTATACAGCTAGTTTTGGTTTTATGGTTTACGTATTCATACAATTATTATACAACATCATGGGAATACTGTAATAATACAATCTCATGCATCATTCTTTTCTAATGAATGGTTCTCCAGGCTCGTTCTCCACAAAAATATGGTTGAAATGATATAATTACATTACATCGTTTGGTTGCATACCTCAGCAGCTTCACACCAGTAGCTCTCACGTCATATCTGATGAAGACACTGGAGAGACTGGTCCTGTGTTACCTCAGATCTGCGGTGGTATTTTACCTGAACCCACTGCAATACACCTACCAACACGGCATCAAGCTCTTTCTTACCTGGAGAAGCCCGGCACCAATGTGAGGATCATGTATTTGATTTCTCCAGTGCCTTTATCACCATCCAGCCTCTCCCTCCTGCTTAAACTCTTAAACACAAACTGGAGAAGGCTGGTGTGAACTTCCACCTGACGGAGTGGATTTTAGGACTACTTCACAAACAGGCCTCAGTTTATGAGAGCCAGGGACTGTGTGTCTGACAATCTGACCTGCAGTGTGGGGGGCCCCACAGGAGACTGTGCTGGCCCCCTTCCTCTTGACCCTCTATACGTCAGACTTCAGACATAACACGGACAGCGTTGTTATGCAGAAGTTTTCTGATGACTCTGCGATTGTCTGCCTAATCGCCGACAATGACAATGCAGAGTAAAGAGGACTTACTCAGGACTTTGTAGACTGGTGCCAACAGAACTACTGTACCTCCTGATCAATGCTGGCAAAACAAAGGAGATGAGGGGTGGATTGGGAGATTTCCAACAGCAGTCGGCTGTCATCCCACCGATGCACATCCAGGGAAGGGGCATTGAGAGAGTGGACTCTTACAACTACATGGGTGTTCATCTGAACAATAAACTGGACTGGACTCATAATACGGATGCACTGGACAGGAAGGGTCAGACAGACTCTACCTGCTGAGGAGACTGTGGTCTTTTGGAGTGAGGGGGCAACTCCTGAAGACCTTCTATAACTCTGTGGTACCAGCCATCCTGTACGGTGTGGTCTGCTAGAGCAGCAGCATCACAATAAGGGACTGGACAGGATCATCAAGAAATCCAGCTCGGTCCTGGGCTGCGCTTTGGAAACGGTGCAGGAGGTGGTGAGAGAAGGGTCCTGGCTAAACTCACATCCATCCTTGACCAGGACTCTCACCCACTGGAGGATATTGCCTGCTCTGGAGAGCAGCTTCAGTAATAGACTAATCCACCCTGGCTGTGTAAAGGAGATATATTGCAGATCTTTCCTACTGTACCTGCTGCTATCAGACTCTTCAATCAGAACTGTTAACTGCATTTGCTCTGTTTATGGATGTATGCTCTGTTATGGATGTGTGTTTGTATGGTATCTCTCTTTTTTTCTGCCCTGCTGCTGTTGTGAGGTGCAATATCCCCGCTGTGGGACTAATAAAGGCATTCTTATTGTTCTTATATTAAGTGAGTGAAATCCTTTAGCATGAGCTACAGTAGAGATGCATGAGAACCATATTCTGTAGCCATGAGATGTATAGGGCAGTGTCATTGTCCTTAGTAACCAGCTTCTAAGCAGATTGCTGAGAAGCTGGCTGTGAACAGCTCCTATGTGACTGCATATAATAGAGTCATCTACAGATGATTTGTTTCATTCCTGCGCCTGTGCTATTACTCACCACACTTACTGATCACTGCCCTCTCCCTTTCACTCTGCTTTTTTAGCCTACCTCCTTGCCTACCTGGTGCGGTGTGGGTGCATGTGTATGTGTGCAGATAAAATGCATGCATGTCTGCAGGTATGAGCCATGGGATCCATTATGGCCAACTAATACATCACAGCAGGTGGAGAGCAGGTCTCCCTCTGGGCTGGCTGAGGCATCTATTATGACAAGCAAACCAAATCTCAGACTTCCACTGAATGAATTAGGAACCACACACACACACACACACACACACACACACACACACACACACACACACACACACACACACACACACACACACACACACACACACACACACACACACACACACCTCAATTTTTGACACTTTCCTCCTTGCTGGTTCCTTATCTCTTGACATCTCTACCATTTTACCCCCCCCTCTCCGTTCCCACCATCTCTATTGCTGTCACCTTACATTTTTCATCTTCTCCTTACATTTCCAGAATAATACTCCAAAGAGAGAAAAAGAGAAAAGTTCAACAGAGTAGGAAGAATTTGGCAAAAATGTATGCACAAATGTATACCCTTCCACACACCTACCAACACACTTTAGATGTGGTTTTAGGGCTAAGGTTAGAATTAAACCTTTGTCAGAATTAGAGAAAGGGGTAGACTTATTTTTCTTTGGTTTGATGATTAGGGTTATGGGGGGCTAAGAAATTCCTTATGTCAGTGTGTGTGTGTGTGTGTGTGTGTGTGTGTGTGTGTGTGTGTGTGTGTGTGTGTGTGTGTGTGTGTGTGTGTGTGTGTGTGTGTGCGCGCGCAAAAGAAAGAAAAAAGTAAAATAGTCAGTAAGAAAGCGCCTGCGGCAAAAATGTTGAGATAATGGTTTCATTTGGAAAGATGGGGCCCTTAAAGGGAAACTCCCGTTGGATGGGTGGATAAGTTACCTCTTTCTTTTCACATGTCTGCCTCTGGATTATAGCATCTTTTCAGCAAGGGGAACCTTGGACCCTCTGCCTTTAACTAACCCTGACAATCACAGCTAAGGGGAGAGAAAAGCTGTCTTACACAACCTTGTGCCTGCAGGCGCATTTAAGACAAAATGCATTAACACAGACACAGAGTCACACTCACATATAAAAGCCCACAAAAGGCATAAAAGCCTTTAAAAGAAGGGTCATGAGAAATGAAAATTCAATATGCAATCAAATGTAATATTTTTTAAATAAAAACAATGTCCACGCCATCTTCATGTGAAAACACTGGTGGGGAACATGGGCTTTTGTGTTGCTGCTTACTACATATCCAAAAAGACTAGGATAATAATCAGTGACAGAAACACTTCATAAATATTCATAAAGGCTTTTAATGGCGGGTAATCATTTTCCTTTTTATGCATAATGCAGCTTATTTATTTCAAACATTACCAGGCATTTAGAGGAAATTGTTCCCTGTTTGAGTGAACTCGTATCTCGGGCTGTAGTTACACGTGTGTGTGTGTGTGTGTGTGTGTGTGTGTGTGTGTGTGTGTGTGTGTGTGTGTGTGTGTGTGTGTGTGTGTGTAATGGTGGTGGTTAAGGGAGAACTTGTTATTATTGTGTGGATATGATTCACTATGACAGAGTCACACTGACATCTACAGTATCACAACAAGAATATGTGTGGACTTGTTTACCATGGAATCGCACTAAGGTATGGAAAAGCCACTCAAACAGCATGCAGACCATCCATGATACTAATGCTCTGCCTTGAAAACCACACAAATTTAATTATGTGAGAGATTTCAGCTGTTTATTGCTGCAGCATGTGCAAAACGGTTTCTAGGGGAGATACCACCCTTTTAATAAAAGCACATGTATTTAATAATATTTTCATGCATTTATAAACTATAATTTGTTTAAGTACATCAATTACTGTATTACTCAATTACTGTAATTACTGTATTATAAAACAACTGTGTCTCCTTATAACTAAACCCTTAAGACAAAACCCAATGAACCTAATGCATGTTTTTGGACCGTGGCAGAAACACTGGTATTGCTTTAAGGCATTAAAGTACTGCTTCAGACATTCCAGTTCACAATTCCACTTCCCTTTTGTATTTCCTAATTTGGGCTGTAGCTGTGCACTTCGTCAGTCTATTCACTTTAACTTCAGTGTCATATCTAATTAGCTTCTCCACTAAATACATCAATAATTTAGCCACACCTAGATAATGGGAGCAGAGCACAGAAATTATGCTTACCCTTCAAAGAGGTCCCCAGTGAGTGAGCCTTAATGACATGGTGATCTACCAACACGCAGTAAAAGCCTTAGCATGGCATAGACCTAAGTCCAGTTCTGCCTCCAACATGAGCAACCAACAACAACACCTGCTGGGGTCCAACTCTGCATGTCTACAGTACATGCAGACCACATTCAAACCACTACCGCTTTTTGTTACACTCCCATACACACTACCTCAGGTGTCAGAAGCGCACAGTTTCTGTCCTAATAGCCAAAGTACAGTAATTCTTTACTTGCACACATATTGCCTTCCTAAAAAGAGCATGTGCAAAACTGTAGCACCACATAGCAGGGTGTAAAAGCTATACCGATAAAGGTAGTAATAAAGAACGAATACTTCTCGCCTTTAATGCCTGAGTGTGAGCAAATTGTGGCATGCATAACCACAGCTAGTCTAATCACAGTCAACCAAGCCAGCAGACAAACAGGAGGAGGTGCAGGAGCTCTACACCTAGAGGACGTTCTGTGTGGGCAGGAGGGGGATTACAGGGTAACAGTTCAACAGGAGATAGATAATAAGCACTGGGACAGGACCAGCTGAATGGAGGCTATATATACCTACATGAAAAGAATGCTGCACAATGTTTGTAAAAAACAACAATAAAACACAAACATTTCTTGAGTCATTATTTAATTGCAATACTGAGCTAATACGCATTGTAAGTAAGAAGTTGGGGTAGAATTAACAATGAATGGGCAACCAATTCTAAACACAGTGGTTAGTCTGTATCACACCCACTGTTGTAGTAGTTGCTGCTGGCAACTACTTTAGCAATGCTAAACAACAGTGCATTCCCAAATCTATTAGATTCCTTTTGACACTCTTGCTGCCCAGAGGATAAAGTGTTACAAATGTGCTCTTCGCTCTGACTACACACACACCTGAGCAGTACATACTGGCTACACACACCAGGGAGGCCAGTAAAACCTATACTAAATAACTACAGTACAGGTACTAGGCCTGCTCACTCAGAGCCCAGGCCATACAGAACAAACAAAAACCCATACTGGAAAATACCCCACTGGATTATAACTGGAGACTAATAAAACAAGAGGGGAAGACCCAAAACACGACCAAAAGACAGAATTTTAAAACTCAATTATGAATTTTAATTTTAAACAAGACAAAATAAACAACAATGGTAAACACAAAATGAAAATTAACTGAAAATCACTGCTAAGCAGGATTGAAGTTCAGAACATAAATATTGTTAACATGGATAACAAACTGACAAAGTCGTGTATAAGAGGCGAGCTTAAAGAAAACGGAACATGTATTGGTAATTACCCTGAATGCAGGGTGACGCAGAACAGAACCGGAATACCAGACAACAGCACCTCTAATAGCTAGAGGCCTGCATTGTCACATAAAGACCTGTTATTGAACTTCTAAAGTTTTCCTGTAACAACACTCTGAGGTAAGATGGCAAATTTGGATATTTGTACAATTTTCCAAAACAATTCAAATAACAAAATAAGGAAATAATAAAATAATATATTTAATATTTAATTGATGGACCAAAACTGTTTATATTAACTTTGTAGCTTATCTATTTGACCGTAGAATTTTTTGTCCCAATCACAAAGTGCAGACAGAAAGAGAGCGTGCAGGCTTTTTATTGCCAAATATATCCCAGGAGAACTGTCTAAGACATGGAATGTAGGACAGAGCAACATTTATAAATAGAGAAGTTAAAAATTATCAACATGAGAATCATGTGATAGTACATGTTATAGTTTTACAGTATATACAGTGCTGTATGTCAATATATGTTGATGTTGAGTAATGCATCTAACTTATATGATGTACAGCTCAAGTTGGCCATCAGAGTCATGTTACAGCCAAGCTAACTGCATTTTTTGCATTTTTTAACTGCGTTTTGTTCAGATGTGTTAAACCAAATATCAAGTTTACAAACACTTATTTTTAAGTGTAGTTGCTAATTTAAATAACGAAAGCTCATGTTTGCATTTGGATGTGCCCAGAGTACATCAAATACCCCAAGTAGAAGAGATCTATGCTACATTAATCAGTGCTGCTACATAAAAATTAATTATTGAGTTTACTGTGGAGGTAAGATGCCCACTTTCCATTGAATCAATACTTTCAACAGTTGCACCGTGTTTGGGATGAGAAGCGAATACACATGTGACATGGCTGTTTTGGTGGTTTACTGATTTGAGCCTTAAGGTGTGGTAATTTCCGGTCTTAAGCATATTGTCAGCAATTACACATTATTCCCTGTTTAACAACCAGCACATCTTGTATGTAGGGTTGTATTTAAACCCTAGGCTGCAGAAGATGTGTTTAAAGTGCAAAACTCAAAATTTCCAATTGACCTGCTAATGGGAAGACAGAGTTTATCATTAACCAGACAATTCTTTGACTACACTTATAGGAGTTGAAAGAGAAATATGGTCATTTATAGGAGTTGTATATTATACAATATACAGTTTAGTTTTAGTTTATAGTTTATTTTATATTATTGTATTATAGGAGTAAGTGTGTATAAAGTGTGTGCATTTGTTCTAGGAGGTATATAGAGCACTAACCTATAAATGAGTGATAAATGAAAAAAAAAAATACGACAGTACATTCCAGAGCAGCTTACAGTACAGTAAGTAGGTCTTGGTATTTTTTCTAGTGCTTACTTACAGAAAAATCTGCTAGAGGAATGTCACATTTTTTTCTTCATTGCAGAAATATTCTCTCTTCATAAAACACAAACAAAAAACGTAACAGAGTTTTATTTATATTACTATTGCAACAACAACAATGGTTTAATCCCACCTTATGTTCCCTATTAGTGGGAATTTTGCATGCAACACTTTACAGTACAACTCTTACAGTACATTTTTATACGTGGCCTGTATCAAGTGTTCACGCAAGAATGGAGTTGGGTTAACTGGGGTAACTGAGTGTTCAGCAGCAGCACCTGCAACTTCATAGGGGCAGTACTGTGGACAGCTCAGACCATGAAGGTGTGATGTTCAGTGCAATTAGGCCTTGGGCCTTTGAAGAGAGCAGTGATGAGTCACACTATAGGTGCACTGATCATAGGGTAAGTGAAGTTGAGTCAGTGGTTTAGGGCTATGATTTGATATGGTTCAGAGGACCTGGGAGAACATTCCATCAGGGTAAATGTGTTGCTTTCAAGGCTTTCCTTAGTACATCCTGGTGGACATGTGGATCAAAGTTTAACTCAACTAAAAGAGTGACCATGTTAACTGGAGAACAACTTCCGGTAAGGTGTTTTATCTGGGTGACATTCTGTTAGCTGTCCCTGTTAATGCCTTAGTTTAAGTTACCTTTCTGTTAAAGCGCGTGCTCTCCGCGACAGAGTAATCTATGAACGGAGTGAAGCGTTTAACTTGTGTTTTGTGTCGATCAGGAATGTCTTGTCCTTTACCGATTTACCTGTTACCTGTTTGCAGGCGCTATCAGAGTGGGTGGGTGAAGCAAAGCAGAGTCAGAGCGGTGCAGGTCTCAGCTGGCGGTTGAAAGTGAATGCTGCAAATTAAATAAACAATCACAATTTTTCAGACCAAGATTTCTGCCCATGTCTTTGGCATCGACATATTGAAAGACTCTACAGCAACACTGGGCATTTGTTTCCTTGTAGACCGGTGTTGTTCAGTGAGAAGCACCATAGTTTGGTTTACGCACACAGATTGGTCTACGCATGCACAGATTGGTTTATGCACACAAATTTGATTATGCACGCATGCGTCTGGTTACACACGCATCGATCTGGCTATGCATGCACGCATCTGGTTCTGCACGCACAGATTGGGTTACGCACGCAAAAATCTAATCTGACCCTTATATGACTCCATATAAACTATATGTTTATTATCATTTGTAAAAGTGCACATGCATGGTACTGTATGTGCGCTATGATGATCACACTTAACCGGCACACACAGTGTCTTTGCTGTTAGTGCACTCACACTTTTACACCAACGCTAAAAGGGTGTTTCATGGTCATTAAAATCACAGCTAATCTAAATCGCAAATGGGTATATAATGTAAAGCCTGTTTGGCAAATCCCAGTTGCTCTCCACTCTGTGTTGTGAAAACAGGTGATTCAGCCGAGCACAGAACTAATGTGAATAAGTGCCACTTAATGTTGAATGGTAGTGTTATATAAGCCTTCAAACATCCACAGATTTCCAGCCCAAATGGTCACAAGCAGCACTTTATAATGTAGCAATGGTAAAAATGTGGAAAGTCCAATCACCTGGCCTAACACAGCTCATGGTTTATTTTATTGGGTTAAATAAAAATTATTTTTTAATTTCTACATCAGTCCAGCAACCTCTACATTATCGATTTACAGTAACACTGATCAGCTGTGGTATGTATGGTATAGAATAGTAATTATGGTTTTATGCAAGTGATTTATGTCTAAACATTTATCATTCAGATACGCTATTAAACAGAGAGAAGCCCACTTCTTCATTTGGCTGCATTGACATTACTCAGTGGGAGCTGGGACATTACCTAACAGTTACTATATACAGTGGTATGGCATATACAGTTAGGGTAATTGAATTGGTTGTATGGTAACCTGTTTTAGTGTGTATGAAGGGAAAGGTGCCAGTGACTTGTTATGTGTTGTAATATCAGTGTTACACAGTCTCTTGTCTTGATTTACCTGTTCTGTATATGAAAGTAGACAGTGTGTGTGTTTGTTCTGCTCCTTTAATGGGCCTCTTCTACACTTCTTATAATGTACAGCCAGGCATAAAGCAGATGTTCCATAAAGTATGCCGGACAGGCACAAGGCTGACTGGATAAAGAAACCGACAAACCCTACAGGTCTTCAATCAATACCGCTTCCATCAATATTCACCACATCACTGCCCCAATGCTGGTATTAACTAACAGTCTCTGCTCCCACTGCTTCGAGTGTGTGTGTGTGTGTGTGTGTGTGTGTGTGTGTGTGTGTGTGTGTGTGTGTGTGTGTGTGTGTGCGCCGAAGGAGACCAAAATAGTGCTTGGCAGGATTTTTACTCAATATGTTATTGATTTAATTTTTGTTCATTTCTCATGTCTGCAGCAGGTTTAATTGGATGTACCATAACAGTGCAACAAAGGATGAAGATAGCGCAAACAACAACAAAATTTCAAACTTCCAACTTGACTGTTCCCTTACAAAAATACTGCCATGCTTTGATTCCCCCTGTGTTCTCTCAGGTTAGTTGACCACTACTAAAATAAACAAGGGAAACAAATTCCCACACGTTTATTCCAACTGTGTTTTGGCCAGAATTGATCTGTCTGAACCCCACATTCTGCAGCCATTATTAGTTCAGAAACACATTTAATTTATCTTATTCCTATTCATGCTACACAATGATTTGCGTGCAGTATTGCTGAAGAATGAATACTTTACATATTTGCAGAAGTGCTCGAGCTGTAAACCCACTTTCAGTCAATGATGCATTATGAGAAAGCAGCAGGATGATGGACGTTTGTTCTTTCAACAGCAAACATCCACATGGTGAGAAAAGAAAGTCTGAGATGATCAGTTTCAAGATGCATCTGTCTACACTGAAAACACAGCAGTCAGTCAGTTTATCAGTCTAAAAATATGGTGCACATGTTCGCATATGATTCTTCATTACTGTACCTTTAAACAAGCATGAAGAAAATTTCCTGCAGCCAGTGCTATGATAATAAGACTTGCTAACTCCAAGGCCTCCAGCTCAAACATATGGACATAGAGTCCTCGTTTCATTCTGCCAAGAAGGGGAAGTACTTTGTGCCCCATAAACAATTCTAAGAGAAAATGCAGTTTTTTGAAACCCTCTTCCCCACTCTCCACACTTATCTTTATCTACCCATATTATCTTATTTGTCTCTAAACTCACTGAGTACTCAACAGATTCCATACAATGCAATATATCGATAGATAGTTGAAACATTTGAAAATGTGATGCTTACTTGATACTTATAGTCCTCAGAGGAAAATATTCTAGCCATTCTTAGTCATCTCTTGCCACTATTAAGTCTTACATACAGTGATTCTGAATCTGAATTAATTGATGAATTGATCCCTGGAAATTACAGATTGACAGCCTTTAGAATTGTTTTGTAAATAACTCACTGCTTATTTTACCTCACTTCACAACAACCTTTAAATTATGTAGGACAGTCTGTTTGTTACTCACTTTAATTCTGTAAGACGTTCATCTTTTGACAAAATGTGCCACTGAGACTTGTTAAATGCTAACCAGATAATAGGTACAAAGTGAATGAGCTGAAATAAATTGCTACTACAACATATTGTAGCAGCCCTGGGCATGTTATGCATTATGGGTAAAATCTGAATGAGATTTTACATGTGTATAGTTGTATGTATTTATATGGGAATGTTATGGGATTGTGGAGATATTGTGTCATTCTTAGTTACAGTTGATTGTGGTTAATGTTCAGCACCAGCTCCAGGTGTTAATTGCAAACTATGTGTCTTCACAATAAATTTATTGTTTGTGGTTTGCTAGTTATTCACCAAAGACAACAGCACAGTTAACCTTCCTGAGCGGCAGGAAGTTGCTACTGCTACACACCGACTAGTTCGGATGGGCTTGGCCCTACATTCATAGCGTGCCACAAGGCTTGGGCAGTTTCAACCAGCTGGGGACTGTTACGAGCTAGTGAAAGAAAAAGGCAGCCCTCCACCAAACACCTGTGCAGAAGGATGGCCCAATTGTGGGGCACTATGGGACTGGGCAGGGATGGACTTCCTTCTTTGGGGAAGATACTGTACATCTAGAGGTGATGGTGGGAACACAGTGGCAGGGATGATTGCATCCCGGAAATGGAAGTGCTAGGGTGCACAAATCAACACTACAATATACAATACAACATACAGTATAACTATGTTATTTATTGTTTTGTATTGTTGCTTAATACTAATACTATATATATAATAGTTGGAAGTCAGGTGGTCAGGAGGTTCAAAATTTCTAATATCATTTCTCACATCAACCTTCAAACCATGTACGTGTACTGTACTACAAGCTCCCCAGTCTCACTGTCCTTTCTCCTTGTGAAGGTTAGTAAATGTCCTACTTCTCGTTGCTGTTTCTTGTCTGTGCGCCTCCTCTCCATATCACACAGCACAATTCCCATTGCAGCAGATATCTGTGGACTGGAGTAGTGTTTTTAGATGGTTTGAGGAAAATGAGGCTAAAGATAGTGTGGGCATTTTGCAGTAATAACTGCTGCTGAACGGCATTGAGAGTCGAATTTTCTTCTTGCCTTCCGTCTTAATCCCTTTCTTTTCAATGTTGCTGCATTTCTTTTTTTCACTCTGCCTGGATTATAGATACCAAGCTTTTTGAGTTAGATTTTATCTCTCAATTCACAATGTAGTTGAAAGGCAAAGGAAGAGAGCTGAGTCTGCCACCCCAAATATTCTCATCCGCGCACCCACTCACTGTTTTTTTCTTTTCATCTACGGTAAGCCAGCAGACATTATCTCAGTCAGGAGACTGTGGGTCAAGTGTTAAGTTCTTCACTGGAGCTCTTAATGTTTACTGGCATCCATTATCGAGAGAGAAAGAAAGAAATTGGTTATAATTAGACTGGTGGAATGAAGGTTTCAGCTCACAATGTAATAGTTATTGTGAAAGAAGTGAGAGAAGGCGAAATTGCAGAGTATATACAGGTATCAAAGATTACAGTTCTGCACACAAAAAGCCTTTAAGTTCCAGAAATAACGTACCAGGTTGTTTTGTAACCCCACAGTAAGTACATTGCTGGAATATAAGTAAGATACTGTATATACATGCCATGTACAGTAACTGTCAGACGTCCTTTTGCCGTTTTCTGTATTGGATGTTAGCTCCTGTCAGTGAAAACTGGTAAATGACACTGTACTTAGCATTCTATACTGAGGTGTGAATGAGATCAAAGAATCTAAGAACCTAAATACTGACTGGTTAAACCTAACTGGTTAAACCTAACCTCAGACAGAGTGAGATCCATCAATAATGGACATGGAACAAGACGTTTCTGTAGTAAACTTGCTGAGCTCCCCTCTTCACATCTAAATAAAATGTGGATACTTTCGATTCTGACAAATTTAAATCTTAATGATTGTACCTGTAGGACTAGCTTTACTATAACTTCAATAGCTATACTTGTTGTAGAATAAAAACACTGTCCACTCTCACACCACACAGGTCGACTTTAACTCTGATCCTTCCTAAGCACTACTGACTAGTAAAACAAATAAATCCAAAATGTCACTATATGGACAGTCTCCATATAGAGACTATATTTATCTTCTCTTACGCTCTTTATAGAGCGTACTGTATGTGTTGCATATTATGGTCTGTACATTGGGTGGCACGGTGGTGCAGTGGGTAGGGCTGTTGCCTCACAGCAAGGAGGGTGTGGGGCAGCCCGGGTCGCTCTCTGTGTTAAGTCGAGTGTTTGCATGAGTTCTCTCCAGATTCTCCGGCTTCCTCCCACGGTCCAGAGACATGCGGTTAGGTTGATTGACTACTTTCAATTGCCCATAGGTGTGAGCGTCTGTGTGTGGTTGTTAGTCTCTCCTTGTTGACCTTTTCAGGATGTACCCTGCCCCCACCTTTAGCCTGCTGGGATAGGCTCCATTTTCCACCAGGATTTAGCAGTGGAAAATGGATGGATGGTCTCTACATTGTATTATTACTACTTCAGAGTGGGAGACCAGGCTTTAGACTGAATAATTTATCACAGTTTTTAGCCTCTGAAAGATGTAAATTGCTCACGATTATTGCAGGTGAATCTCTACCTCAAGTTTGAAGAAATTCCGCCTTTGATTTGATGACTCAGACCACAACTGGAAAACTACTATTGTTCCTTGTTATAATGCAAGTAGAGAGATGTTGGGAGCAAAATCTTAGATCTATCTACAAACGCACCAGTCCCCTGCAATAAAGGTCCTCTTTTGTCAAGCCCAACATTTTACCCTGAAATGAGATCAGCCAACAGAGATCAAACAGGCGGCAAGGGGAGTATGTCACATAGACGCTGCAGCGAGTAGCCATCTCCTCCACCACAAACTTAACAGAGGACAAACATAACTCCATTAGAAAGAGAAATGGATAGAGTAGTATTTGCAACCTGACACCTACATCATGTATTGTCAAAGTGATGCTGGAGGCAGCAGACAGGGGAATAGACAGTGAGGAGTTTAAGGAACATAATAATGTCATAGAATGACAATGAAAAGAGAAACAAAATAAGATTGAACTATGAAGGCACAGCTATTTATTTTAGAGTAAAAGATATTTACTTTATGGACTATAAGCATTGTTACCATCAATATATGTCAACAAACGCTTTGCATTAAAATAATCTGTTTTCAATATGAAGTAATTTCAGTAGGTCTGAAGTCAGTAAATCAGTTTGCCAATAAACGAATGTTCAACTGCATTTAAAAAAACAAAACTTGTGTAAGTACAACACAACATACAGTAAACCCTACGGCAAGGGACGGCCAATACGCCAGGTCAGAGGGGGAGATATTGTCATCCTCCCCGCAATTACAGACGGGTTCAATGCCTGAATAATAAAAGAGCTTAATACAAGAGCAGGATATACAGCCAAGAAATATGAATGTCATTTGGACTGGATAAGGGTGGTCGGATGGTAGCAAGGAGAGGAAAGGTAGTCAGGACTGAGAGGTTAGAACTACCAGAAGGCAAGATAGCAGATTTGCTATAAATGTACAGTATGTATGTAGCTACAAATACCTTGAAATCCCACAGGCAAATTGTAAACATGAAGAGGCCGCAATGACAACAGCAACCACTAAGTACCTCCAAAAGATATGGCAGGTCCTTAGAAGTAAGCTGATCACCTACGCCCTCCCGGTCATCAGGTACCCTGCTGGCATAATAAACTGGCCAAAAGAGGAGATGGAAGCCACTGACATCAAGACAAGGAAGCTCCTTACAATGCATGGAGGGTTTCACCCCAAATCCAGCACCCTGAGACTGTACGCTAAGCGGAAGGAAGGAGGTCGAGGATTAGTAAGCGTCAAAGCCACTATCCAGGATGAAACAACTGCAGCATATAACAGCGGGATGCAAGATGCTAGTACAGTGCATACAGTACA
The DNA here is from genome assembly GCF_900634795.4 of Betta splendens. NCBI lineage: Eukaryota > Metazoa > Chordata > Actinopteri > Anabantiformes > Osphronemidae > Betta > Betta splendens. The sequence goes on along the minus strand of NC_040896.2, from coordinate 4,591,115 downwards.
TGGAACGCCATAATCAAGTGATGCATAGTGTAAAGAAACACAGTACAGTACACACCTCCAAAGGTCGTTGAGAATGACAGAGCTAAGATCCTGTTGGACTTTCAGATACAGACTGACAAACTGGTAATGGACAACCAACGCGACATAGTACTGGTGGAAAAACAAGAGAACAGGGCTGTAGTGATAGACGTACAGTAGCAATCCCAGGTAATAGCAACATCGGGAAGAAAGAGCATAAGAAGGTTCAGAAGTACAAAGGGATGAAAGAAGACATGGAGGAGACATCGAGGGTGAGGACACGAGTGGGACCCGTGGTGATAAGAACACTAGGGGCTGTAACTCCCAAACTGGGAGAGTGGCTCCAGCAGATCTCAAGACCAACATCCAGGATCTCTGTCCAAAAGAGTGCAGTCCTAGGAACTGCAAAGATACTGCGCAGGAGTCTTAAGCTCCCAGGCCTCTGGTTGCGGACCCAAGCTTGCAGGAATAAGACCGCTCCAAGGAAGGGGCGAGTTTGGAATTTTTATTTAAATATTCACTGCATTGTAACCCATCCTAGTGCAAAGTGTCTTAGTTGTAGCAATCCACGTCTGGACTGAGGTAACCTGACCTACATGTGAACTTAACTTCCTCCTTTGAAGAGCCCCTACGTCCCTTTAGTCCCCAGAGATAAGGGACCCCGAACCTTTCTCCACAACAGGAGACTGGCTTCTATCACCACAGGCACCAATTGACGCCAACATCTCAAAGGTCCATATCAAAGAACCATGAGTCCACTTTGTTGATCTACCTGTAAATCCCTCAGGATTCTACCTCTGCTTATCATGCCAAAAGGAGAGGCTGTCACATTTATCACCAAGAAGCTGTCTCTCCCAGAACTGGGACCACCAGCCATAAAATGTGGAATGTGCTCATCAAAGAGAACGAGAGACTTCATTTGGACACAAGTTCTGGTTCAGATGCACCAGAACTTTCAACTTCCATGAAACTGATGTCATTGTATTCTGTGGACAAAATGTTTTCATTTGATATTAGATTGGTTTCTGTGTGATGTTCAATGCCTGATCTACAGATTTGCCAGGAAATTCTTAAAGTTACAAAGGGACTTCAACTCATCACCATGCTTTCCTTTGTGTGTAGGCACAAAGTTGAAATAGAGAGACTCACCTTCTTTACTTCTTTTAATCTGAGCAACATACACATGGACTATTTCCACCAGCTACAATTCGGTATCCTCATTATTGTATCACATTTTTAAGTGTTACAATTGTTTAATTAGTAATGTCCAGATTAGGTCATTTATATTTGATTTTGCTTGCATTTATTATTCGTGTATGTTTTAGTGTTTACTGGGTGTTGCATAAGACAAGACCAGGCATCATGAATAACATTTAGTTTGTTACAGCATTGTAAGGGACCACATTTAAGACCTTAAGATTCTATGCATTTAATGTTGCTGGTTAACCATTCTGACTTCTCTGCTCATTTGAGTGTCAAAGTGATCATTACATGTTTATTGTGTTATGGTGTGATGGAACTTTGAGCTTGATGAAAAGAGGAAAGCTTAGTTATCCCAGATTTAGGAGCGATCCAAATCAAATAGTTTGATTCCTGATCTAAAGAGGTGGAACTCTTCACCACTGGTTGAAGTCATTTCTCCGCCCTGCAGTGACCACTGCCCCAGAGGTATTTAAACCAGTGACACCCAAGGCAAAACGAACTTCCCTCTATCTTCAAACTTCTTTCACTTTTTCTTTTTGCGTCGCATTACTTTTCTTTAATTTTCCTTGGTGCTTAAATTTTGTAAACCTAAGTTAAACTTAGAAACACGAACGAACAACGATTTTTGTAACGTTAGAAAGTCATCAAGAAACTCCGCGAAACTGAAACTATCACAACCAGTCCTTAATTGACTCGCTATTTTTGATCGAACCAATTAAATTAGATTCCAGCCCGTTTGCTTTTGGGCTAGTTTAAGTAGCGCTGACGCTTTGAAACACCTTGGAAAGTCCAGCCTGGCTGACTGTTACTTCGCTGAACCCGAGCCGTCATCATCAATTGCGGGCGACGATTCCTGGCTCAGAGGCCGTGGCACCTGGACCAGAGAGGGCACGCCTGCTCAACTAACCGGTAACGGGAGAGGCTGCACAGTGGCTACAGCTCCAAACTAAGGCAAGACGAACATCTCTGATCCTCTGAGAATTCTGGTGTTTCTCAAAGCGCTAAATTGAACATTCCAAATTGATTAGTGATCCTTAGATTTGAATTAGTTAGAGACAAATACTCTTTCCTCTTGATCAAAGCCATCACACACTCAGGTCTTGACCATTCTTTGGGTTTTCACTTATTGATTCATTCACTGTTCATCATCTCATTCTGATCGTTCTTTCATTTTCTGTTCTGTTTATTTGAGTATTTCCATATTATGTTATTCATATATCCAGTAGTGTTAGATTAATAAAACGTTAAAAGGAATCTGGTTTTGTGTGCATTGCTCTTCAGATTTAAACAGAGGTCACTGAACCGCGGCAAGAATTCAGAATTCGGCATAAGAGACTGATTTGGTTTTATCACAAGAAAGTGGTTATTGGTGTTCATGAGTGGTAACTCATTGAATTGATATCTGGCGTTGACTAGATTGACACAAGCGTGGTTTCAGCTTTAAAACAAACCTGGTGCCCCAACTTCGAGGTATATTAATGTTTCTACATTAATATCAAACTATTAATAATTTGAATCCGCTACATAGTCAAGGACATACCTGGTGCTCTGATGGGTTTAAGCCAAGCCATATACATATACCATGGGTTCCACCCCAAATCCAGCACCCAAGGAAGGAGGCCGAGGACTAGTGAGCGTGAGAGCCACTATCCAGGATGAAACATCAAGGTAGTACATCAAGAATAAGGCCCCAACAGATGACGTGCTGAGTGAATGTCTCAGGCAGTGGAGAACAGAGGATGAGATGCTGGTAGAGGTACAATCATGGGAGGACAAGCCCTTACATGGGATGTACCACCGGAACATAACTGAAGTGGCTGATCTCAACAAATCCTACCAATGGCTTGAAAGGGCTGGGCTGAAGGACAGCACAGAGGCACTCATCCTGGCTGCACAGGAGCAGGCCCTGAGCACCAGAGCCATAGAGGCCCAGATCTACCACACCAGACAAGACCGAAGTGTAGACCGGGGAAAGAGGCCCATGAAATGTTCCAGTACATAACTGGAGGGTGTAAGATGCTGGCAGGGAAAGCATACATGGTACGGCATAAGCAGGTGGCTGGCATAGTATACAGGAACATGTGCCCAGAGTATGGACTGGAGACGCCAAGGTCAAAGTGGGAAACACCTCCCAAGGTGGTAGAGAACGAGCGAGCCAAGATCCTGTGGGACTTCCAGATACAGACAGACAGAATGGTAATGGCGAACCAACCAGACATTGTGGTGGTGGATAAAGAGCAGAGGAAAGCCGTGGTGGTGGATGTGGCAATACCAAGCGATGGCAACATCAGGAGAAAGGAGCATGAGAAACTAGAGAAATACCAAGGGCTCAGAGAAGAACTGGAGAAGGCTTGGAAGGTGAAGGCCACAGTGGTGCCTGTGGTGATCGGAGCACTGGGGGCAGTGACCACCAAACTGGAGGAGTGGCTACAACAGATCCCTGGAAATACATCCGACATCTCAGTCCAGAAAAGTGCAGTTCTAGGAACAGAAAGAATACTGCGCAGAACCCTCAGGCTCCCTGGCCTCTGGTAGAGGACCCGAGCTTGGAAAGTGGATGAGACCACCCGCAGAAGGTGAGAATAGAGTGGTATATATACAGTTCATCCAGAAAGTATTTTATGTTATGAATTTATTCCAAAATGGATTCAATTAATTTATTTCCTCAAAATTCTTCACACAATATCCTTGAGTGGCCCTCCATCATCTGTAAGTGGAAGACGTTTGGAACCACCAGGACCAAGAGTGGCCAGACGGAAGCCATTCCTTATTGAAAGGCACATAGCAGCCCGCCTGGAATTTGCCAAAAGGCTTTTCACTGCCCAACAGCTGTTACAGTATGCTACAAGAAGGTTTATTATGTGTAAAGCATGTTCTTTAAAAACAGTGCTTTTAAATACTGTATGTGTTTTGCTCTTAGCATAGAGTGATATGTTTGCAGATGACCGAAGAATCAGGCCTCATGCCAAACATGTAAGCAGAGGGCTGCTAATATCAGTGGTTAAATGTTTTCCTCTCACGTGTCAACTGATCACCATCTGCTAAGTTACATCAGAGGGCAGGTCCGGCTGCTTGAGAGCGAAGAATACAGTAGCTGGTAAGAGTATTGAGCATAGGGTTGAAGAGAAATGCAACCCAGAAAATCAGAATAGGTTGAGGATAATGAATCAATGCCTATTGTGAAAACACGCTGATTTCAAAAGAATTAGTGATGTTCATTGAAGTCTCTGTGCTGCTTGTGGTGAAGTGCCACATAAAAACAATGCACATAATCCTAAAATGAAGGCTGAGGCTCTAAATTTAACTACTACAGGCTATTTTCTTGAAACACATCATCAGGGTCACATGGAGGATGGGAACAGTGTCTGTCAGACAAGGGTGGTAGTTATTAAACAAGGGAAAAACAGAGGCTATGTTACAATAAGCAAAGTATCACACGGCCTTGTCTAGCAGTGTAACAGTAAGAGAATCTGCTGTGGTCACTAGGAGCATTCAGTAATTATTATGGAAAAGATGTGAAAGTGCAACCCTGGGTGTCCACTTTATTATCGCTTGTCTGCTGTTCACAGATTTAAATTTATTAACAATAAATCTCAATAACAACAATTTATTAACATACTCTAAACAGATTTATATATGGCAATTTCCCCATCGCGGGACAAAAAAGGTTTTTTTCTATCTATTCTAATTGTGAACCACAACACAAAAATGAAATGAGAGTCAGGATAGAGTTAGACAGGTTCATAGGTAAATACCTACACTTGAACTAGAGCAAGCTGAGCCAAAGCTGATACATACAATACTGTACATATACTGTACACTGAGATTCCCCAAAATACATACTTGAAAATGCAATTATAACATGTGCGTATTACATCCTACATTTGAGTCATCCTACTGAGTTTTGCTTTGCCCAGGCCAAAACCAAATACATGCATGTACTTGCATGAAACCGTATGCCAAATTCTTTTATTTCTTAGTATTATCTCTTATTGGTTCAAATAAAACATGCCGCCCCATCTTTCTCAAAACCAAATTATTTCTAATCTGTGAGCCAGTGCTGTAAGTGAGGCCAACCCAGAGCCCTGAGCCTGTCGCTGATATGTGACATCAAGGTGAACTCCTGACTGCTCCACCAGGAATACCTGGCCTATTAAAAGAGAAAAGAGCCAAGGGCCAAACTGTCTGTTTCCTTTTTTAGCCAATGGTCCTCAGGGCTTCAGCTTACATAGCAAGAAATAAGGAGGGAGAGACACAGCAGAAAACTGAGAAAGATGATAGTGGCATATGGGCGCTAAGGCTTCGATTTGATTTCTAAAATAAACCTTTTTCTCAGTTCTACACACTTAGTTGACAAACATGAAACTGAAAACTGAGTTTTTGGTAAGGTAATCACTAAAAGAGTTGACATTTCATGACATTTATAATAAGGGGGCAAAATGTTTTTGCTTAATTCATCCATGTGTGCATAAACTTTAATCCTAAAGGTGCATTGTCCCTTATCAACATAGGTGTGACTATTAATTGCCAAAATAACCAAAAAAATAAAGTGCATGCTTGTTATTAATTCAAAACAGCTATGACAGATTGAAACAGGCAGAAAGACAATGTTAGAGGGGCCACAGTGACTTGATCATACAGCATCATTATTAGTATCATTTTAGAATAATGGATTACCATTTATTGAGTTTTCACCAGATTACCTGGACACATTAATTTTGTAAGACATGACATTACTTTTATCTTAATATGAAATTATATATTTACAAAATGAAAAAAAACTGGAAAAAAACTTTGTCATGTCCCGTTAACCTCTTGCTGCAGTTTAATTGTTTAAAGCTGCAGATATTGTAGTTCAGGTAATTCAGTCTTGTATTTGCTGCCAGATTATTTGTCAGAGTTTACCCGTCACTTCGGCGTTTGCTCCTGAGTTGTGCCTATATAATGAGTCTCCTGCCTTCAAGAGTCTTCTCTTTATCTGTCCTCCACCAGTCAGTTGCCAGTTGAGGCCCTATTTCCTATTCTATTCCTATATTCCTAATATTGGGGTAATGCTATGCTAATTTCACAATATTTGAGAACATTCAAGATTTGGGTTTATCTCCAAACAAGACAGTATGCAAATGTTTAACATTTTAAATATTATTGACAAAACATTGTAGCTATTAACAGCAGATTTATTCAGTCCTTGTTCTCTTTTAGCTACTTCCGTAACTATGGGGTGAGTTCTCTATCTTTAATCAAGAGCGTAGTTTAGCTTGCGCTCTCACTATTTTAATAAGAGACCAGGGCTTTTGACCAATGACATGACACTTACGTTTTCCATGCGGAAGAGAAGCAATGAGAACGTAAAAGGAACGACGGTGACGGTATTTTGGTAACGTAACTTATTATGGAAATTATGAACATCGTTGAGCTATTTTGTAATTAATTACATCGCTAACTGTGGTAATTGATTAAGGTAGCTTAATGCAATTGGATACAAAGCATTAACAGTCCAACATGAGTTAAATTTTTTAATAAAATGTATGTTTGCCTGTCTAGCCCCCTCGTTGGTTTGCGCACAATGAAGGAATAAAGAGACATCAGACCATCATTAAAGCTGTAATTTTTGTGTGTTTAAACCTGTTCTTCATCGGAGCACAGGGCCTCATGCAGGGTCCGTTTATATTACACTGGAGGAAACCGATTCATTTTTTCAATGACTGTGGAAGGTACAGGGGGAGATTAGTGAAGTTTGGATTTAACTGGGAAATACAATGTATTTTCTGAGCTGAGCAAAGTCCAGGGTGATTTGATTCTCCAGACAGATGTCAAACAAATGTTTCATTCCATTCCCCACACTGGCCGCAGAAAGAGGTTAGATGAAACGCGGAGAAATAAACAAATCAGTTGAGGATCTGCACAGAGGATCTGCACAGAGGATCTGCACAGAGAATCTGCCGTTGCTGCCGTTCAGCAGCCTTCAGCTGGTGTCTGTGCTGATCCACCGCACCGATGATCTGTTAAATCACTTTAGTGATCTAAATCTGGTGCTGATGTTGTTGGGCTTGACCTACACGTAGACTTTACAGGCTGACAGTTTTATTTAAACAAAGTATATTATAATGTAGTTCCATTTCTCTGTCAGACATCAACAAGTCTAACAGCAGCCACCTGACCTTGGATGATTTTTTTTTGTTTTCTCTGTACCAACGTAAAATTAGATTATGCAAAAACAGGTCACCTTTTAAGAAAAACAGAATGAACGCATAATAGCATAATACTATGTACTAGTAGTCCACTTTCTGTTGTCTTGTTTTTTGGGGGGGCGGGGGTTTGGATTTGTGGTTGGGTCTGTTCTGTGTTCTTACTTTGTTTTATATCGGGGGTCGAAGAGTAATGTAATTTCAATTCTCTGTAGATCCAAACCAAAACATATTATAGAAATTGACAATACAGTTGACTTTGACTTGTTTAAGAGCAACCAGTGCAGCATTCGGAAGTCGGTCACCAGTCAATCTCGAAAAATGGCATACCGGCAGCAGTAAGGACATGTTAGGCGTGTGAAGGGAGACAGCAGCAGCAAGTGCAATGTGATGTTGAGTGACAAAGTTTGATAAACTTTGATAAAGTTTATTTTAAATAAATGTTTATTTATTTTCCCAAGCCACTCAGAGCTGCAGTAAAAAGATGAAAGAGTTGAGTTGATCCAGGTTGTCGACCCCTGCTCTAGATCAACATCTTAATTTTACGATTGCAGCAACATGTAAGCATCCGTGGCATTCCTCTGCAATGGTTTAGGTCATATATTATATTGTTCAGTCTTACTTTGCTCCTCTATCGCATGGGGTCCCGCAGGGCTCTGTTCTTGGCCCTCTGCTAGTAGGTTCATTTGGAAAAAAAATTATCTGTTTTTAAATCTTTAAATGGTCTGGCCCCACTCTACCTCTCTGAGTTGCTACAGATCAGCTGACCAACTGCTCCTAGATTTGCCAAGGACGCGGCAGAGGGGGTAGAACATTTGCCGTTGCTGGCCCCAACGTACAGATTAGACAGGCCTGATCAGTGAATGATGGTCAGAAACTGCAGGGTACGCAGGACCTAAATACACAGTGCAGACTAGGACTGTGGTTTTGTAAGGTTTAATGAACTTAGTTGTCAGACAGGCAAAGATTGGTACACAGGTAGTAGAGGTGGCGGTACAAACAGAGGTCAGGCAAAAGGCAGTCAATCTCCAGCAGGTCAAAACATGAGGCAGAGTCCAAAAAAACAAAACCGAAGGGGCAGGCAAAGGCGATGTCAAAACGAGATCCAGAACTGGTACATAAAAGGGAGTTACAAGCATGAACACTGGAGAGTTGACACAGGTGCAAGATAGGTGAGAACATGTTACACAAAGTATGTGAGCAAACAACCTGGTGAAAGGCTATGGCAAGACGTGGAGGTTTAACACAGGCTAGATTACTGATTAAAAACAGCTGGCAAAAACACATGACTGCAAAGTAAAGTTACACAGAACAAGCATGGGACTAAACCGGAAGTTGACAAAATAAAACAGGAAACCAGACAAAAAACACAACAATGATACAGGATCTGTGACAATGATTTTAAATCTTTTTTTGCTTTGGCTTATATAATATTTATATAATATTTAAGTAACTTTTTAATGATAAAAGCATGCTGCTTTTCCAACCTTTGTATTGCATTTTCTGAACTATGCAGACACTCATTTAGCTTGTGTTTGTGTTAGTCCTTTCAGTCAGTCAAGCACCATGGGGTTGTCTCACACTGTTCAATATGGGACACCTGGCAACATTCCAGTCTCTCAGATCCTCAATGCCTATTTTCACCTCTGAATGAGGTAGAGAGCCCCTGCACATTTCTCTACAGTATCCCCAGGGCAGTTTTCACATTGTACTTCGACAAGCAGCCTAAGTCACTGTATCACCACTCACTGGCTGTAATCGCCTTTCCTTTACACAACTCACGACTTAGGGGGGTTGAATCAGAGCAAAGAGCAAAATTGCAGAGATTTTCCTAGTAGTCACTTTCGAATGAATAATTTATTGCCCATTTTTTTATTTGAGGTCCTAATGAGTGAAATAATATCCCCTCTGCAGCAACTTATGTAGTTCTACCCTGCTCCAGTGAAAGAAAGAGAAGAGGGCAGAGGTCTGTGCTGTAGAGCTGTAGAGGGCAGTGAGACTCAGGGCTGCCACCTCTCACGCAGCTGAGCGTTCACTCTCCAAAGTTCTCATTTCTCAAACTTTTCAAATTCAAAACAATTGCTCAAGGAAATTTATTGTGAATAAAATGCTAATGAAATATTTACTGTTGTAAAAGTGTGTGGTAGCTTTTACCCTGAATCGGGTGATCTTGTTAGCCAGGTCGGTTCTTGACCTAGGATATATGCTTCATGAGGTCGCCTAGCGCAACATGCTCTAGTGTCAAACTCCAGTCCTTGAGTGCCAGTGTCCCTGCTGGTTTTCCGGCTCTCTCTGCTGATTACCTAGATTAAGTGTGTCAGTTAGCTTTTCCAGCTTGTCATTGACTGAACACACCTGGTCATGGTAATCAGTAGGAGCTGGGGCAGAGAGAGGTGGAAAACCAGCAGGGCAGCGGCCCTCGATGGCAACAGTTTGACACCCCTGCTCTAGGCTGTGCAGCTGTAGTACAACACTGGCACACATTTTGATCTCTATTGTTCAAGACTAGCTACAGTATGTGGAGCAGGAGACCAACAAGCTGTGTCTCATCTTTTCTCTTGCACATATTGTAACAGTTTACTGGGCTAAAAATTAACCGCCTTGTTTTTGACAAACCTAACACATTTGTGGGCAAATTACATTCAAATATCCATAAAGTTCTCATGTCTAAGACTATACTATATGGGTATTGTTTATTATTATGGCGAACAACCTGATGGAACCTACAGTTTCGATCCTATAATTGTATCATGTAATTACACTGCCAACAAATAAGACAGACGAGTAACAAAAACAACAAAAAATACGTTGGGGATATGCGAGGAGCACAAATTATAATAATTGGATTTATAGCTCCTTATTGGAGATACCAATTATGTTTATAATTTAGATTCACAAATCTTGGTTATTAGCTTAAATATATATAACTATATGACAAATGTCTATATTTTGGTAAGTCAAACACTTACTATCATTGATTTAATAATTATTAATTGAATTAACAATTACTTAATTTACGGGGCACCACCCTGTTACCAGGGACCAATAACCAATCTGGAATAGCCAATACAGTCTCATTTGTATTCAAGTTGGTTGAAGGATGAACGCCGTACCATAGCCGACTCAGTTCACCAGTGCTGTAAAACCATATACAAATAATCACAGACAACGACCAATTAAATTATGAGGCTTTATTAAACAATTAATGTTAACCCTGGTATCAACACTATCTTGAATAACTCCGCAACTCACAACTTAATCTTATGGTGTGTTCGTCTGGAAGTACTGTATGTGTATGCGTGTTACCTGAGGTAAAAGGGGTGTGTGTGTGTGTGTGTGTGTGTGAGAGAGAGATCGAGAGAGAGAGAGCGAGAGAGAGAGCGAGAGAGAAAGGAGGAGGGAGAGCGCGTCCCCTTTTAGGGGCGTGGTGAGGTGGCACAGCTGCGCGCGTGTGCCGGTGAGCCCTTTGAATGGAGCGCGCGTGCCTGGCGCTCACAGGGAAAGAAGCGTGTAAAGGAGTGTGAAGTGAGACTAGAATAATGAAGTAGTGAATAAGGCTTGCGGTCACACAAACACAAGGGGCTATATTCGGCGATATAGTCACGTGATCGCGCAAGCGTGCAGTGGTTGAAACTTGTGCTTGGCGTGGTCGCAGCAGAAACAGAGCACCGCACAGTAGCACAATAAAGCACTTAAGCTAGCGAAATCACAGGTTACAACGCTTCAATGTGCACCTCTTAGATTCACGTAGATCTATAACAGCGTTACAGTCACGTGATCGCGGAAATACACAGTGATCAGATCGCGTGTTCAGGAAAAGAAAACACAACAATAAAACAATTACTGATACCCTAAGAGTTCTACTTTGCTTAGACTTAAGAATGCCTCTGCCTTACTGCGCAATCCTGGTGAGACGATCCAGCGTTGCGTGCGTGCATGCTTGCGCTGTTGCGGTCCGGTCCGGTCCAGGTGTGCGTCGCGGTGATCGCGTCGTGATCAGCTGATGCGGCGGCGAGTGAGGCGGTTACGCTGGCGGTTTCCTGCCGGATGGCTGGAAGTAGATGGGTGATCAGGCCCATTCTCTGTGACGACGTCTCCGTTAGTTCAGCTGCTGGCTGCGGTGGAGGCTCCAGGCGGACGGAGAGAAGAGAGGTCTGCAGTAGTCTCGGGTGCGAGGAGAGAAAGGGACCGGGGCGAGGTCGGAGAGAAGAAGGGGAAAGGGACCGGGATCGGAGAGAACAAGGAGAAGGGACCAGGGACAAGGTCGGAGAGAACAAGGGGCGAGTCTTCGGTCACGGCGACTTTTATAACTGTGTCTTTGGTCACGCCCGTCCTATTGTTTGGTCCAATCAGGATGGCTGACGTCCAAGTTTCTCCGCCGTTTGTCGCTTGTGTCAGCGGGAGTTGGATGTCAGCGGGGGAGCCAGGTATGGTTCCCTAGCCTGGCGCCTGGTTTTGGCGCTGAGATTTGAAATCTCTTTGTTCTCACTCACTATCATCAGGATGAGGACATTGCATGCAGGCCGCAGTGCCTCCTTTGTCTGAGCATGTGGGACCTTAATAATAATTCTGTTAATAACAGATTATACAGATAAGGTCCCCCAACAAATATTTCCTCTCAGCTTATGTATATCTTTTGTTCGAGCAGTCGCCATCTCACTTTACAGTACATTGTACAGTATTGTGCATTTCTGTAACCCACCCATCTTTGGGTGCTCAAGCAACACAAGCTTAATGTGGCAAACCCTGGGTTGTAAACAGTCACCATCAAGTGCATTAGAATAAGAACACGTCTCGTGTCCAGAACACAGAAGCCCGAGGTCAATATGTACTGTATCTATCTGCCACACTCCTTTCACACATGGCTGCAGCCAAATGCTTGCACAAACATAAATGTGAATCTATCAGTGTTGGCCTGGTCTGAGACAACAATGGGACAGTCTAAAAAGAAAAGGCGTAACATCTGTTAGAGTGGTCCTGCCACAGCAACAGCTCTTAGCATCAGTGAAAGAGATCTTCTTGAAAGAAACCCCCATGTTTTACACAGGTTTTGTCATAGATGGTTAAACCTTAGCTTCACCTGCAGCATCTCGCTGACTTTTACTGTACCAGAGACTCAGGGACACGTGTCTCCGGTAGTTGTAATCTTGTGTAATCTCTTCTCTTCTGGAATATCTGTGTTTCAAACTATTTACTCTTATATTTGTAATGATTAATTGAGTTCTGTGTCGCTGTGAGCTTTCAGGTTTCAATTGTTATTGCTCTAGGTAGGGGGCAGAGGAAATCAATACTATGAATGAAGCTATATATCAAAACATTTCATCCAGATAAAGAACTTTTTTTGAAATGACTGCAGTCTGTGATGAATAAACTGTTGTTGCTTAGTCCTGCTGATAAACAGACCACAGTTCTGATACCAAGGCTAACATTCAATATTTTCAATGCAAAATTCTGTCAGGTTATGTATTTTGTGTACAGGTTTTCTTGTTTACATGTGTAAACGTTTTGATGTCAGTTTTAAAAAGTTACCAGACAAATTATAATAAAGCAACTGAAAGGTTTGAGTTAACAAATCCTTGTGACAGAGGTTACCATGACAACCTCACCACAAAATAAACAAAGGTCCGCACTGAACTCAAATGAAAATAACAAAACTGACAGTTTAGGTTTAAATAAGATTTCCAGCACTTGCTTGTCCAAACTCAGGAGAGCTGAGAAGGAGGAACACAGAAAACATATAGGTCCTCTAATCGACAATAACTAACTATCAAACAAATATCAGTAACTGAAAACACGAACATAACTACCTACAGTAACAATGAATACACAGATATATCTCCGTTCCTGCCGCCAATCCAGCGGATCATGTTCACGTTCCTGACGCCGCTCCGGCGGTTCACGTTCCTGTCGCCGCTCCGGCGCCTCCAATCCAAGCTCCAAACGCCGCCACCTCTGTTCGCCACTCGGACCCAGCTACAGAGATCCAGCCTCCGCCGCTCTCAGCGCCTCAGACGACGGTCAGCCGCAGGCGCCCCAGACGACGTCGGCATGGGCACGGTTCCAGGGTCCAGAGACCTCGGTCGCGGTGGCCGAGCAGCTCTCCTCCCCGGCAGAGGATTCCCTTGGTTCCCCTACTGACTGTGTCATGTCGATTGCAGGCATCCCAGATAGCGTCGCACAGCGGATCCACCTCCACTGTTCTTCCCCGGTTGTGTTCCTCTTTGCTCACCTGATGGACACTGCTGATTCGGCAGAAGACCAGGGCACGAAGGAACAACTATTCGAGGAGACAGCTGCCCTCATCCTGAGGGAACCTGCCCTGCGTGAGGCCCTGCAACTCCCAGGCCAGGCCTGCAGCCAGCAGCCACCCCAGCTCCTGCGTCTCAGCCAGGTCAGTCTTGTCACGCTCAGGTTCCAGTGCAGCCCTGTCACGCTCAGGTTCCAGTGCAGCCCTGTCACGCTCAGGTTCCAGTGCAGCCCTGTCACGCTCAGACTCCAGTACAGCCCTGTCACGCTCAGGCTCCAGCCCCAGTTCAGTCGTGCTCTGCTCAGGCTCCAGCCCCAGTTCAGTCGTGCTCTGCTCAGGCTCCAGCCCCAGTTCAGTCGTGCTCTGCTCAGGCTCCAGCCCCAGTTCAGTCGTGCTCCGTTCAGGGGCCCACTCAGCCTTGTCGCATCCAGGTCCCAGCCCAGTCGAGCCATGTTCAGGTTCCAGCCCAGTCGAGTCAGGTTCAGGCTCCAGCTCAGCCTTGTCGCGTCCAGGCTCCAGCTCAGCCTTGTCGCATCCAGAGTCCAGCTCAGTCCGGTCACGTTCCAGTCCAGTCAAATCATGTTCAAGTCCAGACGAGTCATGTTCAGGTTCCAGTCAAGTCGAGTCATGTTCAAGTCCAGTCGAGTCCTGCCCAGGTTCCAGTCCAGTCGAGTCCTGCCCAGGTTCCAGTCCAGTCGAGTCACGTCCAGGTCCCAGTTCAGTCGAGTCACGTTCAGGCCTTGTCCCAGCCAGAGGGCACCACCCGTCAAACAAGTGCTATTCACACCCAATCAGGCCCGACGTCTACTCCGTCGAGCTCTGCAGCTGCAAGCAGCCATGCCGGCTCCAGAGAGGACGCCGTCTCAGTCCCTGCCGGCTCCAGTGCGGAGCCGAGAGCAGCACTGCCGGCTCCAGTGAGGACGCCGCTCCAATCCCCATCGACCCTGTAGAGGTCGTTCCTGTTCCTGTCAGCCCTGGTAAGGACGCCGTTCTAGTTCCTGTCGGCCCTGTAGAGGTCGTTCCTGTTCCTGTCGGCTCCGGTAAGGACGCAGTTGTAGTTCCTGTCGGCCCTGTAGAGGTCGTTCCTGTTCCTGTCGGCTCCGGTAAGGACGCCGTTCTAGTTCCTGTCGGCCGTGTAGAGGTCGTTCCAGTCTCTGTTCCTGTCGGCTCCCGCGAGGACGCCGTTCTAGTTCCTGTTCCTGTCGGCTCCCGCGAGGACGCCGTTCTAGTTCCTGTCAGCCTTGGAGTTTCTGCCGCAGTCCCCGCCGACCTCCAGGAGGAGGTCGCGCCAGTTGGAGTTCCTGCTGCAGTCCCCGCCGACCTCCAGGAGGAGGTCGCGCCGGCTGGAGTTCCTGCCGCAGTTCCCGCCGACCTCCAGGAGGAGGTCGCGCCTGCCGCAGTTCCTGTCGCAGATCCGGCTGCGGTTCTCCACGACCTCCAGGAGGAGGTCGCGCCTTGCGCAGTTTCCCACGACCTCCAGGAGGAGGTCGCACCTGCCGCAGTTCTTCACGACCTCCAGGAGGAGGTTGCACCTGCCACAGTTCCTGCCGACCTCCAGGAGGAGGTCGCTCCTGTTGCCGTTGCTGCCGCGGTTCCCGCCAGCCTCCAGGAGGAGGTTTCGCCCGCCCTCGTTTCCGCTGCAGTTCCCGCCGGCCTCCAGGAGGAGGTCGTTCCTGTCGCAGCTCCCGCTGCAGTTCCTGTCGGCCTCCAGGAGGGGTCATTCCTGCTGCAGCTCCTGGTGGCCCTGCAGAGACTTTTGCCATTGTCCCTTTGTGCACAGGAGCCAGAGGGAGGTGCCAGAGGTTCCTGCGACGCATCGGCCCCCGGTGGTCCGGCCCCGGTCACGCTCATCTCGGTTCCTGGCGGCTCGGCTCCGGACGCATCTGCATCGGTTCCTGGCGGCTCGGCTCCGGCCGCATCTGCATCGGTTCCTGGCGGCTCGGCTCTGGCCGCATCTGCCTTGGTTCCTGGCGGCTCGGCTCCGGCCGCATCTGCCTCAGCTCCTGGTGGCTCGGTCCCGGCCACGCTCATCTCAGCTCCTGGTGGCCCGGTCCCGGCCACGCCTGCACCAGTTCCTGGGGGTCCGGCTCCGGCCACGTCTCCACGTCTGCCCTCGTCTCTGGTCCCTGCTTCGTCTCTGATTCCGGCCCCGTCTCCACGTCTGTCCTCGTCTCTGGTCCCTGCCTCATCTCTGGTTCCGGCCTCGTCTCCACGTCGGTCCTCGTCTCTGGTCCCTGCTTCGTTTCTGGTTCCGGCCTCGCCTCCACGTCTGTCCTCGGCTCTGGAGCGTTCTAGCATTGTTATCCTGTATTGTTGATCTTGCCTGTTTTTGACCGCCGATTCCTGCCTGAACCTCCTCTGTACCTTTGCCTGGATTTTGGTGTTTACCTGATCATCTGACCCGTGAGTTGTCTAGCCCTTACCTGTACCGTTGCTGAGTCTTTTCGTGTACCGAACCACTGCCTGTCTCCTGGACCCGATCTCGCCTGTTCCTCCTCTGTACCTTATGCTGAGAAATTCTGTGTATGACCCGACTGCTTGACGACGCTGATGCAATAAACCCTGCTCAAATTCACCCAGTCCGAGAGTGCGCTGTGCATTTGGGTCCTCAGCCGTGTGTTCCTGACACAAATATCACCTTGGTGTATGGTGGAATGGGCTAAGAGACAAAAGGGATACTAAAAATGAAGCCAAATGCATTTATAAATAAAAGCAATCAACTAGCATTAAAAACCAGTATATGCAACCTATTTCCTGTCCTCCACCCATAAAATCCGCCAGGGCCCTTTCACCCTAAAGGTCACAACTCTGGCCTGCTTCAAACCACAGACGCCAGCGAGGGCTAAAATGAAAGCTCAAAGGCTGTAGAACGACCCTACAATGCTATATTGGCCATTAGTGTAACCTACTGTAAAAGCTTATTTGTAACAATTTGTGACAATAATTTATACATATAAAAGAGCAGGCTTTACTTTCTGGCCTTTTGACCTGACTGAAAAGCTGTCTGAGCACCCCACCTCAGGAATTGGTTGATTGGTTACTTGTTGCCGAGGCAGCCCTATACCCCATACTGCTTTACTGCATTGTGTAGCGGGTTATGGCTGAAAGAATAGGAGGAAAATTATTGTTCGCTCAGGAGCGAAAGACTTTATTGGATTATATTCACTAGATCGTAACGGACAGAATGAGACCACACACAATGTGAATGGGCGATGTTTGGGGTTCAGAGGTCGTCAAAAGTAAGTGATGGAAAATTTATGGACTTATGGTTATTGTTTTTTGAGCGTTTGGTGACTACGCTGTGATTGTTGCTGCTAGAAATGGTTTATAGTCACAAAAGAGAATCGCGGCGTGAAGCTTGTGTGATTGAGGTTTAGTGGCTGGAATGTACATGTTGGAGATATGCAAGGAGCACAAATTATAATAATTGGAATTATAGCTCCTGGTCGAGATACCAATGTTATAATTATTATGGTTATAATTTAGATTCACAAATTTTTGTTTTTATCTTAAATATTTATAACTATATGACCTTTTTGAATGGAGCGTGCGTGTCTGGCGGAAAAAAGGAGTGTGTGAAGCAATGTGAAATGGAACTAGCAAAACTAAGGCTTGCAATCCAGAAACACGTGGGGATATATTCAGCGATATAGTCACGTGATTGATCAGGTGCGCCTTCAGTGTCATCAGAACAGGAACAGAAAACAATAAAGACAATAAACAATAAAGCAATTACAGTACTGAAGGGTTCTACTCTGCTCAGACTTAAAAGAATGCCTCTGTCTTATTGCTCAAACCTGGTGATGAGGTTCGGCATGTGCATGTGTCATGTGCGTGTCTGCACTGTTGCGGTCCGATCCAGGTGTGTGTCACTGTGATCGTATCAGCTGATCCTTGTCCTGAGGCGGCAGTAAGCGGGACAGACTGGTTAAGATGGTGGGAGTAGATGGGTGATCAGGCCCATTCTCTGTGGTGATGTCCACGTTGGTTCAGCGACTGGCTGTGACTGGCTCCAGGTGGATGGAGGTGAAGAATTGGAGAGAAGAAGGATCCTGGTGGTGACTGTCAGGGAAGTGGCGAGAAAAAGGAAGAAGGGGCCCCAGGTAGTCATCAACACAGGAAAAGAGAAGAGCGTTGGGCTTAAGGTGGCCACCGACAGGGAAGGGGAAAGAGAAGTAAGCAAAACGAGCCACTGTCCTGCTTGTTTTCCCTGCATCTCTCTACTGATTACCTTGATCAGGTGTGTCAGTTAGCTGCTGATTGACTGAACACACCTGGTCAAGGAACCGGTAATCAGTATTAGCTGTGGCAGGGAGAATTGAAAAACCAGACATTAAAGTCTGATATTCTTTTGCATGAAAAGTAATACTTCTAAGCCTGACACATCGAGACATTCTTTCATGACAGTGGCACAATTTCCTGTGTAAGCCCTGATTGTCAGTTCTTGTTTGATTATCTTTCTTTTTAATGCATGCAGCCTGAGTTAGTCCAAAAACATTTTGACTCAAAAATTAGTTAGTTTGGACAATAGAATGTTTTAATTACTTACCCGGTTGTGGCAATTGGCCGTCTGCGCCGCTAGCGGTGCTCTTGTTTTGGTTTTCTCCACAACCTTGGTTATGTTTCCTTATGATGTCATGTCCTGCCTGTGCTCTTCTTGATTAGTTTCATTTTCAGTCATTGCTGATGTGTTGCGTTGGTCATAAGCTTGGAAGGTACGCCATGAAGTTATCTTTAGATTTAAACAAGGGATTATTTTGGTTTGTAGAGTTTTTATTTCTTCATCTGCCCTGTGCTTTGTCTTCTGAGAAGGTTTGTTGTTGTTTTCTGACAATGTTTAGATTTGTTTTGCTCATTATTTACGAAGTGTGTTATTTTCTGTCTGTTAGTACAGAGCGTTTTGTGTTTGTTAGTTTACTTACCAGAGTCCTGTACTGTATGTTCAGGTATGGTGTTGCTCCAAGTCCTGAGTGTCTCCTTGTTTTTGTCTTGTGTTTAATGTTTAGGATTTCAAGTTTGCCTGTATAAGTTGTATAAGCCTGTATTCATTTAGAAAGTTACTTTGTTCTTCTTCTGCTAGGCAGTGATTTTGAGCATTCTGAACTTAGGTCCTGCCCATGCAGAGAATTTATGTTTGATTATTACTTACCTGTGGGTTATTATTGTTTCTGTGGGAAGCAGTAGGTTTTTTTTGTTTTGTATTCATTTTAGGTTACTGTAACTCTTATTTCCAGTGTGTAGGGTTAGTGTGATTGGGGTCTTCCCCTTCCTGTCTCCCTGTGACCTGGCCTGTGGATGCGGCCAGGGAAATGTAAGGTTTAGAGTAAAATGAGTTTTAGTAGCGCATTATGGTCGCAGCTGTGTGCCACTGCACTTGGGCTGTAGCGTTGTTACTGTATTGTCAGGGCTGAGCTGAGCTTTGGACCTTATGTATTGTTCCCTTCAGTATGGACTGTTCACGGACCTTGCCTCAGTCTAGTTCTGCCTTGTGTTTTTGGTTCTTGTTGTAATCTAGTTGTTTTCTGTGTTTTGTCTTGTTTTGCCCATCTCCAGTCCTCCCTCCACCCACCCTGTCAGTGTTCTGCACCTTGTTACCCCTGCGCCCACACTGCTTGTGTTCTTTGTTGTGTTTTGAGCGCCTGGGAATTCGCCCTTTTTGGGGGGGAGGGGGTTGGGTTCTGTCACAACCTGGACTTTTATTTTGCCACTTCCTGTCCTGCCATATGCATTCAGTTCTTGCTTTACACTCAGTCTTATTACTCATCAGCTGTAGTTAATCCGTAATCAAGTCCATGCCTTTAAGCCTCAGTTCAGCCTTTGCCAGATTGTTAGCTCATGTTACCTGTGTCTACTCTTTTGCATTCATCCTAGTAAGTCCTTTTGTGTACCGTTTCTGGATTGTCTGGAGATTGATTTCCCTGCCCCTTGTCTGTACCATTGCTGTCACCCACGTTTACATGTGTACCCACCTTTACCTGTCTGGCCATGGATTTTGCATTAAATTGACTGAGAACTGTGCGCTGTGCATGTGGGTGCTTCATCTCACTGCTCCTGACCAATCATGACAACGGGAAACATAGCTTGAATAAAGATAGATTTTAATGGCGTCAGTTCCAAAATACACTACAACTAGGAGCTGGAGAGCAAGACTGAAGAGCAGGGCCCAGAACCAGAGAGCTAAACAGAGCTGAAGCAGAGTAGCATTCAGGAACCCATGGAGAAGCCTCCACATGAGCAGGAGTAAAGGGTGGGCTGACCATCTGCCGTGCTGCCAATAGGAACTCTGGGGAGGCTGTCTGGAGACATTAAAACAGAGGCGACAGGAACCATGGCTGACATGATTTCCCCTGGACCACCAGGACCTGAAGCAGACGCAGTCATGTCCGGGCCACCAAGAGCCCAAGTAGAAGGGGTCATCTGTGGACCGCTGGGAGCCAAGGCAGGTGTGGTAGTCAGTGGACCGCCAGGAACCCTGGGGGAAACACCTGCAGACATGAGAGCATAGGGCACAGGAACCACAGCATGCGTGGTTATCTCCAGATCACCAGGAAGCAGGCATGGTCTCCACTGGACCACAAAGAAAACGAGGCCGGCGTTGTCATTTCCGGACCCCCAGGAAGCAAGGCTGGCGTGGTCATCTCCGGACCCCCAGGAAGCAAGGCTGGCATGAGCATCTCCAGGCCACCAGGAGCTGAGACTAGCGTTGTCATCTCCGGACCATCCGAAACTAAGGCTGGCGTGGTCTCCTCTGGACCACCACAGAAAACAGGGTCAGAAGGCATTCTCAGTCTCTGACCTCTCGGTCTCAGAAGCTTGGCTTGAGTGAGCAGAAGCTAAAGCAGGGGCCAGACATGGCTGAATTGTTGCTTAAGTTGAACACAGCCGAAATGAAGCTGGAGCTTTAATGTGACGTGGCTGGAGCTGGAGCGTATACTGGACCAGAATGCAGAGCAGAGGCTTGAGCTGCATGACAGTAGCATCTCTGGGGTTTGAACAGGATGTGACGGATGCTGCGCTGGAGTGTGGGCTGGACAAGACTGTTGTTCTGGAGTTTGACGTGACTGGGCTAGGCAGGATGGCTGCACAGGAGCTTGAGCTGGTCAACATGGCTGCACAAGAACTTGAACTGGACATGCAGGCTGAGACACCGTGGTTGATGCAGGTCGAGTCACAGGGGTTGATGTAGGCTGAGTCACAGTGGTTGATGCAGGTTGAGTTACAATAGTTGATGCAGGCTGAGTTACAGTGGTTGATGCACGAACCGTCTGCAGACTTCTGTGACTGGAGCGGGTTGCGACTCTGAAACTGGAGTACCCCATTGCCTCACAAAGTACAGGAGTCCTTTGGATTAGTGCCCCCTTAATGTGGATTTTATTATTCTGTGAAGAACTTTTATGGCAAATGTGCTTTGTGCATAAATTTGATTTCATTTAATTCTGATGTGTTCAGTTTGTCTGTTTGGTGGACTGGCAACCTGTCCAGGCTGAACCAGTCCCATTTTCTCATCCAACAGCTGGGATTGTCTCCAGCCTGCCAGTAACCCTTATGAGAACTAAGCAACTACTGTAATCAATAGAAGATAGGCGAGTGAGTGAGTGAGTGAGTGAGTGAGTGAGTGAGTGAGTGAGTGAGTGAGTGAGTGAGTGAGTGAGTGAGTATAAATTCCACATTTGCCTTCTTAGATTCTTAGATGTGCCAAGATTTTCTTACCTTACTAGAATTTTTCATTTGTTCTTTTGTTAATGCATTAAGTGTATTAATTATAACTATTATTACTACTACTATTATTACTATTTTACCCATGTTTCTTCTACTGTATATAAACAGCTGTTCTTGTAACCCACCTCTTTGTTCCACTTTTGGTTTGTTATGTTTTCTACTTCTACTTTCAGGTGTTTTGTGTGTTGGTACTTTTCAATATCTTTTGCTAAACTTATATTTATTTGATTTAAGGTTGTCAGAAAGTAGCCACTGTGAAATGAGATTTTTTCATTCTCCACGATCCTTGTTAACATTTGTATAACAGTTCATAACGATATTCTTTTGAGGTCATTGTTCAATATTTGTTAAACTCTCCTCCCTATATACTGTACTGTACTGTAGTAAAGTAATAATTTCAACAGAGCTGTCTCTGATCCAGTGATTTGAAATAGATCTGTGTATATTTATTGACTGGCAAAAATATTAATTAGGATAAGATTGGTTTAAATCAAAAACTAAAATAATCCATCATTTAGAAACTATTTTTTAAATTGAGTAAAACTTGACGTTTGAATTTAATTTTGAGAATGGGAACCCTTGCTGATTATTACGTATCAATATATTTCGCCACAAACATTTGTTTAATGGACATAAGTAAGTTTCCTGAATGAAAGGTAAATCTCAATTAATAATAAAGTGAATTAGGTTAATCACTAGCATTAATGAAACAAAGTTAATGAGAAGTGTTATATGTATTAGTGTATGATTTAGTAACAAGAACAGCAACCATGAGTAGATTTCACTCGAATGATGGTCTTCCTGGTATCTTCATTTGTGGGACTGTAGAGTGTACCTTTTTACCATCGATCAGAACTCAGGCTTTGCCTTCCTGTCTGACATTCTCTACTAAGGCCACAGCAGGCTCCTGGCTACGTTGTCACTGTCACTAGTGCTGTGGTCCATTTTGATATAGTTTCCATAATTTTTTACACGCTTTGCATGCTTTTTTCATGCAAGGTCCTCGGCTGTTCTTGATGTACTGTATGTCTTATAAAGTTTTTTGTTTGTTTGTTTTGTCTTCACCCAGTTTGTGAACAACATCCACTGCTACAGTCACCTCACTCTTCTAAGACAACACAATTTAGCAGATCTCTTAAATAGGTTTTCACTTCCTCTCTTGGGTTTTCAGAAAGTCCATCTTTTCAATTCTTTTTCCGTTATACCTTCCGTTTTCCGTTTTCCTACCTTCTTAGGAACTCGGCTGTGAGATTTACGTTGTCCATTATTATTTGCTTTAATTGAATATGAATGTGTTTTGCTGATATTTCTTTAGCAAACACACAACAATCATTCTTTTGTAGGTCTCCATCCAGACATCCTTCCTACCAGTTATGACTTTTTACTGTGCAAATGATGTGGTAGTTGCAAGAATTTGTCCGGCCGTTTCTCAACTGCAGGAATCACATCAACTCAAACTCCCCTTGGTTGCTGCACAGTTTTCCCAAGCAACACGTTAACCGAGACAAGTTCCACAAATTGTATACACCAACACATTGACGAGTGTCCGTGCAAAGCACCACACAGCTCAACACCACACAAAGACTTATGTACAATAAGGTCCCATTATGTCAGACAAAGATGATAAATACTGCTGTCTGACAGGAAGCACAGTTACAGATCGCCAGTTGAGGAGGAGCAAAGTCGAAGCTGGAGATAGACAAGATTGGTTGACTGGGACACCACAGCAGGCAAGAAGTAGACATACTGTAGGAGACATACATGTAGTCAAAATTGGCCATGTCAGCAGATCAGTGAATTGCAAGTATATTGCTGAAAAACAGCCAAACAACAAGAAACTGGACAAATCATAAAAAACACAAAAGGTGCGGTCCCCAGTGCTTTATGCATAAAAAAATAAAAGCTATACCCTAACTTTAGATTAGAGTTAGATTATTAACTTTAGATAACTACCTGCCCCTCCCCAAAGTCAATACTTTGTAGAGCCACCTTTTGCGGCAATCACAGCTCCAAGTCGATTTGGATATGTCTCTATGAGCTTGCCGCATCTTACCACTGGGATTTTTGCTCATTCCTCCTTGTAAAACCACTCCTTCAAGTTGGATGGTTTGCTCTTGTGAACAGCAATCTTTAAGTCTGACCACAGATTTTCTGTTGGATTGAGGTCTGGGCTTTGACGAGGCCATTCCAACACATTTACAGGTTTCTCCCTAAACCACTTAATTGTTGCTTTGCCTGTGTGTTTAGGGTCATTGTCCTGCTGGAAGGTAAACCTCTGTCCTAGCCTCAGATCACACACAGAGTGGTGCAGGTATTGCTCAAGAATATCCCTGTATTTAGCACCATCTAAATTTCCCTCAACTCTGACCAGTTTCCCAGTCCCGGCTGCTGAAAAACATCCCCACAGTATGATGCTTTCCCCATTATGTTTCACTGTGGCAATGGTGTTCTTTGGGTGATGTGATGTGTTGGGTTTGCACCAGACATAGCATTTTCTTTGTTGGCCGAAAAGTTCAGTTTTAGTCTCATCAGACCAAAACACTTTTCCCCATGCATCTTGGGAGTACATGCCATTTTGTTTTTTTTCTGAAAGTAATGGCTTTCTTTTGGCCACTCTGCCATAAAGCCCAACGCTGTAGAGTGTTGTCCTATGGACAGATAATCCAGTCTCTGCTAAGGAATGCTGCAGCTCTAGAGTTACCTTTGGTCTCTGTGCTGCCTCTCTTATTAAAGCCCTGGTGTGCCATGTTCTTTCTATTTGGTTATGATAGATTTGATGGTGCACCTGGGGATCACCATCCAAGGTTTGGATATTTTTTATAACATAACCCTGACTTGTAACCCTCAACAACATTTACCCCTTACTTGTTTGGCGAGTTACTTGTTTTTAAGTGATGTCTCTTGCTTAGGTGTTGCAGCCTCTAGGGTGCAAAAAAGGTGTTCATATGTAATGACAGATCATGTGACACTTAGATTGCACACTAATTATTTCACTAATTATGTCACTTTTGCTGGTAAAAAGTTGCACCACAACTTTTTATGGGCTTCATAACAAAGGGGGTGAATACATGCCAATTTTCTGCTTTTTGTTACCAAAAAAATGTTTTATATATATATTTCATTCATTTCACTTCACAAACCTAGACTATTGTGTTCTGATCCATCACACAAAATTCACAAGACAACATTGGACTTAAGGCTGTAATGTAGCAAAATACTGTAAAATACGGTAATAAGTCAAACGGGGTGAATACTTTTCAAGGCCAAATACAGAGAACTGATGAGTAGATGTGCAGCAACAGGACAAATGTGTCAAATCAGAGTTGACACTGAGCAGGATTCAACACAGAATGATGCTATTTTGATGGGAATGAAGCCAAAACCAGGCTCTATGAGCTAAAGATGATTCCTTCCAAACTATTTTCCTTTGTATTTTATTGCTGAAAGACATTATCATATCTTGCTCAGGACCGCTGCTCACAACTGTGACAGAAGAGCAGTAGAGTTCCACTTCCCCCCAGTGGCTTCCAGCAAAGCACTTAACGTTCATGGTGCCTAGAGACAAGCCGATCACATGCAGATCGTCAAAGGCTTGTGTTGATGTGTACATTTGAGAATTTTATAATGGACCAAAAAAATTAAATAAACATACAGTAAGTAAAGGTAAAAGCATACTAAGCTGAAAAATTATTTGGCTACTGTTTAACAAGCAGGGCCTTTCTGCTTCCCACATGAAAGCATCCATTTACTGCTCAGTAAAAGCTGAATCTAGATGGGAGGAATGTGACCAGGTAAACTACACAAATGACAATCTGCATAATTTGCTCATGAAAACCATAAAAAAAGATATTATTAATAATAATAATAGCTTATTAATAATAATAATAAGCCTATAACTGTGTCATTAACGTTCTCAAACTCAGTTATCCAAAACAGTTCATAATGTGACTCTTCATTCCTCCTGTCCTATTGTCTTTGTTGTTTTTATTTCTAATAGGTATCATAGCAATTGTAACACAAATCCATACCGTATGTGATTAATGCATTTGCACCACTGATCCAATAGTAAGACCTACATTAAAAGCCTGAATTAAAAAAAAGACTTTGTGAGCAGAAATGCTTTGTGTCCCAGCAGACGTAGTGTTTTGTTGACCAGCTCAGACGAATGAGGTCCCTATCCACACTGCAGTTTACAGTCATGTTTAATTTAAAGAAAACATCCTTTATTTATTTGCTGCCTCTTCCCCAAACTGTCTTCATATTTTTCAGCAAATTTTTCCCAGCTGACCTTCATCCCATCTTCTTCTGTCTCTATATTTCTTCTGCTCTCCCTCTAACACATGGAAGGAGATGAACACCTTTCTCTCATCTTTCCATTTTCCCACCATTTCCCCCTTGTTTGAAAGTAGACATTGCTCTCTGAAAGCGATGATGCCTGACCAAGACATCTTGGGAAATCTAAGCAGCTCCCACTCTGCAAACACAGGCCTGCACACACACACACACACACACACACACACACACACACACACACACACACACACACACACACACACACACACACACACACACACACACACACAAAATGGAAGCAGGCATACAGCAGTTGCAGTGTGTTTATGGCGGTAGTATAGAGATTCACAGATTTACCCTACAAAAGACGAATAATGGTTCAAGAGGAAGAAGCAGATTAAGGCCTGTTGAAAAGGCAAAGCAGGCAAAAAACACAGAAGAAAAATGTGTGAAACATTTCAAACTGTGTAAACAATACCACAATATAGCACACAAACACACACATATGCGCGCAACACACACAAAGCCACACACAAAGCCTGTATTCATGCAAATAAAATATCCCAACACAGACAGAGATAACAGACAAGCTGCAAACTGGAACCATAACAAATTAGTGTTAGTTAATGTTTTATTGTTTTTATGTAAAAGGAAGGTAAAGGCTAAAAATGTCACATTCACATAAAAATACTGAAATGCAACATAATTTAGCTTCACCTAGATATTTAGCAACTGTTACTGTACAGTAACATAAAAACAAGACCATTATTAAACAAAGCAAATGTGCTACATTATGATTACAAAAAGCTTTTGGGCAAACTGTGCTTGTCCTACATTATTTATTGATGATAATTTTCTTCCACTTCTCTCCATGGGGGCCACCGCAGTAAATCATGGTCTGTGCATTTACTGGCACAGCTTTTACACCAGATGCCGTTCCTGTCTGGGCAGCACTGTTTTGTTCAGTGACACGTTAGCATATGGACCGGGGGTGGGGTCCAGCCCAACAACCCTGTGGATGACACACTGGATTTTCACGATAAATATGCTACAAATAATATCCTGTAATAGTAACATGGTAAATAACACTGTCCACGCTAAACACCAAGTGAACTAGAGTGTATGTTGCCTTAAATATCTACACCAAGATCAATATGAGCTTCATCACATTATTTTGCCAGCCAGCAGAATATTTTAAGTCTTAACCTTTCTTTGTGGTTTTAAATGGATGTGTTGTGATTTTCACAAAACAGGGTTAAGTTGGTTTAAACCAAAAGTAAAAACAATATCCAGAAAGACATTTGTCTCAATCTAAATCCCATTTCAAACTCTAATGTATAGTGACTGCGTTATGTTGATGACTGTTTTCCATACAACAAATCATTTACCTAAACTGTAGTAACAAATGTAATAAGCATTTAGGGGCATGAAGCAAATTGTATTAACAGTAAGAAGAAAGTCTTTAGAAACCATGGCTCATAAATTACAATAACTACTGTACAGTAGCTATTTATTTAATGGTACCAGGCGGCTGTACTGCATGATGATGTGCTGTATATGGTAATGGTAATGATTGTATAAGAGTGTTTCCAATTTAATTCAGCACACAAATGATTAAATGACACTTGCTGAGTAATATATGAAACCCCACTGTATATACTTCTGTAAGGCCTGTTGGAGTCGAGATCAGTTTATATGTGTAGACCCATACACAGTGAGCTAAAGGCAAAGATTAAAAGCGTTTTATGAAATTCAATATCAAACAAGCTTCATAAAGGTAGACAGTCAACAAACAATATGAACAGACTAATTAATTTAATTGATTATGTCACCACCCATAAACTAGAGTCAGCCATCGCTTTAGATGCAGAAAAAGCTTTCGATAGAGTAAACTGGAAGTTTCTTTTAGCCACTCTGCACAAATTCGGCATTGGGGAAACATTCATAGACTGGATCCAAATATTATACAACTCAGCAAACGCTGCAGTCAGAACAAACTACCAGATCTCACCAAGGTTTAATCTGCATAGAGGGACAAGACAGGGCTCCCCACTTTCCCCATCACTATTTGCAATATTTATTGAACCTCTAGCCGCAGCAATAAGACAGCATGAAGGAATTACTGGAATATCGACCAAATCAGTAAATCATAAAATAAGTTTATATGCTGACGATGTGTTACTGTTTCTTCTGGAGCCACAGACGTCTCTTCCTACAACTATCAGCATCATAGATGAATTCTCAGGACTTTCAGAGTACTCTATTAACTGGACCAAATCTATAGTGCTACCACTTAACCTTAAGGTGACTAACATCTCTTCTACCACACACCATTCAGGGAACATTAAATACTTGGGCATTGAATTGTCATCTAGGCTATCAGAGCTTATTGATCTGAACTACAATCCATTATTAAAACAAATAGAAGCCAACCTCAAAAGATGGCAGTCCTTACCCATTTCACTTATGGGAAGAATTGCCACCATAAAAATGATGATCCTGCCAAAAATTAATTACATACTCTCAATGATTCCAACTCAGCCAGCCCAGGCGTGGTTTAAGACATTAGACTCCTACATCTCACAGTTTTTGTGGAAAACCAAGCCACCACGAATTAGTTTAAAAACTCTTCAAAAATCCAGACGCTGCGGCGGCCTAGAACTACCTAACTTCCACCACTATTTTCTTGCCAATAGACTGAACCATATCCACAAATGGATAAAACCCATGCCAGCAGACTCCTCCTGGATAGACATTGAACAAACATTTTGTGGAAATATTAAAGTTGCAGATCTGCCCTTTATCAGCACCAAAATCAAACATCATAGTTGTTACCAGAACATTAGCATAAAAGCATCTCTGCAAGCCTGGTGGGAGTTTCTTAAAATTAATGGGTCTTCGCTTACTCTTTGCCAAAACACACCTCTCTGGAACAATCCAGACATCATACAAAACAAAAAGGCAATACACTTTCCAACTTGGCATATCAAAGGGATAACACATCTGAAACATGTTTTCACAAGAGACAAGTTTACCTCTTTTGAAGAACTAGTGTCCCACTATGAAATCACTAGTGCCAATTTCTTAGAATGCCAACAACTAAAGTCAATACTTAATGCAAAAAGTAAGAATACTGCCATCCACATGCAACCACCACCAGTAATAGAGCGATTTATTGATATATCAGGGAAAAGGACAGTATCCAAAATCTATATCTTAATTTCCAATGTAGACCAGACAGTGAGCCTTCCGATCTCTAAATGGGAAGCTGATCTCAATATCACCACTAATTACACGTTCTGGAATAACATATGTTCTAATTTATTCAGAATGACAAAAAATACAAATTTACAACTAATACAATACAAAATTCTTCATAGAACTCACTATACAGGACAAAGGATGTTCCAAATGGGTCTCACAAACTCAAATATTTGCCTTCACTGTACAGATAACACAGCAGATAGATTCCTACATGCATTCTGGTCATGTTCACCTGTACAGCAATTTTGGCAAAGAGTATGTGAACACCTGTCAACCCAGTTAAGCTGTCCAATCCCAGCGGCCCCTGCACTTTGTCTTCTAGGAGATCTAAGTGGGCTTGATCTAGAGACAAACTCATCACACACACTTCTTTCTGCCCTCTGTGTCGCAAAGAAAATCATTCTCATGAACTGGAAAACTAAAAAAAAATTTACTCAGTACCTGAACAGCTTGTTAGATTATACCACCTTAGACACATTGTCTGCTTTATCAAATCAATGACCAAAACTATACTCTGATTGATTCCATTTCCAGGTAAGAATGCGTGGGGCTCGGGTACTGCGTCATGTCTGGCACAGTGGTGGTGGGGTGACTAGTGGTTGGGGGTGCCTGCCTGCCTAAGGAACCAGGACAACGGGTTGGTGGACTCTGGGCTGGCCGCATGGGTCCCCTGCGGCAGGGGTGTGGTGGCTGCTGAGACCGGCGGCCCTGTGCCGGAGTGGGACCATTTTGAGGGTTGGCGTGTGCCTGTCTCCGGGGAGCCGGAGGCGGGCCTCCCTGCCGGTGTGCGGGGGCGGACCTGGGAGTGGAGACCTGGGTGACCTGCGTCCGGGGCACTCCCTCTGGGGGTGCCTGCCTGTGCCCGGAGGGGTGTCTCTCCCCTCGGGTGCTGCCCCTGCTCGGGTGGGGCGCTGCCTGCCCTAGCGGTCCGACGCCCTCTGGTGACTGCTAGGGCCTGTTGCAGGGGGGGTTGGCGGACTACTCAGGCTAGAACCTTCATTGGGCCCTGGGCGGAGGCTGGCCCTCAATGCACAACAGCAGAGTATGTGTGTGGGTTTGAGTGTAGCACTACACGGGGCGAGCATGGGCATACTTGAGCGAGAGAATCGGTAAGTGTGAAAGAAGGGTGAGGATGGCTCTGGCTGTGCTGCGTGTGGCGCCTGGGCAGTAGTACTGCGGTCCCTGGGTCTCGGCTGTCCCTTCCTGGCTGGGGGTTGTGGGGGGTGGTGGGATGGGTAGCAGAGCCAGTCGGGAACCTGGCTCTGCGGACCCTGGTGCTCTGCTTCTCAACTACATTTCTCCGCATTCATCCACTTAGGTCTGCAAGGGGCGTCCTGCTGATGGAGGGACCGGGGCTACTGGGAAGTGGTTCCGTCCCTTCCAAGTGGGATGCTCTGCAGTTTTAATTGCATTAGTCATACACACTTGTCCAGGAATCTGGGGGCACCTTCCAGGGGGGCCAGTAGTCGGAGCCTTCCCATTGATGGCTCTGTCTGCTGGACCCCTCAGAGAATTGGCTATCTCCCAAAGTTAGGATATGGTTCAGTCTATTGGCAAGAAAATAGTGGTGGAAGTTAGGTAGTTCTAGGCCGCCGCAGCGTCTGGATTTTTGAAGAGTTTTTAAACTAATTCGTGGTGGCTTGGTTTTCCACAAAAACTGTGAGATGTAGGAGTCTAATGTCTTAAACCACGCCTGGGCTGGCTGAGTTGGAATCATTGAGAGTATGTAATTAATTTTTGGCAGGATCATCATTTTTATGGTGGCAATTCTTCCCATAAGTGAAATGGGTAAGGACTGCCATCTTTGAGGTTGGCTTCTATTTGTTTTAATAATGGATTGTAGAGCAGATCAATAAGCTCTGATAGCCTAGATGACAATTCAATGCCCAAGTATTTAATGTTCCCTGAATGGTGTGTGGTAGAAGAGATGTTAGTCACCTTAAGGTTAAGTGGTAGCACTATAGATTTGGTCCAGTTAATAGAGTACTCTGAAAGTCCTGAGAATTCATCTATGATGCTGATAGTTGTAGGAAGAGACGTCTGTGGCTCCAGAAGAAACAGTAACACATCGTAAGCATATAAACTTATTTTATGATTTACTGACCCCACCAATTGCTGGCCTTGTGCTGCAGGCCGGTGTGGTGCCAGGGGATGAGGTCGGGCCGATGGTGTAGGCCCCGCTCCGCTCGTGTGGGGGTGGTGGACTGGGGGCGGGCCCCACTCTGGGCGCGGGGGCATCTTCTGGCGGGCTCCCTACGGACCGTGGGTCCTCGGGCTCTACTCTTTCAGGCCGACCCTCCCACCGGGGGGAGTGTTTGCCCCTGGTTCTCATGGGGCGGACAGCGTTGACCCCCGGTGGCCTGCTCTGGCCTCGGGTGCTGTCTCTGTGGCTGCTGCAGCTCTGCCTGGGGGGCTCTGTGTGGGCGGCTTGGGTCGCAACACCTGCCCTCCTGGAACTGAAGGTGTGTGGGCTCCCTGGCTGCTAGGATTCCTTCCTCTGCTTGCTGGATGGGCGTAGTGGCCGAGCCCCTCACATCACCCTGGCTTCCACAAGTGGCATTGTTCATGCACCAACGTCTGCCTCACCCTTTGGGTGAATAATATTAAGCTACAGCCTTACTAACCTTGTAGTGGGACACTT
This sequence comes from Betta splendens, assembly GCF_900634795.4. NCBI lineage: Eukaryota > Metazoa > Chordata > Actinopteri > Anabantiformes > Osphronemidae > Betta > Betta splendens. The sequence goes on along the minus strand of NC_040896.2, from coordinate 4,559,542 downwards.
TCCAAATCCAACTGTAAGTATTATTGATACTTATCACTACCAATATCAATAATGTGTGAATATGGAATTTGTGGTGTTGTATGTCATGACTTTTATTAAGTAGTATGGGATATGTATAATAATGCACATATGTATGTATATTATATGTATGTGTTTATATGAGTATGTGCACATACCTTAGCACTATTATTGGTATTAGTATTAATCTCCAAGGTAAACCATAGTACAAAAGTTGTTTAGTTATGAATGTGTTAGCCTATGGTACATCCCTGCTTCTTTTTTTTTTTTTTTTTGCTCCGATTGTTTACTTAACAGATTTGCTTGGTTTCAGCAGCTGGTTGCACCCCTTACCCCCCTCCCGCATACACACCCTAAAGCAGAAACCTAACCTGTCCACCAACACAGCAACATCACACACATTTTGGATTAGCTAAATAAACCATTAAATAAACCATAAATCAGGAAGAGTGTATATATATTCTATATATACTCTTCTTGTCAAAGCAAAGCTGTCCATCACAATATGGCATTCAGCGGAATATATGCTGCTTGCTAAACTGCTGGACAGAACAAAAAAAAACTTTACGCTTTACATCACTATTATTATTATATTACACCACACACTCAGAGAGCTGCACTGCATGCAGCAACAGTACAAATCCTGTACAGTTACAGGCCATTTTAAATGTTCAGTGTTAAACTGACAGATAATAACATTTATTTTGCTGTGATGCCATTCGAAAATCTCATTGGGCACGTGGCAACTGTACAAAACTTACAAATTAATTGGGAGGATAACAAGCCAGATCGTATCATGGCGTCAATAATAACCAAGAACAAAAATGTGTTTTTAAAAAATAAAAGATGTCAGGTCATATGTGGACTAGAAGAAGATGAAGATACTGTGTGTCCTGGCTGTTCAAGCAACGATAGTAATGAGAAAGAGAATCTGAATCTAATTATGGCCATTTTATTTGTGATCATCACAGAGATAAAAGCAGCTTGTGTTGGAAGCAAAAGGAGCACAAGTGATAATAACTGAAAATACCACCCAAATAAAATACCAATAACAAAGCACTGATAATTTCACAAATTTGGTTATTATCTAATCATTATCTAATTATTGATAAATAAAAAATAATTGTCTATGCCATTAAAACATAAGTTTCTAATGACATCAATACTGTAAATATTTTTATAAAACTTTGATTTAGCTGTTGTCTTTTTTGTTATTGTAAATTAAACCTGTTGGTTTTTACTGTAGACACGTCACAAAACAAATCAGAATCAGAAAAAACTCTGAAGAAATTAATAAGTGAGTCTCAGTTTAGCCCTGCAATGGACTGGCGACCTGTCCATGGTGTACCCTCTTGCCCGTAGATAGCTGGGATATCAGCCCCCCCAACGACCCATCATGGGACTAAGCGGTAGAAAATATATGGATAGATGGATGGTCTGGGTTTATCTTGATAGCTTCATTCCAGCCACTAAACCTCACACCATTGGAAAGCTTTGATTCTCATCTTTTCGGCCATAAACCATTTCTAGCAGCAAAAATCACAGCGCAGTCACCAAACGCCCAACATCAATAACTATAAATGCATACATTCTCCATCACTTATTTTTGAATACTTCTGAACCCCAAACACCGTCCATTCACGTTGTGTGGTCTCATTCTGTCAGTTATGGTCCAACGAACATAATCCAATAAAGTGTATCCGTCCAAAACACACGGTATATCTAGAATTGCCCAAAAACTGCAAGTTTTCTGCTCCAACAAAACGTTTTTTCTCCTCTTCTATGAACCATAACTCACTAAATTCAAATTCTAAGACGAAACTTAAGCGGAATCGACCGTAAACCTTACACTTCACTTGAGGGCAAGCAGAACGGAAAAGGCCCAAGTATGGGGTTACCCCAGCAACAACTAGCCAATCTCGTAAATGCTGGATGAAAAACACACCAGTCCAGGGTTAATTAAAAAAATATCTCAAGTTTCTGTTACTTTGCTTTCATATAACTTTTGTAATGTATATAAACCCCCTTTTATTCTTTGAAAAATTGAAGGAGTTTCCTTTCCAATGACACCAAGCTCAATATTACAGCCCTTACCATTTAGGAACTATACGAGCATTTTAATTTGAGTATGCCAAATCGGCTCCTAATGCACAAAATTAGGCTTCAAATTTTTGGAAGAAAATTTTAGGAAGCTAAAAAGTAAAAGAAAAACCAGCACAAAGCACCCTACTGTACGTACCTACCGGATGAATGGTTCTGTTAAATTACCCACCTATTTCCCACATAATTGTTGGTTTTGCTAATGTAATAACTTAATAGCATAACTTAAGCAGTTTGTCTACTGATCATAGGTTTGGCAACTTAATCCCTGCTTCCTTTTATTGGCATTCTGAAGTGTCAAACAACAATGGACACCTTAGTTCAATACTCTGCCAATGTGCATGTCGTGAGTAAGAGCTTGTCTCCACTTAATTCTAACCTCAGCCCTAAAATCACATTTTAACCCTCAAACAGGCCTTCAAAGAAGTGAGGACCGGCAAAAATGTCCTCACTTTGTCAAAATGTCCTCACTTTGGTAGGAAAATATGTTTTTTTTGTTCTCACTTTGATACAAGTACACACACACACACACACACACACACACACACACACACACACACACTGCTGAGAAAAGTCAGATGTTCTGGAGCAACCTCTCATTAAGTGGATGACACTTCAATCTAAATACATGCTAATGAAAGAACCTCACTGGCACTAAGGACATAAAATCCCAGGTTCACATGGCATTTAAAAGAATAGGATTTATGGTGCGTCAGCAAAAATTCTGCTGATTGACAGCTAAAACTTACACAGAGCAGACAGGGGCCTGTGCAGCTATTTATCCCTATGGCACTGCATTTTGTCATCGATTTTCCTGAAGGATTATTAATGCAGTTTCTTCAGAGACTTTAGGAAAGATATGAGCTGGAGTCTACCTTCCCCTCAGCAAGATCATTCTAATTCATAACCTTTTCCAAATTAGTTATTGACTGGGAGACTTTCCTGCCATTCTCAATCAGAGGCTTTTATTTACAATATATACAGCCCCGCGCTCCAAACTCTTGTTTCCTTGGCAGCAGGAGGAAAGACAAAGACATCTTGAGAACTCAGGTGGAATAAGTGGGCTTTTAAGTGATGTGCCCCATCTGGCAGCCATCATATAGATCTCTAGGATTTTTCTATACACAATTGTGCATGTCTGCGTATGGCATGTTGACCCCACCCTGTGGTATGGGGTCAACATGGGGAGATTGATTTTAAAAACTACCTTTCAACAGTATTAAAGGTCTGGAGTCAAAGTCCCAGATCTGAAAAATTTACTAAAAACCATTAAAGTCGACACAAGGTTACACAAAGGTATAAAATTGTCTTTTAGGGAGCATCGACATCTAGTCGAGGCTTTCATACAGGCTTTTGACACAGGCTTTCTTTCTTTTTTTTTCTTTCTATCTTCTTATGGATACAGAAGAGTAAGAAGCTGGTGTTGTAGCAATTGCCAATGCCTGAATTGTCTGACTATATCATTATGAAATGTGATTTTAAATAAAGAAACATTTCATTTATTTCACTCATAATATTTTTTTTAATTTTTGTCAAACTACACCACACACTTTATCCAAGGTCTGTGTTGTGACATTTGTGTGCACTGTACAACCACCATCCACCCCATCCACCTCCACACAAGAGCGTCCATTATTAAAACATTTAAGGTTTGCAGACAGGGTCAAACTCATAATGTCCATATGCTGCTTACACTATGCCCCATAGACATGGTCTGCTTGAACCGTAACGAATATGACAAAGATCGGATTGTTCCTGGATACCCCTAAGCGCTGCCCTTGTCATAAGACTCCGGATCAGAACTTCTAGAGGTGACTATGAATCAGGCAAATATGAGAACTGGTTTCATGTTATCCTATGTTACTGTAGTCACAGAACCAGGATGCAGTACACGAAGGCTAAGACACTGTATAAAACAAACCGCAGGGATGCAGGGAACAGTGTGTCACAAGGAGCCCTGACTCATACTACTGTCAGTGATACAGGGAACAGATCTGATCATGTATGTCCTCATTGTCTTCCAGTACAGCTGGAACAGTCTGTCTCTATCACTGAGAGTCCATGCAGCAATGAGTGAAATATGAATATTTCATTTGTATATTTATATTTATATTCATAAGTATGAATATGTTGCAGCCAGCTTTGCACTGATTTAAATATACTTCCCAGTAGTATGTTGGTTGTCGGCCAAGACAAGTGTCGTGTTCACAAAAGCCACCACTGCTAAACTCCATTTAAAGAGGCCAATAATTCTGACTGGCAATAATAGGGATAATAAAGTCATTTTAGCAAAATATTTCATTTTCTTGAGCTTTGTAAAATCAACATGGAGAATAACACTGATATAAGCAGACTGATATATGTCAGAGGGGGAATGAGGAAACAAGATCAAGCACCAGGCCTGTGTGGTGAGTCATTTCCATTTCCTGTATTAGCAAGGAAATTTCCAGTTTGACAGACAGGAGAGAGAATCACATATATGCAGGTACACACTAACTTGTGAGTACAACAATACTGGGTAGAGTCATTGATGGTGTGTAAGTCAAAACGATCAGATCTACTGTACATCCAATGCAAACTAATCTCTGCTGACATAAGGGATCCTGATCTAAATCTGTAACATTAATACACTACATTTACTGTAGTTAAATAAATAAAATAATTTAACTTGAGTAAGATATAAAAGGCTTGGAGGACAAAAATAAAGTAAAATAAGGCAAGATCAGACTGGAGTGCTTTCGTGTTTCATGCCTTCACTAGCTTAAGTTGTATTTACTAGTATTCAACAACAACATGTAGTTTGATTCTTTGTGCATTGGCAGGCAAAACCTAAAATGTATCATCAATTACATACTCACCTATTGTCATGAGCTGTCAGGAGAAGAATGAAAGTGAAAGTATAAGCAGCCAAAATGAGGGTCTGTTAATGTATGGATGATGTATTGTATAGGCATTGGGCAGGTGGGAGAACAGCCACTGCTACTTCAAATGGAAAGTAGGCAGTTAAGGTGTCTCAGGCACCTCATTATAGAACCTGCTGTGTACAATGCTTTGGAGGCTTGCCTGGCATGCACAAGACTCTAAAGCTGAAAAAAATATTTTCTGCTCAAGTTCACCAGTTGCATTTTTCTGGGTGCCTTTCACTGAAGATTGTTCAGGAATGCCTAGCCACATCACAAGGGGGGGCTAAAAACACTGAAGAATGCTGAAGAGATATTATTCAAACATGAACACACGGCAGGAACCCAAAGGAGGAGCTATAAAACGTGGTCTGAACCTGCTGCAAACTTTACCTAATGCTGGCTAAGCCTCAAAGAAGGACAAAGACATGGACACCTTTAAAGTGCCCCCTCAATGCTCCCCAGTAACAGGCTGTCAGTAGAGGATCAACGGTGGAAGAAAAACATTGTAAGATGGAAGAACGATGTGAAGGGGAAGCGCTGACATGAGAGATAGTGTGCTCTGCTGCCAGAGGCACAGGAGGAATCACTGACACATTATATGCTTGAGTTATCCTCAGTGAAGAAATATACACAGAGGCTTCTGTGAAACTACACGTCTGTCTCATCAAACATGCCTACTGGCTGAAACCAGGTTCCAAGAACACATAATAAATAAAGCACACTTTCCTTCTGTCTTTTTTGTAAAGGCTTTCAAATTCATGTCATTCATGATTTCCACTGTTGTACAGAAACTGGTGATATTTGTCAGACGGGCAAATATTATCACAATAAAGCGGATCCTGTAACATGACTGTTCTGTCACCTGGTTTCTCACCTTCTTCTGCAATATGAGGACATGGCAATTGCCTTACAGTAATTACCTGAACCGATGGCTAGCATTAAATGATAAATGATAACAAAGCCAATGTGTAATACATTAAATTAAATCATTTACTTTGGGGGTTATTACTACTGTGGTATCTTGATCATCTCCATCCTTATACAGTAGGAGGTTCTATACTACATGACACAGATTCTGTATTTGAATGCATGGCAGTATTATACTGTTGCCTATTGTATGTAATATATTTTGCCGATATGTATGGTTATAGTGGGTTAATTACGTTTATTTATCTATGTTATTAATTATTCATCATACTGTCACCACAAGAACATGGCAAGTTGTTGGCTAAATTCCAACTACAGCAACACACAGAGGCTGTACCAAGGTGCTCAACTTGCTGTCATGCAGCAGCCTTTGATTTTGTGTGGCAGTGCAGTTAATCAAGCTACAGAGAAGTACATAAACATGTTTTATAATGTGAGTTATACACTGTGCTATCTTTGAGTGGAATACCTCTCTGGCAGAGCACTTAGTGGAGGAAGAAGTGCTGAGTGGAGAATACATAAGCTACATTTACAGTGCAAAAGGGTAAAATGAACACAAAGTCACCTAAAGGAGAGCAGACTAAATATATAAAAGCCCCATGGTCAGCATTATTGGTTTTGTATAAAAGCACAATGTCCTCATGCTGAAAAGTGAGAGCGGACTTTAGAACCAAACCACACAATCGTCACATTGCAGAGATTGCAATACTATAAAAGGAGATTATGGATCAGTTTGGCTTTGGTGTTAAAAGGAAGAACCGTATCCCATTGCAAATACTCAAGTAACACCCAATGGCTTTTGTCGTGTTGACAAAAAAATCATTTCATAGAATGGACAAGAGAGTTAGTTTGTTGTATCCTAATCTCATTCTGTAAAAAGTCAGACATGAAATAGTTGTTCTCCTCTAAATCGTGCAGCACATTGATATCCACCTTCATATTCTTTCTATAAAATACTCTCCCAAACTCTGATCCATCAAACCAGATTAGCTTCTTGATGTAGTTCAAACAGCGTGAATCTAATTGAAATCTAAATTCTAATCGCTACAGTGCTGCAGTAGATCAGGATTACCTTGACTTCTAATACTTCTGATTCAGCTTCACCATTAAAGTATCAAAGATGTTAGAGCTAGTCAACAAATCAGCCAGTGTAGCAATGAGGATCCAGCTCTGCCTCCTTTTCAGAAATAGGCTGGTTTGGGCACCATCATTTTTAAAGGCAGATCAAAGATCTGTATTAACCACATATCCCATCTCATCCCAAAGCATGACGTGATGATTTTTCTGGCATGGCATCACATTACATCACACTTTGACTGAATGTCACCACAGAGGTGTTACTCCCTAATAATGGCACTGAATCTGGCTTGAGTGAGGTTTTATGCACAAAGGCTTAGGGATTAGGTTCAGGAGCAAACAAAAAATTAACAACCACTGAAATGGTCTATTGATTGTTATTTTACTCCCCCTGTGTCTTACACCAACACAACTATTAGCCTCAATATAACACCAAAGAATGCGATGAAGCACCCGGCATCATAAAAGCTTGTTCAATGCTAAAACAGGCAGCATGTCTGCATATATGTACTATACCTATTATCCTTAATTATTGGTTGGTTATAAATTATTAGGGAAATACTTAACAATTTATTTGTACCAAGGAAGTTTTTGAGTGAATCAATAAATCACAATATTGACTTGTCTTTATGAATCAGTGTGGATTTAATCATCACAGATGTAAGTTGTTTTAAGTAAGTGGGTTTGTCCTTCCTGAGCAATTCAAGTAGTCAAATAAAATGTTTAAAGCTTGTTTGTTCTTCTACACATGCGGTCGTTTACATCATTTAAAATAAAAGTAACTATTTATGCAGTTTTAACTGAAGTACATTTCTGGTTAATATACTGTACTAACACAAGTCCTAACAATCACCGCAGTGTACCTTCTACACAGCCATGCAAATGAGCATATTTTCCAAATATTTAGCCAATTCTCACACCTCACATCCTCTGCCTGATGGATTTTTCCATTGTGTGCTTCAATATATCTCAGTTGTGCTTCGGGCTTTTATTACCCTCCCTGTTGAACCTTTAAAATGCTGCTTGGTTCTATGTTATAATCATGCTCCACCATAAATGTTTCTCTGTCAGATACTGTACAGCAACAATGCCATCTTCTCTGAGCTACAGTGTGTGATCCTACAGTATGTGACTGGACTTGAAAAATACTGTAGGTTATAGATTATAATACACAAGTGTCTTCATTCTTTCCATCTATATCCCTAATATCTTATTTAAATAACTCTTTATTGATGCTATTCTTGACATTCTGACTATTCACTGAATTCAAGATTCACTTACATCAGTAGCAGTTGTGATGTATGATGTCTTTAACACAGTTCACTTGAGGGATGTCTTAAGTGATGTACAATCAGAATCAAAGGCACCATTTAAATTCAACACAGCATCACACTTACGTTGCATAAGGGACCTGTGTGCTCGTATCTTGTTACTATTTATCCACTACCTGAAAAGTGTTTGTATTCAGTTTTGGATAACCACTGTGCTGGTGGTTGCTTGTTCGAGGGATGCGGTGTTCATGTTGCACTGGATGTTCTGTAAACAAGGCCATCTCAGAAAAGCTGTTTGTGTCATGGAAAGGCTGTCAAGGAAAAATACAAGGGGTTCCGCAGGCGGTGTTGCATCCGATGTGGCATGACAAATTTAGGACATGTGACAACACAAGCAGTAAACAAAACGGGCAATCCAGCAAGTAAGGCTATCCAAATATTAAACACAGTAAGTATTACTGTCATATGGTCCCTTGTGTACACAGTCCACTGTATAGCAACACGTTTAGAAGTTAGATAAGCAAGGATGGCTAAAAGGGACAGAACAAGAATATGCAACGATGGATAAGAGTAAAACATAATGAGTGCTTCTCAGGTATTACAGTTTTTATCCATCGCTTTGACCTGTTTTGCATAACTAGGTACCACCTATTTTCATCATCACGAGAACAGCAGAGTATCAGACACATGTAGCAGATGTATAAACCCGTTCTCATTGGATTGACACATTTTCTCCTCACTTTTGGAAAACAGTTACCACTGACGTAACTCAAACAGTCCAAATTCCATTAAAACCAATTCCATTCCATTTAACTTTGGTGACCAACGAGAAAGCATCTTTTCCTAACTATCAGAAACCACTAAGACCACTATGAACTCCTACACAAAAATATAACATTTTCTATCAGCTTTTTGGCCTTAAAAATGGTGCCAGGTCTGTGCTGTTCTGTACCAGCATGGATGGAGCAGGTCTAAAGCAGAGACTGAGTATTAACAGCTTATTAATTAATGTCATGGATTCATGGAGCAGCTGTTTAGGCCTGTGTGTAAACTGTTAAGAAAATGTGTTGTTTCATTGGACGGCTGCTTTAAAGCAACCAATAAAAACTTTACCACCTTAAAAATAAACAGTTAAATGATGGCAGAGTTTGGAAAGTTAAAATGTGTAATAACTGCAACACACAAACCCAAAACCAAAGAGGTAACCAGACTGACCTCTGTGTTGATTAATATTGTTTTTGCTGGAAGGTAAATACCTATATCATACAGATTGTATTTGTTTTTCAAAAAAGGAAGGCAGGAAAGACCTACTGTAGGACTACAGAGTAGTCAGCGAACTAGTACCACCCCACGACCTTCACACAACACAGACTACAAACGAAATTGTAAACACCCCCAACGCCCATTTCTGTTCTCATAAAGTAATTTACTAAGCTAAACAACCAATCATAGCTGCCAGTCAAAGATTCGAAAGTGCTTGGCAACACACTGACAGAGCTCCTGCCTGTGCAGTTACATTGAAGAAAATGGCTCATCAGAGCTACTCTGCATTCATATAATCATTAGACTAATAGCTTTGCCCAGGAGATTTTGCAGTGCACACACAGAGAAAAGGCAACAAGTCATCCAGTCACACTCCACAATCTGTACGTAGCACTGGCAACAAGGACAATTTGGTGCACTGCAATGTTTCAGTTTTTTGCCACAGTTTGGAAAATAAATGTCATGAATTAAATAAATCAAAGCATTTTTTTCATCTGAATCCAATTCTTTGCATTAAAGGCAAATTTGACATTTTTCTGTCCACTGTGTTGATTGGACATGTTGGTTAATTGGTTGCAAGTTGTATTGTTTGAAGGCAGAATGAGCTATATTTATGTATGTATGTCAAATGTTTTGTGCGTCAAAGCGACTGATTAAAACTGTAATCTACCCTAGTCGTACAATCATTTCAATTGTCATCAATTGGACATAGACACCAAACCACAAATGAAAGATACCTACAAATGAATGATCCGAAGCCCAGAGAACATCATCAAACAAGTTACTTTTAACAAGATGGAGAAATGGCATTTATCCCAACACCAACAGAATGTCCTACCATATTTAAGTTCTTTCAGTGTTGAGCAGTGCTTCCCTATGAAAGTCACTTCCTTCACACCTTAATGTTCTTTCCTATCTGCATTCTGTTTCTGAATATGCTTAAGATACAAAGTTCACCTCTCTGTGTTTTGGCCATAATTGTATTGGTTTACTACCACGTTACTGAAACTGAGTCAGTTACTGTAGTCTATTTTCCATTACTTTTGGTATTTACTGGTGTGTTTGTTATAATCATTAGTAACCTTTTTTTGGCGAAGCTTCTACAGTGACATTGATAAATTAGAAAACATATCAGGAAAAATAAGTTGTTTATTAAAGGGAGAAGGGAATGTTACCTCCTGTTTCATGCCTAACATCTATGCAGCGATTTGTTTCACTAGCGCACACATTGTAAACAAAAGGGGCAAGAATCATATTCGGTGTTAATGACTCTGTAGCAGTGGTTCCCTTTGATCCCTGACTGTATTTTTTGATATTGTCACTTTGTTTTGTCACTCATCTGCTTAATACCAACTGCTCATGTAGTCTTGGGGGTAATACATTGTGCTGTATCCCTTTGAAGTGACCATGAATGTGACTTCTACTCTATGCAAGAAATTGCACCTCCCGACTTCACCTGGAACTTCATCAGACCCACAGTAGCCGGCTGAAGTCTAAGTTATGTAAGTGTGTGTGTGTGTGTGTCTGTGTGTGTGTGTGTGTGTGTGTGTGTGTGTGTGTGTGTGTGTGTGTGTGTGTGTAAAAATGAAAAATGTGACACTGGAATAACACATTCATAGCAAGCAGAGGAAATCATGTTTGTCAATTCAAAATATAATTGGAGAAGTTAAAGTTAAGCTGGTGAGTGTAGCAGATACCTAACACATTCCTATGTAGATACAGTATGTTCCATTATGCTATTTCTAGAATGAAATTTTATTTCAACCATGCATATCATACTGAATTTTTCAAATCTTTCGTTAATGTTTGGATTTATTTATAGGTTGAGAAGGGTTGCAATGCACAGCTAAGATGAACTAAAACTAGAAAAACTCATTTCTCGAGAAATTACGTGGGAACCAGAAATTTTCCTTTAAAACAAATAAATTGCATTGGTGCTTTTATTTTGAAAGGATTTAGAGGAAATGTGTGGGGGTAATAACATAACTGTCAATTAGTCTGGAAATAGTCATAACTAACAATTTAAAGGCAAAAACAGTGCAGTTAAAGCTAATAAATTGCATTGGTGCTTTTATTTTAAAAGGACTTAGGGGGAAGCATGTGTGGGTAACTACTAAACTGTCAATCAATCTTTAAATAGCCATAATTACTCAGTCAAAAGCAGAAATATTGCTAATAAAGCTAATTATTTGGCTTAGTGCTTTTATTTTGAAAGGATTCAAAAGAAGTGTGTGCTTAATTACTACACAATCCAATAGTGCAACTGACTAATCAGTAATAAGCATAGAACTGCTGTGGACGCTGACCATCAGGAGTTTGACCTGTCAATCAAACCTGCAGGTGGGTCGTTGGAGATGGAGATGAAAGGCAGAAAATCAGGCTTATTCTGCGCTGTAAAAGCAGAGTTTCACCCCTGATAAACAGGCTTGTTCCAGCAAAATCATAACAGCTGTCACAAAATAACTTCATGAACCCCAAAGCTAATGAGCAACTGGTGTGAATTTCAGGACCAAAGATTGTGGCCACATTCGCTTTTAAGTTGATTTTAAAATGTGTCTCCTTCTGCATTTCTCCCAGACTGTTATTATTGAAATTATCATTAAAGCCTATGGAGGTAATCCATGCTCTCTCTGCGCTTTTAAGGTCAATAATGACTGAAGTGTAGGACTGAGGGCTTAGCCACACACATCATTAGAAGGTAGACAAGTATGACTACAATTTATTTTAAAAAGTACGTTGATAGAGTGAACTTTCTACAGTTTAGTGGAAGAAATTACGTTGATAGAGTGAAAATTTTGGCATTAATGATGAGTTAAAGAAATAAGTTCTTTTCTTATAAAAATGAGACCTCGCACTCTAGCTGTGACATCACCCACTCTAGGTTATGCAATACATCGATGGAAACGCTGAAAATTGACTGAAAACCTGTGAAAAGTAATAGCCGATGATTCTACAATAAAGAGCTGAGAAGTAGATAGCGACGTAAACTGGGGCAAAATAATAATAATAATAACTAGAAAAAGTAATTTCTTCAAGAAATTACATGGGAGAGCTGTTCTGTTGCTGTAATGGCTCAAAAAACTTGACGATTGCAAAGTTGACCAACACTGAAAAGTTGACCCACATTGAAAAGTTGAACAACATTGAAAAGTTGACAAAGCTTAAAAAGTTGAAAAAGTTAAAAAAAAAGTTGACCAAGGAATATCGTTAAGAATCACAAATTATCTGACTTAGCTGAAAAATAGACTAATCTGATAAAGGAAACGGGTAAGAAATCAAAGCAAGAGAACATAGAAAACACACTGTGTATCAGGAGGTTGACCTCTCAATGAAAGTGTTTCAGTTGATGTTGTCATGGAGATGAAAGGCAAGAAAATCAGGCCCACTCTGCTCTGTGAAAGCAGAGTTTCTGATAAAAAGGCTTTTCCCAGCACAACCATAATAGTTATGACAGTAAAACCTTCAGTTTATGAATCCCAAGGCTTCAATGAGAAACTGGTTTGAATTTTATGTTTGAGGACCAAGATTGCAGTCACACTCACAATTTCAAAATGTGTTTCTTTTTGCAAAAACATGAGTGAAAAAAAGTATGTTGATAGAGTGAAAACTGTGGCTAGAGTGACGAGTTAAAGAAAATTCACACTCTAGCTGTGAATTTTATATTTATATAAATATTTAAGCACTCACAAGTCAAAAAATATGGAAGCTGTAATGATGCTGATTTACACAGAGAAAGTTGAAAGACAATAGACGCATTTGAAGTTCAAAAAAAGTTTCTACGCCAAAGTATGATGATGACAGACACTAAAGAAAAGAGGAAAGTTGACAAAAAGTTGACGATTCTCATATACACAATTATAAAAAAATATGAAAAAAGTTGAAAAAAAAACTATGAAAAACCTTAAAAGTTGAAAAGCTGAAAATGTGAAAAGTAATATCATACCTTTCCTAACGATGACACACGTTTAGAAAGTTGAATGACGTTTCTGCAATTAAATATTTAGGGGTTACAAGTTGCCAAAAAAACGAACCAGAGACTCCAGGCTTCAGAGTGAAGGATTTCAACCACTCCGCCAAAGTAACTGTTCATGTCAGCTCACATGGCTGCATTACCCATCCTAGTGGCAACAGTAAAAATCCAATTCATTTTAATAGTAAGAAGAAAAAGCTTCAAATTTCCAAAAGTGTAGAAGATATGAATAAGAAAACTAATAGCACACTTCTCAAAAAGCTAAACATTTTGATATTTTTTTACATTTTTAAAACCTTCTGTAGCTCAAAGCGTGCAGAAGGAGTTGCCCACGATCGTAGAAAGGTCCTAAAAAGGAAATATTAATGCAAAGCACAGTGAATGCTTCCATGCTGAATTTATTGCTGTAGAATTGCTAAAAATAGCTAAAACATTTTAAAAAATATCTAAAAGTAGTTTAAGCACATAAAGTATAGATGGATGTATCTAAACAGAACTGGAAGCTATTTAAACAGAGTTGAATATTTTCAGAACAAGCTGAAGCAATTGAATTTCAAATTAAGGAAAGTTCAAAGAGAGCTAATGAAATTCAAGAAACTCTAAAATGAAGGAAGTAAAGGATTGCTTAATTTGATGAATATAGCTGAATGTTTTAAAATAGGTAAAAGAATAGTTGAAAGTTGTGGAAACATTTAAAACAACTGACAGTAGCTGCAGAGGGAGTCGTTGAACTTTAAATTGAAAAAAGTTGGACCTTTAAAGGAATCATCTGCAGATAAGTGCTGAAAAGTAAAATAGTCTTAATTAATCATAATTAACTAGTAAGAAGCAGAAGTAGTGAAACTGAAGCTAAATATTTTAATTAGTGTTTTTTACTGCATTTTGTTGCACTGTACTCGTATACAGGTATTGACAATAATGTTGAATCTAATCTGAATCTAAATATGTTCAAATGTTTTAGAGTGGGTGCGTGTGGGTAATTACTAAACTATAATTTTGTGGTCATATTTAACCAGTCAAATCCAGAAACGTTGCTATAAAGGTTAAAGTTTTATATTAGATTAGTGTTTTTAATTTGAAAATATATGGAGGAAGAATGTGCAGGTAAATGCTAAACAGTAAAATAATCTTATTAATTAGTCATGATAAACCAGTTGGAAATACTGCTATTTTTAGCTAAAGATCTGGATGGGTGCTTTTATTTTGAAAGGATTTGAAGGAGGTGTGCGTCCCTAATTCGTAAACTATAAAATAGTCTCCTTAACTTGTCAAAATTACGCATTCAAAAGCAAGAATAGTGCCAAAAAAGCTAAAGATATGAATTGGTGCTTTTATTTTGGAAGAATTTCAAGAACGTGTGTCTACCGAATTTTTAGACTATGTCACCTAGTCTCAGTTAACCTTTTAAAGGTGAAATGGTGCTATTAAAGCTAAAGATTTGCATTGGTGCTTTTATTTTTAAAGGATTTGGAGGAGGTGTGTGTGCCTAATACCTAAATTTTGAAATAGTCTCATCAACTAAACACAATTGCCTATTAAAAAGCGAAAAAGTGCTATTAAGGCTAAAGCTATAAATTGATGCTTTTATATTTAAAGGTCTTAGATGACGTGTTGCAATAGTTTACAAGTAAACCTGATGCAAAGGTTATGCTATTATAAAATCATTCATCACTTAAAGTGAATATTCTAATACAAAGTTACTCCTTCTCAGACCAGTTTCTATTAGGGTGCCAACAGTTACTAATCATTGACCATTACCCATAAAGCATTGCGATTAAAATCTGCATATACTGCTGAATTCTTTAATGTTAAATTAAAGAAATACTGAAACATTAAAACAAATAGCTGAAAGTGGTTGATACAACACGAGTATAGATGAAGTAAAAATATAGAGAGTTTTAAAGAGTTAAAGAGTAAAAAGTAAAGAGTTTTCTCTAGATTGATAAATATTGTTGTAAATGCACAATGTAATATAATGTATCACATTATAACATTAGTAATTATAATAAAAGATGAACGTTTTAACAGTATAAAAGGTGCAGGCCTGATGTACTGTAAAAGTGCTTAATTGCTAATCTATAAAATTGTCTCATTAACTATTAACTAGTTATAATACACCAGTCACAATCAGAAATCTTTAACTCATCATTACCTATTAAAGCAAATGAGTTGAATTAATTTTTATTTTTTTTATTTTGAATGGTTTTGGAGGAAATGTGTGTGGGTAATTGTTGAATTGTAAAATAGTCTCATTACCTAGTCAAATGAATGAATAATATTTAATACTAATACTTAATACTATGATTTTAATAGGTGCTTTTATTTCGAAAGGATTTAGAGGTGGTGTATGCTTACTGTAAATATTAAATAATGAAACCATGTAATGAACTCATCAGTAATATGCATAGAGCTGCTGTGAACACTGAGCATTAGAAGTTTGACTTGTCAGTGAAACTGTTACTGAGTTCAATCACTGATCTAATGCATCTGCACCGTTGTCATGGAGGCGTTTTTTCAAAGGCAGAAACCTGCACAGATCAGCTTAACGAGTTGTAGTGAAGCTGATTTGCACCTCTGCTTAACAGGCGTGTTACAGCAAAACCATAATGGTTATCACAAAAATAAATTTACTTAATGAATCCCAAGATTTCAATAATTTGGTGGTGTGGGTTTTATGTTTAAGGAGTGAAAATTGTGGCCACAGTCATGATTTAAACATGCCAGTCTTTTGCGTTACATTTCCATTGGAGTCTGTGGGAGGATTTCTGGAACTCTTCGCGCTTTGCGCAAAGCAGCTACAGACTTAACCAGGCACAGCATTAGAAAGAAGACAAGTATGTCTACGAACGAGTGAAAGAATTATGTTCATAGAGTGAAAACTGTGGCTGTAGTGATGAGCTAAAGAGAAAAGTTCTGTTTTAAAAAAACGTGCTCTCACACTCTAACTGTGACATCACGCACTCTACCTCACGGAATACACACTAATGGAAAAGCTGAGAATTCCTCAAAAACCACCCTATACTTTAAGAGGCTGAACAATAGATTAATAGTTGAATAGCTGAAGATTGTTTTGTAGTTTACATGGTGTCTGTAGCTTATGTTGAAGTAGTTAGAGTTGAACGTAGATAAAGGTGAAGAGGATTTCAAACTCTTTTTCAATTCATTCCAATGGGGGGAAAAAAGGTTAAAAAAAGCTTAATATTTCAAAAAATATGAAAGATATGAATGAGAAAAAATAATTGCACACTTCTTAAATAGCTGAATATTTTGATAGTTGAATGGTTTCTGTAGCTGAGAGGAT
Organism: Betta splendens; assembly: GCF_900634795.4. Classification (NCBI taxonomy): domain Eukaryota; kingdom Metazoa; phylum Chordata; class Actinopteri; order Anabantiformes; family Osphronemidae; genus Betta; species Betta splendens. The sequence continues at coordinate 4,542,712 of NC_040896.2, read as the reverse complement.
GCTGGACTAGTTACAGGTAAATGCAGAAAAATGTAAACGTAAATTACTATAATAAAGATTACAACAACAATGACAGATCTCGTTTAGTGTGAGAGCTGTTGCCACCCCTCAAACACAATTACATTCGACCAATCTGCTGCATTTCTTGCTTTGAAGTTCCATGACCTTTAGAGGAACAGGTTCTTGCTTAACTGATGTGTCAGTGCATGAGTGGCATCAAGGTAATAAAACTACCTTTAAATAACAGGAAATACAGACATGGACACATCCAGCTTGTAAATGTTGGGGTTTATGATGCTGCACGGGCCACTTTTTGATGATACAATAGCCTGTAATGTGGCCCAGGGTGTTTATTCATTTGGCATATACTGTAGAAACACTGTTAGCGGGGTGCAAGTCATTGAAATGTAAAGTGAGAGCGACTTGACTGACACATAGCAGGCATGAGGTTCACTGAATTCCCATCTACACTCATCTCACACACACTGAAAACCCGCCTTAAAGCCTTCAGCTCCATCAGCAGAAAAATCAATCTGCACCTCATCAATTTGCATTTATGAATTAATGAAATGGAAATTTGTGGAAATGTGAATTTAATTACTGGTGATGTGTGTTGTCTCTTCCAATTCACACCAAACACAAATGCCTGGATTATCCAACAAAAAGTGCATTTGTTAATATTAATGTGTAATGTAATGACAGAAACAACACATTTGTTATTGTGGCTGCAGTGTGTGTTTGTACAGATAAATTAATGTAATTATGTATATGGCTGACTATTGAATCAAATGTTTTATTTTAGCCATTTCAATTTGGCACATTTTTCTTCTTCTGTTTGTTTTCTCCACATCAACTGCTGCTTCAAGCATTAAGCAGCTCAAAAAGACTGGGCCTTATGCTGGTGATGAGATATGTGTAATATTTACATCTGATAAAATGATGCAACTGGAAAAACATGTGATCTGTGTATATAATGACTGGACTGGCTGGTAGTGCTGAAATGTGGGTGAATTTGAGTTCTGCTTTAACAAATTGTAATTAAAGTAATAAAAAATAATATTTATTGTGCTTATGAAATGCAGGAAACACTGGAAAAATACAAAGGAGTGTGAACCGTTTTCAATTCAGACTTTCTACATACCAACAAGTAATTGCAGCATATTCCAAGTGTTTCTGTTCTATGGATCGTTTGAGTACTGATATCTGTGTTTTCTCAAATTGGAGCCCATCAGTGCCAACGGGTTGAAACATACTCTTGCGTTACTGATCCTAAAAGTCTTTGTTGTACTGTGAAAAGCAACATCAGCCGTTTTCCACAAATGACAAAAAAGTGATGGGAATGGAGATAAGACAGCAATCAAACTTTTAGGGCTACATCAGAGAGAAAAGAATATGTCACTCACCAAATCTCAACACATGTGGCATCCCATGAGAGTATCCCACACAGTGTAATAACAGTAGTAGAAGCCTGATGGTATGCCTCCGATTAAACGTCAGGTTGGAGGTAATCTTCATGGTGCTTGTGGGGCGCACACAATTCTTTATTCCCTGAATCGGTATATTCCCCAGATATTTTTTTTTCTCTTTCACCCTTTTAACGTGAAGCAAGCTGCCAGATCACGGCATGATCACCACCGGTGGGCTGGGCAGCGGTGTCCTCACAACAATTTAACAAAAGCAACAAAAAGGAAAAGAAAAAGAAGAAGCAAAGCACAGCGTGTCCAGCTCACTGCGCCAAGGAGCAGCAGCACTCCGACTCGGCTGAGGAGGATGATGGTGGAGGTGGTGGGGGTGGGGGTAGCGGGACATCCATGTTACACTGGGCAGAGCTTGAAGGAATCCATCTGTTGAGAGACACAGGCAAAGATTGGAGGAGGGAGGTGATGTTGGGAGGGGGGTATTCACAGGGCAGCGCTGTAGGTTTCTAGAGCTCCAGCTAGACCAGGTGACAGTGCGAGCAAGTGAAGAAACGGTCTCGGCAGCCTGGCCGGACCCAGATCCTCATGCTGCACTGCCGCACAGCATCTGACGTCGAAGCGGGCGAGCGCACGAGGTGTTTGTCGGCTCTACTGCTAGCCACACTTCGCTCAAATTGACCGTATATCGCCTCGCTTAAATCGCCTTGCCACCGCCTACCTCGCCCTCTTCTCCCTGTCTCCTCTGTTTCTGACGCCGCGTCCCTCCAGGTCAGCCGCCGCTCTCTGACTCGGTTCAGCGACTGTTGCTGCCAGCGGAACTGCGCAGCAGCCGTATAAAAAGCCAGTATATGAATCTAAAAAAGATCGCCTGTGTTTGATCGAAGTCAGTCAAGGGAGGACTCGTGTGAACGCTCCGTGAATCAAACCTATCACTGAGCGCTCACAATGATGAATAGCCTCAGCTGTATTCCAGCGCTCATGTTCTTTCTTTGGAATTATTACTTCTTTACTTTCTACTTTTCCTGACACCGCGCCTGAACACCCCGTTAAATAACATCAAATTTAAACTGCATGTTTTATTTGACTTGTGATCGAAAAGAAAACTGTGATATATACTATATAAACGACTGTCAGTGATTGTGTACTTACAAATACCACGCAATTATGTTAATTCCAATATTTTGCCACCGGTCTGTTGCTGCTGATCAAGTGTATCCCTGACGTGGGAATTTCAATGATAAATTATTAGAACAGTGAAATCTAAACTTTAAAATTGTTCTAAATTGATTCCTGGTTGCTTAGTCTGAGACAGAATTTTTAAATTGTATACTTTTCAGTTTCAAGGTTCGAAACCTAAGACTGAGTAATCAAAAATTAGCAAAGCAATCAAAAGGTTTCTAACACTAGTTTGGCCAACAATACAAGAGGCATGAACACGGGTAATATAATATGTGATTAATATAATATGTGATTGGGAATAGGATATCTGATTTTAATAAGTCTGTTTTGCTAAGTTTTCAGCACCAGGGACAGAGACCTGGCTTGCACGGATACTGTAGGTTTTCAGCCACACTTCCTCCACTTTTATTTAGCCAAGATATTCATCTCCTTCTGTCCAAACAGACGTCTGTTTGGACCAAAGCCATAAACTGACCGTTTATGTGCATAGGTTAAATATTGTTTCACTATTCGCCTGCTTTCACTGGAGCGTCATTCTTAAGGTGGCCAACTACCAAATATCTCTCCAGGCTGGCTGCTCCAAGTCTCACATTTCTAGAAGGCACAATTAACTGAGTTGAAAATTACATATAGAATTATAGCATTCTTTTACCGTGTCTGAGTAGTTCGGTTATACATAAAGCTGTGCACCAAGCCACGCGTAATACGCAACAGATTGTAGATTAATTTACAAATTGATTTCTGAGTGTTTGGAACCTATTCCTAAATGTGTCTTTTTTTCCCTTATCACTATGTTTTAAATGGTTCCTGTAATTTTAGGTCATAAGACCTATTTTTGTAAGTTTAAGCCGGTTATATTAAGAGAAAAAGCCTTGAATATTAAGAGAACAAAAACGCAGTTTTCTTATGGTCCTGCTTAATATCCAAAAAGGTGCTTCTGGGCCGTGCGGGACTGACAGGTGAAAACGCAAAATTGGCACCAGTGTGCTTGGATTTTTTTTTTCTCTAGCTCATTTTACAGATAAAACAGCTCTACTAATGCGCCATAGCGGATTTGAATGAGCTTTTAATCACGCTGGGCGTAGCGCATCCAACACTGCACGATGGTAAAGTTGATTTAAAGCTAATGTACTTATCAGACGTGGAATTGAAATGCCTTCGCTAGTTCGCATCCAGCCCTTTCAACTAGAGGACGTTATCAGCTGATCATTCACACATCGGATCACGAGAAGCTTTTAACGAGCCCCATAATATCTCTCAAACCCACAACATCAGCGCGAAGAGGAGAAGGGGAGGAGGAACCCGAGGAGGTGACAAGCTTATCCAAGTAGAGGTCGAGCAAAGACACCGTAGGTCACATCCCTGTGATGCCTATTTTACCACAAGTCAAAGCCATTTTTTGAGACACGGAAATTTACTTTACTTTACCCAGCGAGTGCAAAGCGGCTTTCCCCAATAAACTCATGTAAGTACTCCAAACCTTACCGGTAAAACGTGTAGCGGTGTTTAATGCGCATTTTTGTCGCTAAGGGAATGACATAAAACAGCGGCCACTTCAGTGTCATCTGTTTCTTCCCGTTCCTGTTCGTGAAAAGATGTAACGCTCGGGAGCATGTGGAAGGAAACGCAGCAAAAGAAACCAACAACGTGTAAGTATGTAAAGTTTGAAAATAATGGACTTACCTCAGGTAGAGCTGAAGTATGAGCAGCACAAGGAAGTTGATTCGGTTCTATGGAGTCGTTTTCCCTCGCACTTGCATCGAGTAACGTGGCGCTCCGGCCGTAAGAAAGACACGCCTCCTGTTGGATCGCAGGACTCACTGCTAAAAGTAAGAGGTCAGAGATTCACCGGCGCTTAGTCTGCAGCTTTCATCTGTAGATAAAACTGGGTGTCAAGTAGGGCTGAGGCGCGTTATGTCCCTTTATCAGTCAGGGATTTCAGCCCAGACACGCACGTGGACATCTGCAACGAGCGCGAGTTCCGTGCTGTGATGCAGGCTGCTGAAGTCTGAGTCTGAATCCTCCCAGTTCAAGCTGCAGGTTGGTGAAATGTCATGATCTCTATAGGAGACAATGTACAGTATGATGCCCTTAATGAAATAGTAATATAAATGGTCAGCATGAATTCCTTACATGTATACTGTACTTTAAATCATTTGGAGTGTAGCTAAATTTTGAATTATGACAAGTGAATCAAAACTTGCAGCTGAACATAAAGCACAAGTAGGATGTCACTGGGTGTTTGCTGCAGAGGAGCAGGTTGCTGAAAGATTAAACCTGGAGACTGGGGAACCACTGATTACTGTAGATAGGATGCAATTTGATATGCATTTGTGACAAGCTGTGTAGACTTACAGTATACACATGGAGTGTGGTTCAAATAACTGCTAAATGGTTCATTAGTAGATGGGTGTTAAGATTGGAAACAGACCTCAGTTTGTTAGTTTGGGATATTTATCAATCATTCATCCATATCATATCATATCAAAAATGATCATATCCATATCATATCTTATAAAAAATGAAGTCCCTATGAAGCCCCTTTTGCATAAAGAGTAAAACACAGGGTATATTGTAAATGTAAACACTGAGTGGCCATTGTTGTGCAGGGATCAGTTGATAGAGTTGTAGAGTTGAAGAGGCAGTTTCTTTATAACAATGCACAGCAAAGCCTTTTATTCATAGCACTGTCAAGTTTAGTAGTAATTCACTGTCAAGGTTTACAGTTTAAATGCTACTGTATCATGAGACAATTAATTAAATTGTTTTGACTTTTTAATCATTTTTCTGTAAAATCTGAAACTTTATTTTACTACAAACTGCCAAATCTAAAATTGGGACTTATTTCTCCTGGGGTTGTTACATCACTAGCATCTTTGCTTAATTTTGTACAGTATTTATCATATTTGTGAATTTACTGTTTGGAGGTTGGGCTTGTCTTTCAGATATGTAAAATAGGTAGTTCTTCAAAGAGTTTATGTGTGTGTCAGCACTAAAAGATTTCAAAGTGACAGTTGTTGATGGTTAGTTACAGTGCCCCTAAAACAAGCCTTTGAAGAAACATTCCTACAAGATGAGATGCAATAAAAAATATATAAAATATATATAAGAAAAACTCTCTCCAGCATTCCAGATGACACAATTAACATAGAAGCCTATATGAATTAGTAACCATGAAGCATACAGTTCAGTATAGTATAGTACAGAACCCTTGGGTAATAACAGCAGCTTGTATTTGTGTTTAGAGAAGCAAGTGACAGTATCTTGACATAAAATGTGATACTGTCTCACAGTAGAAAACTCTTGATACATCTCAGTCCGCATAAAAACAACAAAGAGTATCTCTTGTGTTTGGCAAAGTCACTTTTCTGTGAGCTTAACATGCGAATAATTGACTTGTCAAGATTATTTTTGGCACTTTTGTTTCAGCATAACGAGCCAATCCAGCAGTAGAATCAGAAATAAGGGCACCAGAGTAAGGGAGTGACACACACAATTGACTGCAACCACGTATATAATTTGATAGGGAAAGCGATCATGGCCTGATCCTAGACCACGGTCTGGGGGTAAAATGAAAGGGAGCTTTGATGAACCCCCCCCCCCCCCTTCGTTTGTGTGTTTTGAATGAAAAGTTGGAATAAAGGGGCTACAAATAAATAGTCAATGACAGCTTTGTAACCAAACAACCTCTACTTGAAATGGGCTGAGACTTCTGTATATAAAATACAATAAGATGCCAAACTTTAGAGATTAATTATTCAGTAGTCTGTCTGGAAGTGAAGTGAACCTGACCTGCTCCTGAGCCAAATGACTTATGTTGAATTCAGGACAATTTGAAACCTGTATAAAACCATAGTTTTACACAGGGAATCAGAAAGCTTTCAAGCGAAAAAAAATATGAGATAAGAATATGAGTAATAAACGTGAGGAAAGTTAAAAAAAATGATCTGTAGTAAACATTGTAATTTGATAATTGTTTCCACACATGATGCTCCCAGAGGAAACGCAGGCAGGCATGGAGGGAGGATGACTCGACACAAAAGGCGGCTAGTCAGACACATTCAGCGGTGACAGAAGACAAGAAACATTTAATGAATTACAGTTTTAGAGGAACAGGACAGTAGCTGTGCAAACCCGATAGCTCGTCAGAAGCTTGAAAATAGGATATTCTGCCTGCACAAGCTGTATACTGTAGGAAGCCAGGCAAGTGCATTGAGAAGAATACGTTCGTATAAATTACTTTCACTTTGCCTCAACATGTCTTTATGCACCACGCTCACACTGACAACATCTGTTCAGAGAGACAAGTCGTACAGGAGGTTCAGACCCAGGAGATTGTGAACGTGAAGTAAAAACACCAATGAAAACATGCTAAACCACCATCATCTGACACTCCCGTCAAATTCTTCAAACCGCCGCTGTCAGTTAAAACACTTTAAATGCTCTCTGTCTTTTCTCCTTCATTACCTTGGTGTGCAGCAGCAGAAGGGAAATGCAGCTTGTACACGTTGTATTTACAGAGAGGAATTAGCCAGTCAAGTGCTCTTATTGAATGCTTTTTCAGCCCATGTCACCATGGCACTGCCGCTCTCTCCAGCTGACATTCTGACATGCAAAAACCATCAAGTCTCGTACTTAAAAGAGGTCATTTTTAATATATTCTGCTGGTCCATGGCCCTGTAAAAACACTGTTATAGAAGCATGGGAAGTGGAAGATCCACAAATAGAAGCATTCTGTTAATCCTGCTTTGTAGACTTCATCTAGTTTAGAGTCATTTAAGTAAGAAGACAATTCAATGGACTTAAACTAAAAATAAATAAATCCTTAATTACTCCTTAGGTACAAATACAATGTCAGGTACAGGGATACTACAGTTTCCCTATGATTAATGTAGTGAGGATATAAATGCAGATGTGTTTTTGGATGACGTCATTTCCACATCTGCTGTGTTACCATGGTGAGGCTATGTCACTATAGTAACTAAGATTTTAAACTATCCAAGGTTTGATTGCCATTTACCTGTACAGCACAAATGTGAACGATGTTCAAAAAAAATTGTTTACTCTCTGATGGTTTGGTTTAGCTGTAGAGTAGCCGCCAGCATTCATTTTGTCATGCTGCTAACATAAAATGGCATATGGAGAGTCCAGGTTTTTAAGATGGTTCCTTGTTGAATTAATTATCTTGGTGTTCTTGGTGTTTGCTCTTATTAAAGGCAAAATTGACCAAACAAAATCCTAAGAAAGAAATCACTTAGTGATTTAATCACTATATACATACATACATGCTGTACATACACACAACTTGAGTGAGTGTTTCATAAATGTAACTTTGTGTGAACACATTTAAGACTGAGGAGCAGCAGAGGTTTACTATTTTGGTTAATATTTTCCAAACATGTCTAGTTTAGACTTTAGTGACTAAAGTGCTGCCCACAGATGCTCAAACTTTCAGAGGACAGTGGCTGTACCCATTTTCTTTATGTATTTGACTGCAGTGTAGACCTGAATGTAGGTGTACTATATGAACTCTGACTTAATAGATTGGACTTGTCTTAATCTGCAAAACCAACAACAAGGACAGTGGATGAAGCTTCGTTGAGACACAGGAGTAGCTCAAGGTGTAAACAATTGTGTTTCTAACTTTGCTCTAATATAACTTACTTCTTATTTTGGATGTGTCTGCAAACTGTACAGCCCATTGTCATGGGACAGAACCACAATGCCCAATAAGTTGTAATTGCATATTGTGGATTCTCTAAGTGGAACTGGAAGCAGAGATATCTTTAAGCATTGTCAGGTACTGCAACAGACACTTTGCTGTATGCAGATTTGAATGAAAGTCATGTTTCTGCAGGTGAATGATTGAGTATCCATGTAGGTGGTCTAACAGCTATTGACCTAGCTCAACATCAATGATCAGTTTGATTATGTGATTTAGGGATGCCTCAACAAAAAGGTAAAGCTTGTACAGTGTGTCTAGTGAGTCCCACACACACAGCAAGACAATCACTAACTTGCTGTATGTCCTTGGAGTCCATTCTGTCGCCAGCGATTGTTCCAACATCTAACAGAAAACTCCCGATGACACTCACGTCTGTGCTCGCAGCAACACGATATTGTCCCCATCAGCGAGGAAACAAATACTCAGTGACCATACCAATCAGGCCCAACACCGAGGTAAACGACTTTGTCTTTCTTCTCTGGAGGGATTCTCAATGTCACAGCAAATTCACTGCCAAGCCATCTGTTTAGATCCTCCCAGCTCATTCTGATAGCTTCATCGCTGGTGTTCTTACTGTAATGCAGGCTTTGGGATGTGGGTTGTTCACAGAACTAGAATACAACCCCAGAAGTATGTAACTGGAGGGAGCACTAAAACCTGCACATGACGCTTGTATCTGTAGTGCAGTGAATTTTCAGAATGAACAATTAAAATTCGGAACAGAAATTATAACTGAAATTTCAAACGTGGAACTGTTTTAACTCAACACATACACAAACACAAAGTTAGAAAGGCTGCTCTGATTTTCTCCCTGGTATCATCATAAAAAGTAAAAATAGGGGAAAAAACCTCACAGATCTTATTTTGTGCAGAAATGTATTCATTCATGTATTCAGTTCATATGCTAATGTGTGATTTAAAGAGTCTAAATCTGTTGGCTGAAGTTGTGAAGCTTCCAGAGTTAAGGAGACAAGACAAGAAAAAGAAGCAGGTGTCACTAATGTATATAGATTTTTATATACAGCCTTTAGTGAGAAATTGGTTGGTGCTATATGGTGCAAACTGTCCTGACCTATAGGCAAACTGCTAAAACTGACATACAGTAAGATGATTTTCCCCCCTTCTTATTGTTTTGTTTGTTAATGTTATAATTTATCTAATAAGTATTACATCAGACAATGCATCATCTTGATTAATCACAGTTTATTTTCCACTCGTGATTCTACTTGGTGATTCATATGTGTTGGTGACCATAACACATATGGACCTTTTATGTACTGTAATACAATAATCATTATAATTGATGGTTTAGGTTTAATGTTGCATTTTGATGTTTTTTATACTTAAAATACCCCTTAAATAATAAAATCTGATTAATTATCAATGATCAAAATAAAAGCAAATAAGTTCCTTTTGACATTTAAACTAATCATTAAAATCTATTTTTAATAAAAATTTGTTGCCAGGCTTAGGAGGAGCATGTGACTGGATATCATTTTTAGTTTGTATTTCTCTTTCTAACATATTTAGCATCTTTTTCAGATGCCTTTCTCCTACATTTAGTTTGCACCAGCACCTGTGGTCGCTCGGCTTTCAAAACCTTGGGCGTGTATGGGTTTCTGCCTGCTGTGCTCCTGGCAACAGGAAGATAACACAGAGCTCTTAGTCTTAGTCTTAGTCTTGTAGAGCATCTGCTTTGCTGTAACATTGCATCCATTTACTTATTCACTCCTTTCTCCTTGATATTTGTTCTTCATGCTAGTAAACTACAAGATGACATTTACAATGGGAGTAAAATTTGGCACTGATAGCGATAGAGAACTGACACCTTTGGATGGTCTCATCCATTTTTAATAAGTGTGTGGAGCTTTCTAGATAATTTAGTGATCTTCTTCTCACAGTTCAAACTAATTGTATTATCACATGATTATTTTGATTGCTTCTCAACTGTCATTTCGTATGTTGTTCAGTCTTTCTAATTTACTCACAAAGCAGTTTAGGTGCGTTCACATGTTTTAAGGGTTGCAGTGTGCTGGGGACTACGATGGCTGTCGTTTGGACAAGAAGCAGGGTTGCGAGTCCATCACAAGCCCACATATAGAGACAGACAAACATGCCCACTCACACAGGCAATTTAGAGGCTTTAATTAGCCTGACTGCATGTCTTTGGAGTGTGTGAGGAAGCTGGAGTTCCTGGAGCGAGCATGCAAACTCCAAACACAAAGGCACCTGGAGAACCCCAGGAATCGAACCCTAGTGTGAGGAAACAGTCCTGAGCCCTACACCACTGTGCTGCCCCTCCACTCTTTCCCATGTTTGATAATGAAGCCTCAGTATCAGTGATAACAGAAAAAGACCTAGAGCCAGAGAAAAGATTGTCTGAGAGAAAATGCAGTTGAAAAGATTATTCTGCCTACAACTGATACACAATAGTGACACACTGCCCTTCTTAACCAAAAGTATTCTGTGAAATTGCACAGTGAAGATGTACATTGTTGTCATTGATTGCAGACAACTGATGTTTTCAGAAAGATTGGTTTATGTCATTTCAGGGCCACACCACTCACAAAACTCAAAAGAGTTTGAGAGCTGATTTTCACCTGATTAGTCTCCGCCAGTGAGAACACAGCCTCCTTCGTCAAATTTTGTTCAGTCTTATATCAAACACAGACCTTGAAAGGAACTGTACTGTATGTGCATGGCTGTGGTTGCCTCTCAAAATGTGAGATTGCATTTTACAGTTTATACAACATTGAATCTATTAAGTATTTACACTCAGATAGACATAATATAATATGTTGATGCACTATATTTATAAGGGCATTTGGTTAAAAATAGAACAAACAGCAGTGGTTAAGAATATCACAAACTCTGTTAAGCCCACACTCATGATGTTTCATGTGATGTTTTCTCATTTTCTTTACGGTGGTGGTTTTGCTCTGCATCTCTCAGACATCACCTGCCACTCAAAGGCCAGAATTGGGCCTTTTTTTTGAGCTTCAGTTAATGAGACTCAGTTTGATTTACTCTGAAAGTCTGATGCTGCTGTTGCCACTTGTTTCTTTCAATATCAACATAACATAAATAAATAAATAAATCCAAAATAGCCCCTACTCCTTATAAAAGTGATCTACTACCATGCTGTGTTTGCCCTTGAACGTTCATACATAACATTTTGGTTTAATGGTGTAAAAGCCACATTTTAGTAGTTCAACAAATAAACATATGCTATAAAAATACTCTGACTTATATAGTTTTACCTCTTTCGAGTTATCCCGTCAGGGGTTGCCACAGCAAATAATTTGCATGATAGATTTGGCAAGTTTTTATGAAATGGGTCCTCTGCATTTATCCCATCCCCTGTGGGAGCAGTGGGCTGCCACGCAGGGAGATAGTATGACAATTGGCCCTTCTCACCACTAGAGGCGCTCTTGGGGTTTTAATTCTCCACAGCCCTCTTGGTTTGGTGTTTTTATTACATCATTTCCTGTGTCTAGTTCTATTTGTTGTTTGACACACCTGTGTAGCTTAGGAAATTGGGAGAAGACACATTGGTAATGGGTTTACAGAATAAAAGGAAAGGGGTATATTGTTATACAATGTTTGGGGTTAAAATGTAAGTTCAGTATGTAAATGTGAAATAAGTATGTTTGTTTATGTTGTTAAAGGGCTCATATCATGCAAAATCCACTTTTTAGACATTTTGGAGCGTTCCTATGACTCTATGGGTCACATATACACACACTGAGCACATAGAAATGCATTTCCTGCTTTTTTTACATTTTGAAAACGTAAATAGTCTCATCCAATGGAGAGAGACGTCTACTACGGTGCCAGAAACACTGCCTCAGCATTTATACGTATGTGCATTTCAAACGAGGGTGCATACAATGCTGGATTTGTTTCACGGCTCCTGTTGGAAAAAAAGGATCTATTCCTACAGTCCGTCATCCACTCACTGAAGTAAGTACATGCTTGATAATTATAATATTTTAAAATGTTAGTTTGTCTGTTTAAAATGTAGTAACCTATGTGTGAGGCAAGTTACTAGCTACTAGCTATGCTAACGGCTACAGCCAGTCGACCGAGCCTTTGTCCCCTTCAAATGTGCTCATGTGGGCTCCTTCAGCCACACAACTGTGTGGAGAAAAGTTAATGACTATCGGCATCGAGCGGCTACGGACAGGGAGCGGTGGGCCTAGCTCGCTGTAGTAAGTGCGTGCTTGATACTTAATATGTTGGTTGGTCTGTTTAATATGCAGTAACCCACATGTGAGACAAGCTAATGGCTATCGGCATTCAGCGGCTACAGGCAGGAAGCGGTGGGTCTAGCCTTTGTCCTTTATCTGTAATCGCATACACCTGCGGGGAACAGCTGATTGTTATCGCCCTTCCAGCGGCGACAGGGAGGGAGTGGTGGATCTAGCTCGTAGTAAGTTTCTGCTTGATACTTGTGATATCTAAATATGTTAGTTGGGTCTGTTTAAAATGCAGTTACCCACATGTGAGACAAGCTAATCGCTAGCGTCGCTAACGGCTACAGTGAGTCAACTGAGCCTTTGTCCCTTTCAAATGTGCTACTCTGAGTTGGCGCAGTCACACACCTGTGTGGGGAACAGCTAATGGCGATGGGCCTTCGATCTGCGACAGGCAGGGAGCGGTGGATCGAGCTTTTGTCCTGTTGACGTGCTGCCGCTCCTGTTTGTGTGTTGCGTTAGCCGTTAGCATGCCTTTAGGCCTTTGCACTTTAGAGCTACAGCTGGTCGATCGCTACAATAAAAAACTGCAGATGAACGCGGTTATGTTTGTTATTACCCCGTCATGTGTCACAGCCTAAATCAACTTGTGATCTATCAAATTCTAACATGATTAGTTGGAATGATTACTGTGTTGTGTTGCAAGCTTAGTTGCTAATTAGTCACATCTCTACAATACCTGCTGCTTATCTGGTCAGTTACCTATAGCTTGTACCATAGCCATTATATTTGTAGGACCATTACAATTTACAGTAAATGTAACAGTCTTTACTATACTGTAGGGGGGCACATGCCAGTTACCCACATGCAAGGAGGCTGTCAAACAGAGAAATCCCTGCAGACTGTTGGTACACAGACATCTGCTGCCCAGCTCAGAAGTGATGGTATGTAAGTTCTTATGTACCAACAGTAAGATAGGCAATAGAAGAATTTATTTGGTATATACTGTTTAGATTTTATATTTGAATTGTAACAACTGTTTATCTGTTGTTTTAGTACAGACAGGCCTGTCCTCTTGTTTGGTTTAATTTTTTGTCTGGTATTGTGTGTTCTTACTTTTGGAGAAGGTTTTGACCTACATAATAATGAACATTCACTAATCTACAACTCTGATTGCAGTACCTTTTTGTTTTGATGAGGTGATGGTGGGGACAGCCACAGCTTCCATCTGGTAGAGGACTGCTTCCGCTCAGTCTTCCAAATAGTGATGAGAACAAGGATCACCACATCTCCCTGTTTACCCTACTTTCATGCATTTCGTCTGCCAAGGCCCTGCAAAGCTTCTGTCCTCAAACCCACAGACGTCTTAATTAACTCAGTAACCTATACATTGCACATTGGAGTGTGAAGGTAACAGTTTGTTCTAGCTTTGGAGTAGTGGTGCATTTTTTTGGTTGACAATAAAGTTTAACTATTACGTATTTCACTGAACTCTTTCTGAGGGGAAAACACTTTTAATCAGGAAATCATAGTATTGAAATAACATGTTTTTTTCTTTCTAATATGGTAAGCTATAAAGTTGAAGCGGCCATAAATGCAATATGCAAAAAGCATATAAATTATATATAAATTTAAAAAAAATTCTTAATGAGTATTGGACTCACAAAAAACACATTTTTACTCAAATGGTAAAGGAGTTATTCCACAGGTGGTCTACATCCATCATACAATGAGTGTTTTAGTGTTTTATCCACCAGGAAACTCTGCCTTCATCTACAACCTAAGCATGAAGTGATGGCAACTCAGATTCTTAACCCCAGGAATCCTCAGCACCAGCTCACTAGCCTCTGTAGACTAGATACCTGTAACAACTACAGATAGAGAGACATATTACTGTCAGATTTATCAAGAATGTCAAAAACATAATTAAAAGCAGTAAAAATACGTCAGGTCAATATATAATTTGAACCAATGCTTTTTGTTTCCAGGTAGGTCATGCAGTGATTGCTCTAAATATTAATCCACATTTTTTAAATAAAATTATGTCAGAGCAGCAGCACAAGTAAGACAAAAACAGTGAAATGTGTAAATGTAAAATGTATTTATATTATTTCAGCTATGCTCTCAATCTTATTTATTTGTATAATGTAAGCTAAAGTAGCGTTAGTCGTCCACCGATCCAGAGTCAGATGCGTACTGTTTGAGGTGTTTGAGTCCGCGTCACTGATCTGAGATCAAAGGGGTGCAGTCTACTTAAATATTCAGTTTTACACTGGGCGATCATTTAACATTTACATTTATATTTAACATTTACATTTAGACTTTTGCACATTTAACTAAATGTGAGAAAACATTTTGTCTCATTTAGTTAAATGTGAGAAAACTATAGTGGGGCTATACCATGCTTACACTTATAATTTGGGGCTTTAAAATTACGCAATATTCGTGGCTAAATTTACGAGTAAAATAACGTGTCCTTAATTTGCCTCCATGCTCTGATTGGCTAATGAACAAGGACGTTGTCGCAGTCCTTTGATGTGGCACAGCATATCCTGAAAACTCCACAAGCAGAACACAACAGTGTGAGGTGAAATGGTGTCCACGCACGAACAATCATTTAGGCAGTGTTGCCGGCACCTGTCCATTTACAATAAAATGAATCCATAAAGTTCTTTCTTGCTCTGCTGGTAAAAGTACAAGGCTGCGATGCTGGTTGGAACAACCAACAACAAAGCACTTTCTGAACCCTAATGGCACCATGTCAGTTCGTATCACAGTGAGTGACTGAAACACAATGTTGCAGGTAAATTTAGGGGTCCAGGTATATCTGGGCGGGGCCACAGGTGCCTCTGTGTGTGGTTAAAAGACTGTCAATGTAGACTGTCCGCCAAATTTGAACCCAATGGCTCTTGGACCAGATTGGATATAGTCGCTATATCAGAAATAAGTAGGCAGTGTACATGTAACACACCAGGAGTGTCCAAACATGAATCAGGGAGTCATATAAATGTACCAGAATGTCCAACAAGTGAATTTTGCATGTGTAGGAACCTTTAAGAAGGATTACAAAAATAAAATATGTTAAAGAGAAAATTCACAATGCCTTGTGTTCTGAACAAAGTCATCTTAAGTTGTATTTTGATCTTTTTAAGTAGACTCACAAACTTGATTATTTGTTGTTAATAATACAGGTTTAATTATGTTACATTTACATCATCCAAGATTCATTTTTTCAGTGTACATTACATTTAATATTTAAAGTATACATTTATATTTTCAAAATTGAGCACAAATAAAAGGTGTTTTTTAAAGATTATCCAAAAGCTCATTCTCTGGAAACATTGTTCTGATTGTAACAGCTTTAGTTGGACAGCCCGACACTTGTCAAGTACAATTTTCTTTCATGTTTCATAGCAAGGTGTAGCTGTCTACAGAGCAGAGAGAGGTCAGGCAGTCAGCAAGGGATGTCGTGCCCCATCCCTCTCTGATTACCAATTACTGCTGTGCTCTCCAGTGGTGGTTCAAGCTGAGCAGCTGATTGCATCCTAATGAGACAGAGGGCCACTGTTACGCAGCTCTCTAAATATCAGAGCAGATCAACTGCACAGCTCAGTGCTTAGTACCCAGCTGACAATGCCAAGCAGTTATAGGCTGGGATGCAAAAAAGTGGGAGCGGAGAGAGCGAGAGAGAAGGAAATAATAGGACAGAGGATAGAAAGGTTGAATGGAAGGAGAGAGCATTATTAAAGTGAAAGATGCTGTTACCACAGTTACCTGTCTTCACTTGGCCCTTGCTCTTCCCTCTCATTTATGAGGAATCAAAGGTTTATAATTAGCTGTCCTTGACACTAATTAGATATGCTCTGCACGTGACATTAACGTGGTTGGAATATTTCCTTTAATGTGGTCGCCATGCCAATGTGTGGAGAAAGTCTTTACTAAAGTTCATCAAAATGCCATCAAGTAAACTCACCCACTGATCCTCAAAACACGCTTTGAATGTAGTCTGTTCCATTAGAAGGCAATGATATCATGGCCTGACCTGGTGCGAAATCTTCAAAACTCTAAAGTGAAGATATTTAAACCCTTCTCAATACTAGATATTTATTCCCTGTTCTGCTATTCACTGGTGAATTACTGCAGATGTATACAAATACCATAGAGCTGGCATTATAAATTTTAACATCCTTTGCTATTCTCTCTACTAATCTTTGTATTTACTTGATTTTAGGCCCTACCTCTGTTACACTGAGCGAAGAGCTACTTTAGCCCAACAAGGTGAAAACCCTTCACGTCACAGACCTCATAGTACGTCTACATAGTAGCAATCAATCACTAGTCTGGTGGCAGTGGCTCCACACAGTAAAATTGAGAAATATCCTAAAATGATCATATTCGGGAACTATTGTATTTACTAAAACAAAGCTATTCTAAGTGCTGTAGCAACCTAAGGCTCAGTCTATTTTTATTAAATAGTTATAACACAAAAGTATTTCAAAAATGTTCTTACTTTTGGAGGAGTAGCAAACGGAGCACAGCCTGCAGGCAGGTGAGCTAGTGATATTCACCTAACTACATGATAAATACAATGTAACAAACACAGGCGCACGCATAGGTGAGCAGTCACTACCAAGCCGTTGCCTTAAGAGAACAGCATGACACCCAGCAACAGCAGAGAGAGGAGGCCAAAGCCAGAGAGGAATGGAACAAAGAAAGTGTTTAGCTGACCAAAGTGGGGGAAAGATAAGGCTTGAAGGGCACAGAGATGAGAGCCACAGTGTATTTAGCTGCGAGAATAAAACAGCAGAATGGGGATAAATAGAAAGCAGGAAAGGGATTAAAAGCCTATCGACCAACCTGGGCAGTCGTCTCTTACATTCTATCTATGCTGTAGACAGGCTGAGGAGGAGCATCAGGTAAAGGACAGGGCGGGGTCCTACAAATTTTGAGTCTGTGTGAACAAAATAAAAGGAAGGGGCCACCAAAAGCATAAATTAAATAAAAATAAATAATAAAAAAATAAATATTATGTATAACCCCCAACTTATCTTTTAGCACTAACTGTCATCAGTTTATGGCTATGAGCAAAATTCAGCAACCTTCATTTGAGCTAAATGAATTTCATGTATTCTACAGTACCACATGCAAAATTCCTATTTGAAGTTGAATTCCTAAGATGAATTTCAAATTGAGGACAGTTGAAAAAGATTTGTTGAAATTTAAATTGAAAGAACGTTTGAAAATACAGGAAGACACAATATACCTAAATGTAACAAAAGTAGCTAAGTAAATAGTTTTACGTTCAAAAGATAAAAGAATAGCTTAAAGTTATGGAAACATTTAATACATCTGAAAGTAGCTTGAAAGTAGCTTAATTCAGAAGCATAAAAATCACTACAAAAGCTGATAAATTAAATTGGTGCTTTCATTTCGAGAACATATGGTAAAGTAATTGTTAAATTGTAAAATATTCTCATTAACTATTCATAATAAATCAGCTGAAAGCAGAAATATTGTTATTTTTAGCTAAAGATCTGAATTTATGCTTTTATTTTGAAAGGATTTGGAGGACACTTGTGCAGGTAATTGCTAAAAATATTAGTCTAATGAACTAGTCATAATAAATCAGTTGAAAGCACAAATATTGCCATTTTTAGCTAAAGATCAGGATTG
Source organism: Betta splendens (assembly GCF_900634795.4). Taxonomy (NCBI): domain Eukaryota; kingdom Metazoa; phylum Chordata; class Actinopteri; order Anabantiformes; family Osphronemidae; genus Betta; species Betta splendens. Next base: position 4,524,521 of record NC_040896.2, on the reverse strand, counting down.
GGGCTTTTATTTTGAAAGGATTTGGAAGAGCTGTGTGTGCTTAAGAGTTTAATTGTAAAATAGTGTCATTAACTAGTCACAAGATAACTTTTTATATCTGTATTATTATATTATTATTTTCAATAGTCCTTCTTGCTGAGAGGAAACAGTACTAACCTCTACACCACCATGCCATCATCAACAATTAATTGTGCGACCCCTCTGAAACCACCCATCAGCTTTGTGCTCTCACTGCTGTTAATAGGTTAACAAGGACATGGATAAGACAGTGAACTACTGTACAACCCTTCCTGTGTCGGTTTCAAGTTGCAGCACCACCCTCATTCTCCAACTGAAACCTATTCTTGCTGCCTGTGTACGTCTTGGAGCATTATTTTAATTTGTGACCTCTAGTCATATTGTGTTGAGTTCAACATCCATCTGCAGCCACAGTTTCATCTTTTACTACAGCTGATTCCTGCTACATGTAACATCACAGGCCTTCTTCTCTGCCTTCAGTCTTATTGTGTTGCCTATAACATTCACCTTTGTCTATCACTTCCAAACTGTGTGTTGCTTGTGTTGTTGTTCCATTCCCCAAAATGGAAAGCAGAGGAAGATCTAGGATCAATAGGTGTTCAACTCATCCCGATAGTTAAGCTTAACATCCCCTGCATTACTGCTTTTCTTTATATTTTCTTTTCAATTATGTAGATTGTCCCAGGTGACATGGGGCTTTATGGGCATTAGCTACAGTACATGATCCTCAAGACATTTCTTTGTCCTCCATGTTTTCATAATTATTGCAACCAGATTCAAATGTTTCTCTGAAAAATATACCATTGCAAATGTTTTTTCTGGTGTGTAAATAATCAACCCAGTTTTCCTTGCTGTTTCTAGTCCCTCTGGTAACAATTGCCTTGAGCCAATTTGTGGCAAAATGTTGAAGTTGAAAAATGTTTTGTGGAGAGTGGCAGTGTGGTGTAGTGGCTGGTAGGAGGAATCTAGGTTTGATTTCCAGGCTTGTCTGTCTGTAGATTGTACAGTCTGTGGTCCTTGTGACCCCACCACCCAGCGGGAATATGCTCAAACACTTCCTGTGATCCTTATGAGGATGCAGCAGTTCAGATGAGGGTGTAAGGTTTTCAGCCAAGCTAACTTAGTTTAACTATGAGGCCATAAATGACCCTAGGAAATATCTCTCTATACAGTACCAGCAAACAAGTGGCTCATTATTTCCTAAGGAAAAGGCTTACACAAAACTGATGTCAGAAGCTGAGAATGTGTGTTTTCATTGCAAGCTTTGCACAATGCATTCTCATGGAAACATTACAGAATTACAGTTTCCACAAAATCATATTTGCGGTTGCAGCTTAGTCAAATAAAGTTCACATCATTCATTTCTTCAGATTATAATGAGTATCTTGTTTTGGTTGATGGATGACAGTTTAGAATAACCAAGAATTACAGTTTGAAGGTGTGGTGCAAATTTCCCATAAAGAGGCAGATGAGAGTTGTCTTTTGTGTAATTTATTATAAAAATAAAGGAAAATAAAAATAATGGGGAAAGTAAATCAAAAGCATGGATGTTGATCGTGCACATTAACAAACCAAAAACCAGCTGGGGAGATCAGTGCATACACCACGAAGGTGTGATGCGAAGAGCCCACGATCCTCAAGTTGCTTCTGCCTTTTAGCTTCTCTGTCCGACTAATCAAACACTAAAAGAATAAAAATTGTCAACATCACATTCTGTAATAATAAGAGACCCTTGTAAATAAAACAATAAGGGTATTAACTCATCAAGATTCAAAATACACCTTCACATAAAATGCAAGTAACTTAGGGTCAAAGGTTTGGGAGCTGTTTTAGTTGGTAGTTATACAAGAATAACCTCTGTATTGGCATGTGAAGAAAATAAGCCCATAATCATATTTGTATCAGATTATATTTTGTGATCGGATATCCTAAAACCATCGTCAAAGTCATTACAAGTGAATTAGAGTTGGGGTTTTTGAACATAGTGCACTTTGTCATTTGATACAAGGGTGTTGCTGAGGTCGCACGCATGATGAGACCTCTAACCAGTGGGATAACGCAAAAAACAAACAAGAGAATCACAGGCATCTCAATGATAAAGGAAACAGCTGCAGACATGAGAACAGATTTCCATTTTCCAGACATTTCGTCTAACCTATACCAGAGTTAGCTGAGATTCTGAAGGCCGTGGAGCGCCTTCGCCACAATACCATTAGAATCAGTGTTATTCAGGATGTAAGTACAACATGCCTCTCCAAACATAACACAAACGCCTCTTTTCTTTGCTAACAACGTGTCTACGGCCATTCAATTGTAATGTAATAAAGACAATTATTGTATGATAGCCATAGGTTTCCGATAGGGTTCTGTTTCATATAATCTTAAAATACATTTCATGCTTTCGAATCTTTAATTGTACATTTGCGACTAGAGCGAATAGGAGATTCAGGGATTTAACCAGAATGATGATGCGTTTTGTCTCATAACCTCTGTCATCTGTAAATGAAGGATAAAAAGTAATTGTAGCAGTGACTTAAAGTGATTGTGAGCATGTGAGATGTTTCGTAATAATCTGCTTCGTCCTGTTGAACAGTAACGTTAGATTGTTTCCAACCTGTGTGTTGATGTATTGCCAGTTTGTTGGAGTTCAGGTTGTGATCAGCTGATCACAGAGGGACTTGGGATTTGTTATCACCGTCAGGTTTCCTCCCAATGTCGTCTGAGTCATTGTCACTCCCGTGATGTGAAGAGTGTACACGTCGTCCAGCGTCGGCAACTCAAGGCTGCTCGTGTGTGTGTTTCTCAGCAGCGTGTGTGTAGATGTATGGTCTGATAGTGTGATTCATCGGCACAGCTTCAGGCGGCGCTTGGCTCACACCTTTAGCTGAACGGTCAATGCAGCCTCGTCTCAGTATATGTGTGAACACAGCAAGGGTCGTTCTTCTCAGTTCTTTTCGTTAGTGGTAAATTCTCCGTGGGATGTAGATGGAGGGTCGTCTGTTGGATCCGGGACCTTCCTGCAGTGGATGTAGTGGATCCAAGTCGCTCTCTCTGCGATCTTTCAGCCGTGTGGGTCGTCAGAAGGTCCTGGAAGGGGCCTCGCCACCGTTTGGAGTCCCAATGCTTCCTCCTGAACTCCTTAACGATCGCCCAGTGCCCTGGTTGGATGGTGTAATGGTCCTGTCGCCTGTTTTCACCTGTTGGGAAATCTGAATTTTGGGGAAAAAGTGTTTGGGCGGCACGGCTGCCCTCAGGCCACACCAGACTCCATGGCTACAGGTGGAACCATTCGTCAGCCAGAGTCTGCGTTCCTGTGAGGTAGAAAATGTTTGAAGCACAGGGAGAGATGAGGAAGGAGAGGATAGAGAGATTTGGAGAGAGGAAATGAGGATGAGGAGAGGAAATGGTTGTCGGGCAGCGACCTTCGCAGCAGCGTCTGCAGCTGCATGTTGGCAGAAACAAAGTTGTCACTGATGTTGGGAGTCGGACGGTTACAAACAGCATTAGCTGTAGGAAGCAGGACAGCGTCCAGCAAAGCAGCAACCTAATCATGATAGGTTTACAATCAGACTTCTGTGTAGATGGTAACAGACTCTCCTTCTGCTAGATTACTAGCTTCAGTCAACGCGGTCAACTCTGCAGCCTGAGCAGAGCAGTGTCTTAGCAAAGAGCCAGACTTCAAGATGGCCTCTTGATAGTAATGTTCAGCATGTTGAGCAGGGTGGTGTAGCATCTAAGCCATCGAGCTGTAGAAAGATGTGATGTTTTCTATTCCAAAAGAATCAAAGACACAGTATGAGGACAAAAGAACAGAAGTCGTACAACCTTATTTCTCATCCACTGTTTGAGTGAAAGGTCGCGTAGGGTCAGATCAGGAAGACCCAAAGTAGGAGCTTGAGGTCGGTGAACGTTTGTTCATCCTCAGACGTCCACGTGACAAGAAGTAGACGATGAAGATGTCTGCGTCAGAACCCTGAGTGGGGCCTCAAAGACAGTAAAGTTAGAAATGAGGTTCCTACAATAAGAACAAAGACCTAGAAAAGACATAAGCTGTTTATACGTGCACGATTTAGACAGGTTTCAAATTGCTTTAACTCTTTTGGGTGAGATGGATTTGCCATCAGCTGTAATTACAATGACCCAGAAAATTACCTTTGTCTGAACAAACTGTAATTTAGACAGGCTCTTTGTGGCCTGTAGCATCCAATGTTTCAGTAGCTTTAAGGTGACTGCAGTAACGCCATCTATGGCTTCCTTTAAGAGGGTGTTGTTATTTACATGGTCTGTGGTCAGATTTAGGTGTGATGACCACTGGTTCACATCCTCTGATCAAACCTACATCATGTCTGTGTGTGAGCCACAGGGAAGCAGGGGCTTCCTGTAAGGCTGAGTGTTGGGTCAGAGCGTCCTCTGAAAAATAAAAATAAAAACAAAAGCATGTAATATGTGTCATTAGAATGTGGAGGTACCAAGTTCACTGTTTGTTGTGCATGACGGGCAGAATAAAAAAAAGTTTTCAAAAAGTATGTAAAGTAGGTGAATACAGAATGGAAATCAATCAAATACCCAAACTACATATTAGATCTCTTCCTAATAATTTAACTGGGCATAAGCAAAAATGAATGTTAAGGTGTATTGCTGTCAGATGTTGCACAAGACAGTGAAACAGTAAGTTTTTTTTAATACTGTGGTACGTACAGTAATTATTATTACTTCTCTCTAATAGTCGTCTTCCCTTTAATACTCATTAATAGTCTGTTTTCTTCTAATCTGGCCAGACAAACCTATAGTGTGCACAAATCTGTTTAGAAACATGGAGGATTTTATTACTGAATTTGTTGCAAGTAAAATAGTTTAAACCCATCAGACTGTAAAGTCATGCAGCAGTTGTCATTTAGCTGTTTGTCATCATTTTAAAATCACTCTGTGGGATGTTTTGAGCAAAAAGCGATTTTTCATTGCAATAAGCAGATAAGCATGAACATGAATAAGCAGATAAGCATTAACATGAATTTGAGCGTGTATCAGCTGTAAGCGTGTTTCTTCATTGTGTATGAATGTGTGTGTGTGTGTGTTTGCGGTACCGTCTTCTACATCACGTGAAAAGGAACCGTCATCTTCCTCCTTCCTCAACCATCAGTCTGATGTGAGCGCCAGTGGGTGGAGCCTGACGTAGATGGGACAGTTGTTCCTCGATGACAAGACCTTTCCTGGATGCTCAGATGCAGCTCTATTGGGCCAATCACGTCTGAAGCCTCTCCAGTTGTTTCAACCAGTATCTGTGTCAGAGCACGTCTTCTCAGATGGAGCTCACTCTGCTGCTTCTCATTGTTTTCCTTTGCTGATTGTCGTAAGCAGGTGTCTGTATGAGACACACACGCTTGTAAGACAGTTTCACGGCCTCTGAAGCTTCAGACACAGTCCTTTTATGCTGGTGCAGGGCTTGTAGTAGCTGGTGAGTCTGATGAGCCCAGAACGTGATGGCTGCAGACGTTGTGGGAGCCGCTGAGGCCTCCATGCAGTGGTCTGTGTCCTCCAGCTGCTGTGTTGTGAGAGCTTCCACCCTGGCTTCTGGTTTTTGGTCAGGCGCTTCTTCTCCTTCGGTTCTTCTGCTGATGGTGGGAAAGGAGTCCAGATCCGGATTTACCCTCATCGCGCTCAGTTCTGCATTAGGACAAAGAGCAGAAAGAATGGGAGCATTAGCTCTTGACATGATATGTGTGTGTGTGGTGTGTTCTTCCCCAGAGTTGTTATCTCCTTTTTTTCCTGTTACTCTCATCTCTCTTTTACTTCTTTCAGGGGTTTAGTTTCAATAGTCTTGCTTTTTCAAATCTTTTCTTTTGTCTCTAATTTTTCTTTTAAGGTGCGTATGTCCTTTTACACTAAGCGATTCTTCTTTTGAACCCATAAGCAGTTTCCCACTCATGGAAATATGAAACGCACTAATAACCATATTTACTTCTTACTTTAATTACGTTTAGTTTTGTACGGTTGCTGTGTGGTGGTGAAGACTCAGATTGCCCCGAACCCGTCTTTCAGAGTCCAGCGGTTTCCTGCCTTAGATTTTTTGTGTGTTCCGGCCGGAACCTTCCCAAAATGCCTTTTTATTGGACGTCTCCGTAAAAAGGGAACCAACCTGATCTGGCAAAAGAGCCTTTCCCGAAGAATTTCCTCAACCTTAGGCCCCTCTAAGACCCGGGTCCCTCGTATCTTGAAAATACTTCACTCTGCAAACACGCTCCATCTTTCAGAAGCAGTCTTTTATACTCAGTCCCCCAAGTGTGGACCACGCACAGATCAAAAAAACCATGTCTGTATCCTCAGTACAGACGAAAGCTCGGTTCCACGAGCCAACCCTTAGCAACCGACGTCTCACCACCCAGAGCAGACTTTGACCTAATTAAGAACATGTATTATTGGGATTTTTTTTTTTCAAACTAATTAATTTTCCTAATCAAATTAAGTGTTTCAACCAAATAAGAGATTTCTTTTCTTTTTTTTCCAACCAATTGAAATGTTTCAGCTAAATTAAAAATAAAAGTTCCAATCTTTTTGTTTTTTCCCAAATCAAATAAATCTCTCTCACCGGGCCAAGCCAAGTTAAGATTTGAGTTTGAATCTGAGTTCTAGGATCTCGTCAGAGGCGATCCAGACGGATGAGCAGTCCTCCCAGCTCTGAATGTCTGTAGAGGTTTGGAGGCTGAGCATCCCTAGTCCTCAGGACTATCGTCTCTGGTCACACCGTCCAGACGACCTGCAGCGAATCCTGTTCGTAGATGCCAAAATTGTGGTGGAAATTTCCCAAGAGGCAGATGAGTGAGTTGTCTTTTGTGTAATTTATTATAAAAATAAAGGAAAATAAAAACAATGGGGAAAGCAAATCAAAAGCATGGATGTTGATCGTGTACATCAACAAACCAAAAACCAGCTGGGTAGATCAGTGCACACACCACAAAGGTGTGATGCAAAGAGCCCACGATCCTCAAGTTTCTTCTGCCTTTTAGCTTCTCTGTCCGACTAGGGTGGAATGTCTTTCTAACCCAATCAAATTACATGCACCATCTCCTCCCTGTCGCAGTGTGTGTGAAGATGTTTACATTCTCACACCTGCATCGCTGACGGCCAACTATCTGTGAGGAAGGAGTACCAAGTCTCAACTGACAGAGACACAACTCCCCGACCTTGTGTCAGAACGTCAAAGGCGGCGGACCCACATGCACGGCACAGACAGACTGGGATATGAAAACAAAAGGAATTTATTCCAAAACTCAGAGTCAAGATCAGGCAGGGTCATACACAGGTAAGCAGAAAGGCTCAACACAAGGGTTCAGGCAGGCTCAGTTCCGTGGACAGACAGTGTTCGTTAACTGTGTTGGCAGAGATAGAAGTACCGTTTAGGACGAGGCAGAATCGTAGCCATAAAACAGGCAGGGTAATTACCAGACAGGTTCAGCAGACGATGCAGGCAGGGATCAGGCAAAGCTCGGTAACGGTAGGCAAAACAAGATCGAAAACACGGGTCGGGACAAGAACAAAAACGCTGGATGATGGTGAATGCACACAAACACGAACTAACAATCTGGCAAGGTACTGGGGTGAGAGCTGATGCTTAAATTCTAGGTGACTGATTACTGATGAAGTGCAGGTGTGGATGATGACTGGTAGAAGGAGGGAACAGTTGTGACATGACGTAAACAGGAAGTCCTTTCAAAGTAATGGCGGAAGTAAACCCAAGACGTGACAGTAAACACAGCTGTGGAGTGAGTGGCAGGAAGTCCTTCAAAATAAAACCCAAGAATAGAACCAGACAATACCGAGGTAAGTCCAGGGTGCATGAACGAACAGAGACGCCTTGCTGCTCCTTCTCAAGGAGGGTGGAGACGCGGTGAGATCCTGCTCAGCCGCCGTCGAGACAGGGTGGCACACTCATTGCCCATAAGCTGGGCCAGCGTCCACGGGGACCACCCTGAGCGGCGATGTCCTGCAGGCGGACGACCATCCTGGGGGCTGAGGGGTCGAGGCGGACGATGCCGCAGGAGGCAGCGCCACGCAAACAGCAGGAGGTGCCGAGGGCGAGGCCGGATAAGGAGTCCGAGATGGACGTGACGCTGGAGACAGCACCAGAGACGAGGGCCGTCATGGAGCCGGGACCAGACGAAGGACCGGGAGAGACGCAGCTGACGCCGGACCACCAGAAGCAGAGACGAACGTGGCCGGAGCCGGGCCACCAGAAGCAGAGTCAAACGTGGCTGGAGCCGGGCCACCAGGAACCAATGCTGGGGCGATCTCCGGGGGGTCGACAGGAACTGAAGCCGGGACGACCTCCTCCGGGAGGTCGACAGGAACCGAAGCTGGGACGACCTCCTCCGGGAGGTCGACAGGAACCGAAGCTGGGACGATCTCCTCCGGGAGGAACCGGAACTAGAACGGCGTTCGCGGTGGAGCCGACAGGAACAGGAACTAGAACGGCGTCCGCGGTGGAGCCGACAGGAACTAGAACGGCGTCCGCGGTGGAGCCGACAGGAACTAGAACGGCGTCCGCAGTGGAGCCGACAGGAACTAGAACAGCGTCCGCGGTGGAGCCGACAGGAACTGGAACTAGAACTAGAACTGCGCCCTCCATGGAGCCAACAGGAACAGAAACTAGAATGGCGCCCTCGGTGGAGCCGACAGGAACACAAGGCTCAACACAAGGGTTCAGGCGGGCTATGTACTGGGGTGAGAGCTAATGCTTAAATGCTAGGTGACTGATTACTGATGAAGTGCAGGTGTGGATAATGACCGGTAGAAGCAGGGAACAGCTGTGAAATGACGTACAGTAAAAAGGAAGTCCTTTCAAAGTAATGGCGGAAGTAAACCCAAGACGTGACAGTAAACACAGCTGTGGAGTGAGTGGCAGGAAGTTCTTCAAAATAAAACCTGAGAATAGAACCAGACAATACCGAAAGTAAAGAACTCAAAATAAAACAAGGAGCAGGACCAGGGACTGAGACACCTTGGGTTTGGGAGCTAGAGTTGAGAGTCAATCAGGCAGAGACAACCATTGAACAATCTAGGTGAAATGTCAAATGCATACTGTGAGACAAAACATAAGATAATAATTGCAGAACATAAGTCATAAATCATATAATAACTACATAGAAATAAGGAAGAAACAATTTTCCCATAACAGAGGGTTTTATGTTTTTACAGTTATTTTATGTACATAGACATTATTTATTTATATAATGTTTTATTTAAGTCCATAAATAACTACCAAACCAGGAGATGCATATACAAATGAAGTATCTTAACACTCTTGCCAGAATATCATACAGTATGATCACATGAGCTTTGCTATAAGCTTCTTTGCTTCTCAGGGAATTCCTGCTTGGCTCGTAGCTCTGCCAGAAGTGAGCAGCATTGTAAAAGCTACAATAGGTCGTCTCCCTCCTACTGATCTGCTCCTCTATTATTATCTTTATCTTAATCTCCTCCTCATAAAGATTGCCGCCGTTCTTTCATTTCCACCATCATCTCATGCTGAAGTCATTTGGGTATGCAGTCCTATCAAACCGCCATGCACCAAAGCAATAGATTTTTGTAACGATGCATTACATCACAGTAGCAAACGCGTCTTGTGTGACATAAAGAAATAAAGTGACCTCGGAACAACAAAGATTGCTATGGACATTAACAAGAAATGGAGGAACTGGAATGAAAACAGTTACAGTTGTTCTTGTATGTGTGTTTACCAGTAAGTGATTGTCATTGTCTAGCCTTTTCTAATGCTACTATACCACATTGTGATGCTAAACATGTTCTAGCTACAGTATAGACAGTGATCAACTTGCAGAACTCTGTAGTAGCTTCAACCAGCACACTTGGTTTACAGTGATAGCTATAGGGAGAAATGCCAGTTGTCTAATTGTCAGTGGTATTAAGTTTATGAAAATGAGGATACACTGTGACAACTGATGACAATTGTGACATGAAATATTATTCACCAACAATGAACATCAGCTTGTATTCAGTCATTCATTCATTGACTGTTGCAGGAGGAGTGTGTGTTTCTGAGTGCAAAATGTTTGTAAAATGTGATATCACTGACTATCATGAACAGTATAATACAAGGTTAAACTGATGGAGAAGTTGGATCTGCTTCAGTTTGTTCCCATAAACAGATAATAATGCACCACAACATGATCCTGCTGGCACTGCTTTTCATGTGAAGGTGGTTCTGGAATAAATCCTAGCAGGGACCGGGCGATGGGCAGGGTCCATCCTGGACAGGTCAGCAGTCTACAACAGCGCTGAAAAAAAACATTCACACTTACACATCATACAAACCTACAGTATGGGCGATTTAGGGTCAGCAACACTATGAACGTGTTTCAGCTGTGGAGAAACCCATGCAAGCAGGCAGCAAGAAGATAATACCAATGTCAAGAGACAACAACAGGACTTCATTGGCAGTCATTCTGTGTCTCTCAGTCTGGTCCTGTAGAAAAGGTGCAGGGAACCTTTAACCTGTCTGTGTCTGGAGGTGCAGTGTCTGCTCCACGTCCAGCCATGATTACTTGATGTTCACCTTATAAGAGTTTAGCATTTACCAGCATGTACAGTAAATTGCAGTTTGAGCTTGTTGTTGAATCTCATTTAAGAAAAAATGTATTGCTAGTGTTTTACTGAAAAAATGTGTGGCTGAAGATGCATGATTAAATTTCGGGGTAAAGTCTGTGAGAGTAAAACCAGCCCCACTAACATCTTATAACTAAAAAAATGAATTCTTCTTTAATTACAAGAATACTATATATACTACTATAATGTCTACTTTCTTGTGAATTGCTTCTCCCATTCAAATTTCTGGCTACAGGTCTAATAAGGAAGAACAGACGAAGTAATGCTTTAAGCTACTGTAAGCCACATGAAAGCACATGTTGACATTTAATGAATTGTGTTTGCATAAAAGGTAAGTATGAGTAACGTTGGTACTGTCTCATAAACCAAAGTATTATATGTCATCGAGCAAGTGGTGACGAACAACCTGGTCGCCAGTCTATCACAGGGCCACAAATTCAGTATTCTCTCTCACCTGTAGGAAATGCAAACCACCTGTACACCACACAGACTTAAGGAAAACATGCAAACTGAAGACTCCATGAAGAAAGCTCAAAATACTGTACATACAATGTGTTTATTCTGCATGACTTATAGTGTGGCAAAACAATTGTATCTTGGTATTTGGTGAATTCAGGCCTATTAAATGATTTAAATATGGCTGTGATTGTGCACTCTGTCTGAATCCCAGCAAGGATCAGGCAGAGCATGTCTTACTGGTGACAAGCAAAAAAAAGCAACCGTGGTAACTGATGAATGACATTCCTCTGTGCAGTGATTTTTGGCTTTTCGCTGGCTTAAATCAGGCTCATTTAATCTTTGACAAGCTGATGGTCTGAAAATGCAAACTGAGTTTTCCTGAGAAGTGTTTTGCTGTTGAATCAAAAACAGCAAATGCTGACGTGATCAAGAGGCATTTTGGGGAAATGCGTCTTTGCCTCTAACCATGTTGGGGCTTTTAATCTGTTACATGTGACAGATCTATTTTCCCTCATGTTGAGTCTACGTTGTATCTCAAACACGCCACACCTGCAAGGACATAAGGTCTGCTCTGTAACATTAGATGTCATGAAGGCTAATGAGTTTACTCAGCCTATTTTATATTTACTCTATCTCCTTTTTAAAACCCGTTTAGAAAGGCTGTCGGATTAAGGCTCTGCAGTCCCAGCATAAGTGTATAGTATGAGCTCAAGTCATCATTACTTGTGCCATGCTTTATTTGCAAAAACATTCATAAACATATTACAGTTTTATAGATCGCAGCTATCATGAAACAACACATTTTCTTAACAATTCACACACACAGATGGAGCAGCAAATTTTTGCTGCCTTGTTCCTGCAGGAATTCTGGCTGATCTCGACATGACATTTGCATGACTTAGGCACAATTCCACAAGCCCCTCTGCACCAGTCACAACCCCCCATTGTGATGTACTTAATGCGTAGCCGCCTTGAAATTTCCTGAGAAATTAGTTGCAATGACCCATTCATGCACCAGGTGGAGCAGTGATGTGTAATCCCAGCCCACAGGTAGACTGGAAGCACATGAGGTTTGTGTACTATTTATATACCATGCTCAAGAAGACCTAGAAGACCTAAAGAATCTAAAGCTGAAATTAAATAATATAATTGATTGCAAAACTCAGTTTCAGATAGACCAATTACGCTGGGAGAACTTTGACCATGCTAATAAATGTGGTAAATTTCTAGCTAACCAATTAAAAAATAATAAAGAGAAACAAATCATCCATTCAATAACTAATAAGGAAGGCAACATTACTCGTGATCCCCATGAAATAAATGATACCTTTAAAAACTTTTACCAAGAGTTATATACGTCCCAAATAGATCCACCCACCTCAGCCATAGAGGCGTTTCTGAATAAACTAGAACTGCCAAAGCTTAATGAAGAACAATCTACAACTCTAGACTCATTGTTATCTTTGGCAGAACTACATGAAGCTCTGCAGGAGATGCCCAATAAAAAAGCTCCAGGACCAGATGGATTCCCAACTGAATTTTATAAAGAGTTCTGGTCCATGCTGGCACCCAGCTTTTACAAAATGTTAGCTGAAATTAAACAACAACATTCATTACCCACAAATATGAATTCTGCCTTCATAAGCCTGCTCCAAAAAACAGGAAAAGACCCTACACTCCCATCGAGTTATAGACCAATTTCACTAATAAATGTAGATCTAAAGATAGTGTGTAAAGCACTTGCTAGAAGATTAGAAAAAATCACTCCATATACAATTCACTCTGATCAAACAGGCTTCATTAAAGGTAGACAGTCAACAAACAATATGAACACACTAATTAATTTAATTGATTATGTCACCATCCATAAACTAGAGTCAGCCATCGTCTCCTTAGATGCAGAAAAAGCTTTCGATAGAGTAAACTGGAAGTTTCTTTTAGCCACTCTGCACAAATTCGGCATTGGGGAAACATTCATAGACTGGATCCAAATATTATACAACTCAGCAAACGCTGCAGTCAGAACAAACAACCAGATCTCACCAAGGTTTAATCTGCATAGAGGGACAAGACAGGGCTGCCCACTGTCCCCATCACTATTTGCAATATTTATTGAACCTCTAGCCGCAGCAATAAGACAGCATGAAGGAATTACTGGAATATCGACCAAATCAGTAAATCATAAAATAAGTTTATATGCTGACGATGTGTTACTGTTTCTCCTGGAGCCACAGACGTCTCTTCCTACAACTATCAGCCTCATAGATGAATTCTCAGGACTTTCAGAGTACTCTATTAACTGGACCAAATCTATAGTGCTACCACTTAACCTTAAGATGACTAACATCTCCTCTACCACACTCCAGTCAGGGAACATTAAATACTTGGGCATTGAATTGTCGTCTAGGCTATCAGAGCTTATTGATCTAAACTACAATCCATTATTAAAACAAATAGAAGCCAACCTCAAAAGATGGCAGTCCTTACCCATTTCACTTATGGGAAGAATTGCCACCATAAAAATGATGATCCTGCCAAAAATTAATTACATATTTTCAATGATTCCAACTCAGCCAGCCCAGGCGTGGTTTAAGACATTAGACTCCTACATCTCACAGTTTTTGTGGAAAACCAAGCCACCACGAATTAGTTTAAAAACTCTTCAAAAATACAGACGCTGCGGCGGCCTAGAACTACCTAACTTCCACCACTATTTTCTTGCCAATAGACTGAACCATGTCCACAAATGGATAAAACCCATGCCAGCAGACTCCTCCTGGATAGACATTGAACAAACATTTTGTGGAAATATAAAGTTGCAGATCTGCCCTTTATCAGCACCAAAATCAAACATCATAGTTGTTACCAGAACATTAGCATAAAAGCATCTCTGCAAGCCTGGTGGGGGTTTCTTAAAATTAATGGGTCTTCGCTTACTCTTTGCCAAAACACACCTCTCTGGAACAATCCAGACATCATACAAAACAAAAAGGCAATACACTTTCCAACTTGGCATATCAAAGGGATAACACATCTGAAACATGTTTTCACAAGAGACAAGTTTACCTCTTTTGAAGAACTAGTGTCTCACTATGAAATCACTAGTGCCACTTTCTTAGAATACCAACAACTAAAGTCAATACTTAATGCAAAAAGTAAGAATACTGCCATCCACATGCAACCACCACCAGTAATAGAGCGATTTATTGATATATCAGGGAAAAGGACAGTATCCAAAATCTATATCTTAATTTCCAATGTAGACCAGACAGTGAGCCTTCCGATCTCTAAATGGGAAGCTGATCTCAATATCACACTAATTACACGTTCTGGAATAACATATGTTCTAATTTATTCAGAATGACAAAAAATACAAATTTACAACTAATACAATACAAAATTCTTCATAGAACTCACTATACAGGACAAAGGATGTTCCAAATGGGTCTCACAAACTCAAATATTTGCCCTCACTGTACAGATAACACAGCAGATAGATTCCTACATGCATTCTGGTCATGCTCACCTGTGCAGCAATTTTGGCAAAGAGTATGTGAACACCTGTCAACCCAGTTAAGCTGTCCAATCCCAGCAGCCCCTGCACTTTGTCTTCTAGGAGATTTAAGTGGGCTTGATCTAGAGACAAACTCATCAACAACACTTCTTTCTGCCCTCTGTGTCGCAAAGAAAATCATCCTCATGAACTATAAAAACTAAAAAAAATTAAGCATTAATCAATACCTGAACAGCTTGTTAGATTATACCACCTTAGACACATTGTCTGCTTCATCAAATCAATGACCAAAACTATACTCTGATTGATTCCATTTCCAGGTAAGGATGCGTGGGGCTCGGGTACTGCGTCATGTCTGGCACAGTGGTGGTGGGGTGACTAGTGGTTGGGGGTGCCTGCCTGCCTAAGGAACCAGGACAACGGGTTGGTGGACTCTGGGCTGGCCGCATGGGTCCCCTGCGGCGGGGGTGTGGTGGGCTGCTGAGACCGGCGGCCCTGTGCCGGGGTGGGACCATTTTGAGGGTTGGCGTGTGCCTGTCTCCGGGGAGCCGGAGGCGGGCCTCCCTGCCGGTGTGCGGGGGCGGACCTGGGGGTGGAGACCTGGGTGACCTGCGTCCGGGGGACTCCCTCTGGGGGTGCCTGCCTGTGCCCGGAGGGGTGTCTCTCCCCTGGGGCGCTGCCCCTGCTCGGGTGGGGCGCTGCCTGCCCTAGCGGTCCGACGCCCTCTGGTAACTGCTCGGGCCTGTTGCATGGGGGGTTGGCGGACTACTCAGGCTAGAACCTTTATTGGGCCCTGGGCGGAGGCTGGCCCTCAGTGCACAACCGCAGAGTATGTGTGTGGGTTTGAGTGTCACACCACACGGGGCGAGCATGGGCATACTTGAGCGAGAGAATGGGTAAGTGTGAAAGAAGGGTGAGGATGGCTCTGGCTGTGCTGCGTGTGGCGCCTGGGCAGTAGTACTGCGGTCCCTGGGTCTCGGCTGTCCCTTCCTGGCTGGGGGTTGTGGGGGGTGGTGGGATAGGTAGCAGAGCCAGTCGGGAACCTGGCTCTGCGGACCCTGGCGCTCTGCTTCCCAACTACATTTCTCCGTATTCATCCACTTAGGTCTGCAAGGGGCGTCCTGCTGATGGAGGGACCGGGGCTACTGAGAAGTGGTTCCGTCCCTTCCAAATGGGATGCTCTGCAGTTTTAATTGCATTCGTCATACACACTTGTCAGGAATCTGGGGGCTCCTTCCGGGGGGGCCAGTAGACGGAGCCTTCCCATTGATGGCTCTGTCTGCTGGACCCCCCGGAGAATTGGGTATCTCCCAAAGTTCCTCATACTTAGCTACATACACATACATTTAGGGCCGGGGGTGGGCTCCTTCACTGGGGCCTGGGGCTGAGGCCAGTTGTGGCCTCGGCCACTGGCCCTGATGGAGAGATCACCACCCAGTTTTAACTGCAAAAAGACATTTGGGGCGAGGGGGGCACTGTCCGGGGGACACACCGTCAGCCAGCGGTTGTGCTCCTGGAGGTGTCACCCACCTTCAGTGCACTTTAGTTCCACACACTCACGTCCAAGCTGGGTTGCAGGGTTCTGGGGGACCTTTTTCTGCTGCCCTCTGCCTCCCGCGGGTTGGGGGGTTGGTCGGGGCTCGGGAGGGAGCTGCGGTCCCTGCCTGGGGCCACATGGACGGCAGGCCGGAGACCTACCCTCCCCACGAATGTGATCAAGCGAATGGTGTGGGTGCGAGAATGTATCTGAGAGCGCATTGGTTCACGTATGATTGACTAGTTTGTTGTGAGAGAGTCTATGGTGTGTGTGTGTGTGTGTGTGTGTGTGTGTGGGTGTGTGTGTGTGTTGATGTGATGATGTGTGTTGCACATGTGGGTGGGTGTATGCGTCTGTGTTTGTGTGAGTTGGTATGCGTGTGGTGCGGTTGAAGTGTGGGGGGTCCGGTTTTTTTCGCCCGGGGTACGATGATCGTCTGCCTGGGTGGTGTCTTTTCTGCTGACCCCACCAATTGCTGGCCTTGTGCTGCAGGCCGCTGTAGCGCCAGGGGATGAGGTCGGGCCGATGGGGTAGGCCCCGCTCCGCCCATGTGGGGGTGGTGGACTGGGGGCGGGCCCCACTCTGGGCGCGGGGGCATCTTCTGGCGGGCTCCCTACGGACCGTGGGGTCCTCGGGCTCTACTCTTTCAGGGCCGACCCCTCCCGCCGGGGGGAGTGTTTGCCCCTGGTTCTCATGGGGGCGGACAGCGTTGACCCCCGGTGGCCCACTCTGGCTTCGGGTGCTGTCTCTGTGGCTGCTGCAGCTCTGCCTGGGGGGCTCTGTGTGGGCGGCTTGGGTTGCAACACCTGCCCTCCTGGAACTGAAGGTGTGTGGGCTCCCTGGCTGCTGGGATTCCTTCCTCTGCTTGCTGGATGGGCGTAGTGGCGGAGCCCCTCACGTCACCCTGGCTTCCACAAGTGGCATTGTTCATGCACCAACGTCTGCCTCACCCTTTGGGTGAATAATGTTAAGCTACAGCCTTACTAACCTTGTAGTGGGACACTTTCCAAATCCAACTGTAAGTATTATTGATACTTATCACTACCAATATGAATAACGTGTGAATATGGAATTTGTGGTGTTGTATGTCATGACTTTTATTAAGTAGTATGGGATATGTATAATAATGCACATATGTATGTATATTGTATGTATATGTTTGAATTAGTATGTGCACATACCTTAGCACTATTATTGGTATTAGTATTAATCTCCAAGGTAAACCACAGTACAAAAATTGTTTAGTTATGAATGTGTTAGCCTAAGGTACATCCATGCTTCTTATTTATTTTTTTTATTTATTTTTTTATTTTTTTTGCTCCGATTGTTTCAGCAGCTGGTTGCACTCCTTAACCCCCCCCTACCCTCCCGCATACACACCCTAAAGCAGAAACCTAACCTGTCCACCAACACAGCAACATCACACACATTTTGGATTAGCTAAATAAACCATTAAATAAACCATAAATCAGGAAGAGTATATATATTCTATATATACTCTTCTTGTTAAAGCAAAGCTGTCCATCACAATGTGGCATTCAGCGTAATATATGCTGCTTGCTAAACTGCTGGACAGAACAAAAAATAAATATATATATATATATACCATGCTCAAACCACGAGCGTCTATAAGTCTAAAGTAGTTTATAACTGAACTTAAAGTTATCATTGATTGCATTATAAAGACGTATACTTGTCAAGTTTGTTCAGAAAAAGCATTATCTTCATAATGCAATCATTGATTTAGTAGAAGAAAAAAGTCAAAGAAACAACTTTATGTGCAGCAGGAGTTTATGTAACTTTAAAGTAGAAAGTTACAGCAGTCCTAAATACAATGCCCTTTAGTCAAACATTCAGTCAACATCCACATGAATATTTTATTTGTGCTAAATATACTACTTACTACTGTACTTATAATATCCATCCATCCATTTTCTTAACCGCTTACTCCCTAGTGCGGGGTCACGGGGGTGCTGGAGCCTATCCCAGCTGGCTACGGGTGAGAGGCAGGGTACACCCTGGATGGGTCGCCAGTCCATCGCAGGGCAACACATAGACACACAACCATTCACACACACACTCACACCTACGGGCAATGGAGAGAAGCCAATCAACCTAATGCACGTCTTTGGACCGTGGGAGGAAGCCGGAGAACCCGGAGAGAACCCACGCAAACACGGGAAGAACGTGCAAACTCCACACAGAAAGGCACCAGGTCCGCCTCCGGGAATCGAACCCAGAACCTTCTTGCTGTGAGGCGACAGTGCTACCCACCGCACCACCGTGCCGCCCCTGTACTTATAATAATTAGCAGTAAATTTACTGGCAACGTTTTCAACCAGCCTAACAAAGTCCAAAAGCTTCTTCAGTCTGAGGGCACGTTATCCTCCAGTTTGGCCTCACTTCACACTTGCTTGTTTGTTAGGTGGACAAAAGACACAAAAGGGAGTAGGTACGAAGAACCATGCCCCAAGAAGAGCACAAACTTTAGAAGCTTGTTTCTGCACCAAACTGAATCAGTTGACCTGACTCAACTTTCACACAACCTCACCTGAACCAGGAGAACCAGATATATTAGTGAAATGGTCAACAAGAAAATTCTTCAGGGATCCATCACAGATTGCGATCAAATCCAGGCTTTGTTTTTGTTTTTTTTTTTTTTTTGTTCTGTCCAGCAGTTTAACAAGCAGCATATCTTACGCTGAATGCCATATTGTGATGGACAGCTTTGCTTTAACAAGAGGAGTATTTATAAAATATATGTACTCTTCTTGATTTATGGTTTATTTAATGGTTTATTTAGCTGATCCAAAATATGTGTGATGTTGCTGTGTTGGTGGACAGGTTAAGTCGGTTGTGCTTTATGGTGTGTATGCGGGAGGGTGGGGGGTGGGTGGGTAAGGGGTGCAACCAGCTGCTGAAACCAAGCAAATCTGTTAAGTAAACAATCGGAGCAAAATAAATAAGAAGCAGGGATGTACCTTAGGCTAACACATTCATAACTAAACAACTGTTGTACTGTGGATTACCTTGGAGATTAATACTAATACCAATGATAGTGTTAAGGTATGTGCACATACTGATACAAACATATACATATCATATACATACACATGTGCATTGTTATACATATCCCATACTACTTACAGTAATAAAAGTCATGACATACAACACCACAATTTCCATATTCACACATTGATATTGGTAGTGATAAAAATCAGTAATACTTACAGTTGGATTTGGAAAGGGAAAGTGTCCCACTACAAGGTTAGTAAGGCTGTAGCTTAATATTATTCACCCAAAGGGTGAGGCAGACGTTGGTGCATGAACAATGCCACTTGTGGAAGCCAAAGTGATGTGAGGGGCTCGGCCACTACGCCCATCCAACAAGCAGAGGAGAGAATCCTAGCAGCTAGGGAGCCCTCACACCTTCAGTTCCAGGAGGGCAGGTGTTGCGACCAAAGCCGCTCACACAGAGCCCCCCAGGCAGAGCTGCAGCAGCCACAGAGACAGCACCCGAGGTCAGAGTGGGCCACCGTGGGTCAACGCTGTCCACACCATGAGAACCAGGGGCAAACACTCCCCCCGGTGGGAGGGTCCCCTGGCACCACACCGGCCTGCAGCACAAGGCCAGCAATTGGTGGGGGTCAGCAGAAAAGAGACCACCCAGGCAGACGATCATCGTACCCTGGGCGGAAAACTGGACCCCCCACACTCCAACCCCACCACACGCATACAAACTCACATAAACACAGACGCATACACCCACCCACACGTACAACTCACATCATCACATCAACACACACCACACCATATACTCTCTCACAACAAACTAGTCAATCATACGTGAACCAATGCACTCTAAGATACATTCTCGCACCCACACCATTCGCTTGATCACATTCGTGGGAAGGGTAGGTCTCCGGCCTGCCGTCCATGTGGCCTCAGGCAGGGACCGCAGCTCCTCCTGAGCCCCGCCCAACTCCCCCAACCCGGGGAAGCAGAGGGCAGCGGAAAAGGCACCCCAGAACCCTGCAACCCAGCTTGGACGTGAGTGTCTGGAACTAAAGTGCACTGAAGGTGGGTGACACCTCCAGGAGCACAACCGCTGGCTGACGGTGTGTCCCCCGGACAGTGCCCCCCCTCGCCCCAAATGTCTTTTTGCAGTTAAAACTGGGTGGTGATCTCTCCATCAGGGCCAGTGGCCGAGGCCACAACTGGCCTCAGCCCCAGGCCCCAGTGAAGGAGCCCACCCCCGGCCCTAAATGTATGTGTGCAGGGCTGTCCCATGCGGCCAGCCCAGAATCCACCAGTCCTGTTGTCCTGGTTCCTAAGGTAGGCAGGCACCCCCAACCACCAGTCACCCCCCCCACCACTGTGCCAGACACGATGCAGCACCCGAGCCCCATGCATCCTTACCTGGAAATGGAATCAATCAGAGTATAGTTTTTGGTCATTAATTTGATGAAGCAGACAATGTGTCTAAGGTGGTATAATCTAACAAGCTGTTCAGGTACTGAGTAATGCTTATTTTTTTTTAGTTTTCCAGTTCATAAGGATGATTTTCTTTGCGACACAGAGGGCAGAAAGAAGTGTGTGTGATGAGTTTGTCTCTAGATCAAGCCCACTTAGATCTCCTAGAAGACAAAGTGCAGGGGCCGCAGAGATTGGACATCTTAACTGGGTTGAAAGGTGTTCACATACTCTTTGCCAAAATTGGAACATGAACATGACCAGAATGCATGTAGGAATCTATCTGCTGTGTTATCTGTACAGTGAGGGCAAATATTTGAGTTTGTGAGACCCATTTGGAACATCCTTTGTCCTGTATAGTGAGTTCTATGAAGAATTTTGTATTGTATTAGTTGTAAATTTGTATTTTTTGTCATTCTGAATAAATTAGAACATATATTATTCCAGAACATGTAATTAGTGGTGATGTTGAGATCAGCTTCCCATTTAGAGATCGGAAGGCTCACTGCCTGGTCTACATTTGAAATTAAGATATAAATTTTGGATACTGTCCTTTTCCCTGATATATCAATAAATCGCTCTATTACTGCTGGTGGTTGCATGTGGATGGGAGTATTCTTACTTTTTGCATTAAGTATTGACTTTAGTTGTTGGTATTCTAAGAAATTGGCACTAGTGATTTCATAGTGGGACACTAATTCTTCAAAAGAAAATCAAGGCTTTGTTAACGTAATGCTGTACGGGGGATTTTAGGATCTGTAACCCTCACAAAACCAATAGTGGTTAAGGCACAAAAGCTCCCGACTAGACTGTCAGCTGGCTTGACGTACTGTACCCACATGCACAGCTCCAGAGAAAGTGAGGTAAGTAAGAGTTTGTCAGCTGTGACAGAACTACAGTGGCCCTGAAGTGCAAATCACACATAAATAACACAATAATAGAAAACACAACAACATTAACAGAAAACACAACAACATTAACACAAAACACAACGACATTAACAGGAAACACAACAACATTAACACAAAACACAACGACATTAACAGGAAACACAACAACATTAAAATATTAGAGAAATGGTAGGGAGCCAGGGCTTGTTTCTGATTGGTCACAAGCTAAGTCAGTCTAACTTTTATTTCCTGTTTTCCCTGTGGGAAATTTTGTGTTTGTCATGAGATGCTGTGCCTCTGGCTGAGGGTTGTTCCTGGGGGGTCATCAAGCATTTGGTTATAAAATGGTGGGGGTTTCACTGAAGTGACCACGGGAACATTGTTAAAGGAAGTAAAGGGGGGTTTACTGCACTCATGTATATCAAAGACCAGTCAACAGCTCATGTGGGGGTTTGTAACAGGGTATAAATACAGGTCTTGTGTCCTCAGTCCTTCAGTGGATACTTTGTACATAGTGAGATGTGCCTCACGTCTTAGATGTAATTGTGATCCACTCCGCGTCGACATGAGAGTAAACCTTGAGATGGTTTATCACACTGATGATCTCCGGTTGATTTCTTTATAATAAGATTTCCACAACATCCCTTCGAGCTAAAAACGTGGCTATGCAGCGCTAATTAAAATATTATGGGCTATTTAATGAAGAATTTTAGATAGAAACCTGAAATAGACTCTGTTTTAAACTGCATTTAAATGCTTGGTGAACTGAGTCCCCTTGGACCTCTAACTCACGCATTGTTTGGTAGACGGACTTACTATTTAATTTAACTAAGTGCTGTACTTTATGGTGCCGCCTATATACCGAGTTGAAACTTGTCTAAGTGCCAACTACCTTGATCTGTAGCCAAACAGCTGTTCAGGGGCCCGTTTCACAAATCAGGTTTATTGAACTCTGAGTTTTTTAGCTCCGAAATGAGGAAAACTCAGTTTTCTGTTTCGGAACTTAATTCCGTAAAAGCGGGATACGTTAAACCAGTTTCAAAAAGAGAAGTAATCTAAACTCAGAGTCAGTTACTATGCCAAATTACTTTTTTTGTTCAGGACACCCAGAGTTTCCTTTGCTGTGAACAGTGTTTAAATAGGCTTACCTTGTTTAATCTTTCAGGACATACATATATTGCACCTGTTTCCTTCACGCAGAGACCAAAATGAGGATCCTGTAGATGAGGGGGCTTTATTAATTCGCAGGGAATTGAATTTACGCCGCAAGAGGATTTTGAGGCCACGAGTTGATTTTCATATCCCCATATCATATCCCCATGTACACTTATTTAAGCGGTACCATTTTTCTAAAGAGTCCATAACATATTAAAAATCTTATCCAACCATACATAAGATACATCACACATCGGGGCCGTGCTCATACATAAGAGCAGATATGTAGAGTAGTTCGGAAAGTGTGCCTCATCCTCAAGCCCTTTTTTCCTTTGTTTACTGGCTACAAACCCCTCAAAGCCACTAAAGAGTTTTACAGGATTGCAGGTATGTGGTATTTTATTCGTTTCAGTAAGGCTAATCTAAAAAATGATGATCAATTAATAACTTCTTGCTGTGACCTCTGGAAATAAACTAATAATTAGAATCCTCTTCAGGATTTGCAAATGTGGTTGGATGCATTGATGGCACACATATTCCCATCAATGCACCTTCTGAAAATGTAGAGGACTATGTGAACAGGAGAGCCATCCACAGTATAAATGTTCACCATACTGTAACTGACATGTATCATTTTTTGAACCACCAAGATCATATGTGATGCTGCACATATTATCACAAATGTGGAGGCCACGTGGCCTGGCTCTGTTCATGACTCAAGTTACATCATTTAGGCTATGCAACACAAACATCGAAAAACATTTGATGTTATATATACTGTGTATACACTGTATTAATATTACCTCTGTAGACCTCTCTGTAGCAGAAATGGTGTCATTATCCTCATAGTCCTATGAAGACAAGCATTTGGTTAGAGTACACATTATAATGCTACTTATGCTTTTTTCATGCTACATAATGCTAAAGAATTGAATCTTGATGTCTCAATAAGGTGTCTGTAGCTTTTCATGTCAAAAAGCTCTGTAGATTGCCCATACGCCCCGTCTGAAAGCGTGTGTTTTAAGCACTCTTGGACTGGGTGAATTTGAGCAGGGTTTATTGCATCAACGTCGTCAAACAGTCCGGGTCATACACAGGATGTCTTAGCGTAAAGTACAGATGAGGAACAGGTGAGATCAGGTCCAGGAGGCAGGCAGCGGTTCGGTACACGGGAAGACTCGGCAACGGTACAGGTAAGGGTTAGACAAACTCACGGGTCAGACGGTCAGGTAAACACCAAAATCCAGGCAATGGTAACAGAGGAGGTTCAGGCAGGAGTCGACGGTCAAAAAACAGGCACGATCAACAAAACGGGATAGACAATACTAGAATGCTGGATAGTGGTGCAAGGACTCAACCATCTGGCGTCTGACTGTTGGCTGAGGTGGTGCTTAAGTACTGAGTGTGATTACTAATTATTGTCAGGTGTGCAT
Source organism: Betta splendens (assembly GCF_900634795.4). Lineage (NCBI taxonomy): Eukaryota > Metazoa > Chordata > Actinopteri > Anabantiformes > Osphronemidae > Betta > Betta splendens. The sequence continues at coordinate 4,500,422 of NC_040896.2, read as the reverse complement.
GGTGAACCGGGATGGCAGAAAACAGCTGAGGTGAAACAGGAAGTCCTTTCAACATAACACCAATAAGCAGCCTGAATTATTACAACATAATATTCATAACACGACTACAGCTTGTTTGGCAGCATAGCTCGATAAACTAATATAAACTAATTTTTACACGGTTTTGTCTTTCTCGTGCTGCTGCTGTGTAAAAATAATTTCTCCATAATGGGGTCTTCAGCTGCAGCTTATATTTTGCCGTATTTGTCTATAATGAAGTGCCAATGTGGGAATGGTGAATGCCTACAGGGGCATGGTGTAACAGCAACTGTTGCCGTCAAGATATTGCATGTGTTTAATACGTTTATTAACGTGACATGGGATATGAAAATAAAATTTTGATAAACCTTACCTCAAGACATCTGAATCAGTTTCCAAACCTACTGTCATGTATGGTTGATGATCCAAGACTGGAGCCAGTATGTTTGAATGTTTATTCATTACAGAACGCATTTAATATACAGTATATCAGACAAACTATGGACAATTACACTTGCGTGGAATAAATCAGTATCTCAGAATTTCATAAACAATTTTAGAACATTTTACTATTTAGAGTTTAATCACTGCATAATGTACCTGGGAACTCTGGTTTACAAACATAGCTTTGGTTCTAAATACATATTAACCTAGCATATTTTTAATTGCTTTTAGACAGGTGGTAATATATTAAGTCCCAATATATAACTAATAAAAATGTAGTTATTATTTTTTTTCCTTCATAAATTAGCATAGAGAAGTTTTGTCAGCTGGTGCTAGGGACTTCTAGGGTGAAGAGTCCAAGTTTTCACCCCATCTTCCCTGGTCTTGTGGATCAGGGCAGTGTTTCCTGAGGGACAAGGCACATATGTTGGACTTAGACCATCTGTGAATGTGTTTAAATGCAGGTGAGTAAATGACTGATGATAAACAGGTGTGTTAACAAGAACCGGAAGTACAGTAAGGCGGGAACTAACATGGTAAGAACTGAAACTGGAAGTGCTTTTAACATAAAACAGGAAATAAGTCCAAAGTCGTGACAGGATGCAGCTGTTTTCCTTGACACCACTCTAGAAGGTATACAGTAGAGAATAGAACAGTAGATTAATTAAATGTCCAGTATTTCCTATGTATCTCACAACCTTCACAAATGTAAACAATATGTAGAGGTAGTTAGATCAGTTGTAATGGTGTCTGGAGCAAACACGTTTTCAACTTAGCTTTTATAGTAATGGTTTGTTAAATCTTGGCATGGCATTAATGACCTCCTTTCTGTCAGGCTGCTCAAATTCTGCTCAGAGGGCCGGTGCGACAGGGATGTTAATAAGGTCCTCCATATAACAACCTGGGTCCAGCAGGACTTTATTGAAGATGGTCTTCATCAGGTTTTCCACATAATCTGCACCATAACACGACAATTACAAATTACAAATTGATTTTACCCATAAACAGACTAAAATATCGAAATAAGTTGACTGCATACAGAGTAAATATATAGACAATACACGTTAGACTTTGATAGAACTTGCCATAACCCAAATTCACAGGTCTACTTGGGCTATGACATACACATGACAGGCTCGATAGTAATTAGAAACACAGCTGACTCTCACAACTTTTGCAACTATTGCAGCCAAACCCAAGTTGTACTGAATATCATGTAGAGGGCTAGCCGCTAACGCTAGCTGCTAATGCTAGCGGCTAATGCTAGCGGCTAACATGGCACTCGCAGCTAAAATGTGAGCTGAGTAAATGACCTTAGTACCATATATCACACGATTCAAACCGGACAAATGCTGGAGAGCCTTGGATTCATCAAATAAGTATCAAGCATGTAATTACGTTTGAGGAAGCAGCAGTTGGATCACATCTTGTAGGAACAGAGCCCTTCTTCAACCTCAAGCCCAGTTATAAATATACCCTCATTTACAAAGCAGTCGGAGGTGAAATGATGTCCACACAAGAACAAGCATTTAGGCAGCGGTGTTGGCACAGATCCATTTACAATAAAATTAATCCATAAAGTCCTCCTTTCTTGCTCCACTGGTAAAATGAGAAGGCTGCGATGCTGGTTGGAACAACAAACAACGGAGCACATTCTGGCAGGTGAAAGGTGCATTACCGCCACCTACTATTTTGCATGTGCAGGGACCTCTAAGCTTCATTTAGTAGGATACTTACAACATCCTGGGCTTCTGTTGTGACAGGAGGATCCAAGAGGCTGATATTACCATCAGAATATGTGAAGACCAACAAAGAACCCAACCCACTGTCTAAGAAATGAATATATCAAAAGTAGCCTACGTTAAAAATAAAATATATAGGTAGTCTTACATTTTACAAATGCACCTGTATCCTGGGAAGTGACTGGTTCTGATTGGTGGTGGTGCAGGTCTTCCACCAGTTGCTCTAGCCTCTGCCTTCTTTCTGATGGCTGAGTAGAAGTCAATTGATTTAGTTGACCGATCATGCAAAATCCACTTTTTAGACATTTTGGACCATTCCCATGACCCTATGGGTCACAGTAATACACACTGAGAACGGTAGAAGTGCATTTCTTCCTTTTTTCACATTTTGCGACTTTATCCTATGGAGACAGACCTCCTCTTGTTCTGAAAACGTTCCTCCCGTTTCGTCACGGAAAGGGACTCCTCCCTGCAAATCCTAAACAACCACCAGCACAATGATACCGAACCAAAACTGGACTTCCGCCATTTCCCCCCTCTCACTCACCGAGAACAGACGAACATGGCAGCGCCCAAGTCCTTCTATAGAAATAGTTCAGTTCTTGGGTGTTTTAACCAACACCAAAGTCTATTCACTCTACCAAGGGATTAACAAGTGAGGACTTTGTGGGTTACTTTTACCATCACTGACGCACTATGGGGGTTGGGATGCGTGGGCTTGCTGACGCTGCTCCCGCTTGCAAGGCTGAACAGTTCCTATGAGCCTATGAGTGACATCCACTGTTACACTGTTCTATATGTTTGGAAATATAACATGAAAGGATGAGTGTCATTGTAGCTGTCTCACTGAAGGAAGCAATAAAAGACATAGACAATACAATGAGACAATTTCAGATCATTCTCAAATGTGGTGAGGCTTTATTTATTTAAAAAACAAAAACAAGTTCACATATGGTTTGCACTGTAACGTCACTATAAATTAAAAAAAGAGGACTGAGTACAACCATGTAATTATAACAAATGCGCATTAAAAAACATTTTTGTTTATTTACAAAGTTTATTTATTTATTTATTATACAAAGTTGACCAGCCGCTTTTGGCCGTGACACATATACGGATGTCATTCTGCCTGCTTTCATGTAGACAAAACTCTTCAAAAGAGTTTTACTTTACATTCTGTTTATTTTGCTATTCCCCCTTTCATATTCATCTGATAAATTAAAGTGGGCGGGGCCATCCATGTCCGGTCGCAAAGGTAACCGCTGACTGTGGGGGCTGGGGATGGGCGCATCAACATGCAGGACAAAGACCTGTGTTTCTCTGCCCGCTACAACCTCCTCTTACAACAGCCAGTTGCTTTGGGCCATTATTTCCCCTTTCACCTGTACCACATAAAAGTCATCGCAGCGCTACAGCCATGTTTCTACAAAGTTGACCAGACACTTTCATGTAGACACAAAACTTTTTAAAGCATGTTTGTTATTCATATACAATATGGTTACCTCACCCCCAACCAGATGTTTTCCCCACCCTCCCTTTCTCTCTGCTCCCAAAGTCTTACATTTGAACAGGATCTAAACTTTACAAGTCTTGGTTGGCTGACTGATGGTAAGCGTATCGTGTCACTTCCGGTTACTGAGGTTTGCTGCCGCTGTGTGTGTACAGCGTTACTCTCCGCTCTTTTCTAAATATTATCGTTTTATATCTGATAGCGACTGCTAAAAGTTGCAAAACAAGCTTGTAACACTCAAGCATCTTTCATTAAACGTCCTGCTAATTTACACTGTTATCTAAGTGTTTTCTCCGCTAGCGTAGCTCCTAGCTAACTTTCCTGCTATGGCTTCCCCCTTTTCCTCTCCCTCTCGCTCTGTTCGGTGCTCGGTGTGTCTTATGTTTAGCTTATCTTCTGCCTCCTTTAGTGATGGTAATGGGATCTGTAATAGGTGTACGCTAGTTGCAGGGTTGGAGGCGAGGTTGTTAGACTTAGAGTCTCAGCTTCGCACTTTAGAAAACAGGCCAGCTAGCCAGGTCCCTTTAGCCGGTGCGGAGCCTCCTAGCTTAGCTGCTACCAGTCCCCCGGCAGGTCCCAGGCAGCTGGGGAACGACTGGGTCACGGCTCGTAAGAAACGTAGCTTTAGACAGGTGCCCACGGTTCACCACCAACCACTTCACGTTTCAAACAGATTTTCCCCACTCAGCGACACACCCGCTGAGAAACCCACTCTGATCATTGGTGACTCCATAGTCCGAAACGTGAAGTTAGAGAATCCAGCGGTCATAGTTAGGTGTTTGCCTGGGGCCAGAGCGGGCGACATTGAGTCTTATCTTAAGCTCCTTTCTAAGGATAAACCAGCGATGACATGTATAGCCGGCTGTCATCGCTCCACCGCTGGTTGTCAAGGTGGTGTCCTGCAAACGATGTGGGCTTTGTGGCTAATTGGAGCACTTTTTGGGGAAAACCTGGGCTGATTAGAAGAGACGGCGTCCATCCCACGTTGAACGGAGCCTCTCTGCTCTCTAGTAACATGGCCATGTTGCTTAGTCCCCCCACTGCTTGACAACTCAGAGTGGAGCCCAGGACGCAGAGTCGCAGTCTTACACGCCTTTCTGCATGTTCTCTACAGCCGCGACCCACTCTTAGTCTTAGTTATCGCATAGAGACTGTGTCTGCTTCTCGACCACCTAAACTATACAAGTCACACACAAATCAAAGAGGAGTGACTTACCAGAATTTAATAAACATCAAAACAGTTCCTCTTACAGAACAAAGTAACAGTAAGCTAATAAAGTGTGGTTTATTAAATATCAGATCTCTCTCATCTAAATCCTTTTTAATAAATGACTTGATAAGTGACCATCACATAGATCTGTTCTGTCTTACTGAAACCTGGCTGCAGCAGGATGAATATGTTACCTTAAATGAGTCGACTCCAATGAGTCACATCAACTATCATGTTCCAAGATGTACAGGTAGAGGTGGAGGAGTAGCAGCAGCTTATAAATCAGATTTATTAATTACTCCTAAACCTAAACATAGTTATAACTCATTTGAGAGCCTCACTCTGAGCCTTTCTCACCCAGACTCTAAAACTCAGAAACCAGTTGTGTTTTGTATTGTTTACCGTCCTCCTGCTCCATATTCAGAGTTCTTAACTGAATTCTCTGAATTCTTATCTGACTTAGTTCTTAGCACAGATAAAGTCATTGTAGTGGGAGACTTTAACATTCATGTAGATGTTGACAGCAACTGTCTCAGCACTGCTTTTAACTCCTTAATAGACACTATTGGTTTTACACAGCAGGTAAATGAACCCACTCATCGTTTTAACCACACCCTAGATCTTGTCCTAACATATGGGGTTGAAATTGATAATTTAATAGTTCTTCCCCAAAACCCTCTGTTATCTGACCATTTCTTATTAACTTTTGAATTTAGCACAACTGACCCTATAACAGCTGGAAAGAAATGTTACTATAGCAGATGTTTATCTGACAACGCTGTTGCCAGATTCAAGCAGATGATTCCATCATCTTTTGCCTCAATGTCTTGTAGATACACAGAGAACAGACACCTTAATCCTTATGAACAGGTTGACTGTCTTGTAGATGATGCTGCAGCTTCTCTACGTACAATGTTAGACACAGTGGCTCCTCTGAAGAAGAAGAAAGTAAATCAGAGGAGGTTAGCTCCGTGGTATAACTCAGACATCCGCAGCCTAAAGCAAAGGACTAGACAACTAGAAAGACAGTGGCGTTCCAACAAAATAAATGTAAACTGCATTGCATGGAAGGACAGTCTAATGAAATATAAAAAAGCACTTTGTGCTGAAAAAACATATTATTCCTCCCTAATTGAGGAAAACAAAAACAACCCCAGGTTTCTTTTCAGCACTGTAGCCAGGCTGACAAAGAGTCATAGCTGTATTGAGTCTACTATCCCCTTAAATCTCAGCAGCAATGACTTTATGAACTACTTTACTAATAAAATTATAATCATTAGAAAAAACATTCAGCAGCGACTTCTTCCAAATGACAGAAAGCACTGTCTAGATCCATCAACTTTAAATATACCAAATCTGTCTTACCTGGACAGCTTCTCCCCATAACTCATATGGAGTTAACCTCAATAATTAACTCTTCCAAGTCGTCCACTTGTCTTTTAGATCCAATCCCAACCAGATTACTCAAAGAAGTTCTACCTTTAATCAGCTCATCCATATTAAATCAAATCAACCAATCTTTACAACTAGGCTATGTACCACAGGCTTTTAAGGTGGCTGTGGTCAAACCTCTATTGAAAAAACCAACCCTTGACCCTGGACAACTAGTCAACTATAGGCCCATTTCAAATTTACCCTTTATTTCCAAGATTCTGGAAAAAATCGTGGCTAAACAATTATCTTACCACCTTAGTGGGAATAACCTGTATGAAGATTTTCAGTCAGGATTTAGAAAACATCATAGCACAGAAACAGCTCTGGTTAGAGTCACTAATGATCTTCTATTAGCTTCGGACAATGGTCTAGTTTCTGTCCTTGTCCTGTTAGATCTTAGTGCTGCATTTGATACAATTGATCATAACATTCTATTACAGACACTAGAACATAGAATCGGGATTAATGGAACAGCATTGGGATGGTTTAAATCCTATTTGTTGAACAGATTCCAGTTTGTTCATGTTAATGATAAATTCTCCACACGCACAAGGATTAGCTATGGAGTTCCACAGGGTTCTGTGCTGGGTCCAATTCTGTTTAGCCTATACATGTCTCCTCTAGGTGAGATTATTAGAAAGCATTCTATTAATTTTCATTTTTACGCAGATGGTACTCAGCTATATATGTCCTTGGAACCAAATGAAACAGATCAACTAGTCAAAATTCAGGGTTGTTTAAAAGACATCAAATCCTGGATGTCCCAAAACTTCCTTCAACTAAACTCAGATAAAACCGAGACTCTTATTGTTGGGCCTAAAAATCTCAGAGAGACACTATTGAGTCAGATAGCCACCCTGGATGGCATAACATTAGCTTCAGATTCTACTGTGAGGAACCTTGGTGTCATGTTTGACCAGGATCTCTCTTTACATCATACATTAAACAAATCTCCAGAACCGCCTACTTCCACCTTAGAAATATAGTTAAAATCAGAAGCATCCTCTCTCAGAGCGATGCAGAGAAACTGATCCATGCATTTGTTACCTCTAGGCTGGACTACTGTAACTCCTTACTCATAGGATGTCCTAACAGCTCCTTAAAAAGCCTACAGCTCATTCAAAATGCTGCAGCCAGAGTTCTGACAGGACTTAGAAAGAGAGATCACATTTCTCCTACATTAGCTTCTATGCACTGGCTGCCTGTAAAATGTAGGATAGAATTTAAAATTCTCCTACTCGCATACAAAGTACTCAATAATAAAGCTCCTTCTTATCTTAAAGACCTTATAGTTCCTTATGCTCCCAGCAGAACACTTCGTTCTCAGAGCGCTGGGCTACTTGTGGTTCCTAGAGTGTTTAAATGTAGAACAGGTGGCAGAGCTTTTAGCTACCAAGCTCCTCTCCTCTGGAACCAGCTCCCTCTTCAGGTTCGAGAAGCTGACACACTCTCCACCTTTAAGATTAGGCTTAAAACCTTCCTTTTTGATAAAGCTTATAGTTAGAGATGGTTCAGGTCACTGGCAATTATTGTTAGTCACAGGAACCATCTCTTAGTTAAGCTGCAATAGACATAGACTGCTGGGGGACTTAATTTATACACTGAGCTCCTCTGTTTCCTTCTACCTCCTCTGTCCCATAACCTCCCATCATTGTCCCATGTTTAACTAACCTTGTCTCTTTCTGTCCAGTAGTTGTGCTTCTCTCCTCCCCCCCACCCCCACTCTTTCTCCCTCTCTGTCCTCACCTACAGGTATCATTGGACTCAAAGTTTGGTGTCTGTGATGGGCAGCTGCGAATCCAACCAATCCTGCCTGCATCCAGTCCCTGGTCCTACCATCCTGCCTGTGCTCTGTTGTTGCTTGTTGTTGCTTGTTGCTGTGCTTTTTTCTATCTCTCTATCCTCTCACCCCAACCGGTCGAGGCAGATGGCCGCCCACATCCAGTCTGGTTCTGCTGGAGGTTTCTTCCTCGTTAGAGAGGGAGTTTTTCCTCTCCACTGTTGCTGTCAAATTAAATGCTTGCTGTATGTGGGATTTGTTGGGTTTAGTTGTGTGAGGTTTTAAACCTTACTTTGTAAAGTGCCTTGAAATAACTTTGTTGTGATTTGGCGCTATATAAATAAAATTGAATTGAATTGAATTGAATATACAACATGTAATTGCAAATGCTGCACTGAGCTCTCTTTTACTTTGACGAGTTTTGTGTCTACAGCAGAACAACCTCTGTGTATGTGTCACGGCCGAAAGCAGCTGATCAACTTCGTAGGAACATGGCTGTCGTGTTGACTTTTATGTGGTACAGGTGAAAGTGACGTTACAGTGCTAACCATATGTGAACTGGTCCTTTTTTGTTTGTAAACAAATAAAGCCTCACCACATTTGAAAAAGATCTGAAACTGTCTCATTGTATTGTTTGTCTTTTATTGCTTCCTTCATTGAGACTGCTAGGTCCCTGTACCTTTCGTTCAATTGATTTTTCGAAAAAAAAAGCTGTTTTTTCATTTTTTTATTTTGAATGTGGTAATGAAAAAGTAAGTAAAGCTACTTTCTCTGACAATTCGTTTAATCTACGAACCAAAATATTGCATTTTAAAACACTGCCTTCAAGCTAAAAATGTTTTTTGTTTTTACATTTTACTGAATCTCGAAAGTTGGAAATTGATCTGAGCTTACTGCTATTAGTAACTTCTGCGGTCAAATCTGATGTGTGACAGAAAAATGGAGAGCTACGTTATATTTGGTGGAAATAAACATGTGAGGCAGAAGCAAACTGCAATCCACAGCCAACAAAGTCTCTGTTTATCAGCTGCTGAAGGAGAACCAATGCAGATCAGCAGGACCTGCTCTGACCCTCCAGCGTCTGCCAGGTTCCTGGGCTCAACAAGTGTGAAAGTGTGATGGAAATTTTCCATAAAGAAGCAGATGAGAGAGTTGTCCTTTTGTGCGATTTATTGAAATAATAAAGAAAATAAAAAAAATAATGTGGAAAGCAAATAAAAAGCATGGACGTTGATCGTGCACATCAACAAACCAGAAACCAGCTGGGGAGATCAGTGCACACACCACGAAGGTGTGATGTAAAGAGCCCACGATCCTCAAGTTTCTTCTGCCTTTTAACCCCTTTCTCTGGCATTGGTGGAATGTCTCTCTGCAGCAATGGAATTGTTTGTGCCACCTTATCTCACTGTGAGTGAGAATTTTTGCTTTCTCACTTCTGCATCATCATGCCTTGTTATCCAAAGGAAGGAACACCGAGCTTCCAAGACAAGATGCATTGGCTTTAACAGCCTTGGGTCTGGTGGGGAGTCAGATAGGATGGAGCCAGAGTCCGGGTGTAAAAGACAAACATATATCATAAATTATTAGTCGGTCAAATGGAACATCAGATGTTTAGACTTGATGTACGACAGGGTGCAAGAGATTAGTTGTTTGTGTAAGATTGTTCAGTATTGCACCTAACCAGCACATGTCGACTGTGTTGGATAAGAAATAGCACAAAGGCAAAATTTTTCCATTACATTCCCCCCTTTTGATTACACATTAATCAAACACTAAAATAATAAAAATTGTCAAACATTGCATTTTGAAATAATAACAGCCCTTACAAATGAAACAGTGAGTGTTTTAAGTCAAAATTCAAAAATACACCTTCACATAAAATGCAAGTAACTTTAGGGATAAAAGGTTGGGAGCTGTTTTTGTTGGGTAGTTATACAAGAATAACCTCTGTATTGGCATGTGAAGAAAATAAGCCAATAGTCATATTTGTATCAGATTATATTTTGTGATCAGATAGCCTAAGACCATCGTCAAAGTCATTAAGTGAATTAGAGTTGGGGTTTTTGAACACAATGACAGCATTGTGTCATTTCATACAAGAGTCTTGCTGAGGTCGCACGCATGATGAGACCTCTAACCAGTGGGATAACTTTCAGATCTTTAATTGTAGATTTGGGTCTAGAATGAATACGAGAATCAGGGATTAAACCAGAATGATGATGCACTTGCTGCTTGTGTTGTCTTATAACCTCTATCATCTGTCGATGAAGGATAAAAACTAATTGTAGCAGTGAATAAAGTGATTGTGAGCAAATTAAACACCAAGTAAACTTCAGGATATTTAAACTAAATATCATCAACATAAAATGAAGTTTAACAAAACAAGGTTACAATTGATGTCTTGTAACAATCTGCTTCATCCTGTTGAACAGTAGCGTTAGATTGTTTCCAACCTGTGTGTTGATGTATTGCCAGTTTGTTGGAGTTCTTCAGGTTGTGATCAGCTGATCACAGAGACACTTGGGATTTGTTATCACCGCCAGGTTTCCTCCCAATGTCATCTGAGTCACTGTCACTCCCGTGATGTGAAGAGTCTACACGTCGCCCAGTGTCGGCAACTCAAGGCTGCTCGTGTGTGTGTTTTCTCAGTGCGTGTGTGAGCACAGCGAGGGTCGTCCTTCTCAGTTCTTTTCGTTAGTGGTGGTTTTCTCCGTGGGATGTAGATGGAGGGTCATCTTTTGGATCCGGGACCTTCCTGCAGTAGATGGAGTGGATCCAAGTCACTCTTTCTGTGATCTTCACAGCCGTGTGGGTTGTCAGAAGGACCTGGAAGGGGCCTCGCCACTGTTTGGAGTCCCAGTGCTTCCTCCTGAACTCCTTAACGATCGCCCAGTCCTCTGGTTGGATGGTGTGTAATGGTCCTGTTGCCTGTTTTCACCTGTTGGGAAATCTGAACTGTGGGGAAAAAGTGTTTGGGCGCACGACTTGTCATCAGGCCCAAACCAGACTCCATGGCTACAGGTGGAACTATTCGTCTGCCAGAGTCTGGGTTTCTGTGAGGTAGAAAATGTTTAAAGCACAGGGAGATGAGGAAGGAGAGGGTGGAGAGGAAACAAGGAGAGGGAACAAGGATCAGGAAAGGAAACGAGGATCAGGAGAGGGAACGAGGATCAGGAGAGGGAGGGGTTGTCGGGCACCTTTGGGCACCTGTGGCGACCTTCGCAACAGCGTCTGCAGCTGCATGTCGGCAGAAACAAAGTTGTCACTGATGGTGTGAGTCGGACAGTTACAAACAGCATTAGGTGTAGGCAGCAGAACAATGTCCAGCTTCCTATGCTTCCACAGAGCGTCTGTGGAGTCTGTGTAGATGGTAACAGACTTTTAGTTAACCAGCTTCAGTCAATGCGATAAACTCTGCAGCCTGAGCAGAGTAGTGTCTTAGCAAAGCGCCAGACTTCAAGACGGCATCTTGATAGTAATGTTCAGCATGTTGAGCAAGATGGTGTTGCATCTAAGCCATTGAGCTGTAGAAAGATGTGATCCATTCTAAAAGAATCAAAGTATGAGGACAAAAGAACAGAAGTCGTACAACCTGATTTCTCATTCACTGTTTGAGTGAAAGGTCGCCTAGGGTCAGATCAGGAAGACCCAAAGTAGGGGCCGACTGAAGAGCAAGCATGAGGTCAGTGAACGTTGTTCAGCCTCAGACGTCCACGTGAGACAAGAAGTGGACGATGAAGATATCTGCATCAGAACCCTGAGTGGGGCCTCAAAGACAGTAAAGTTAAGAATGAAGTTCCTACAATAAGAACAAAAACCTAGAAAAGATAAGCTGTTTATACGTGCACGGTTTAGGCAGGTTTTACGTTGCTTCAACTCTGTTGGATGAGATGGATTTGCCATCAGCTGTAATTACAATGACCCAGAAAAATAAGCTTTGTCTGAATAAACTGTAATTTAGACATGCTCGATTTGTGGCCTGTAGCATCCAATGTTTCAGTAGTTTAGTGGTGTCTGCAGTAACGCCATCTATGGCTTCCTTTAAGAGGGTGATGTTTTTGAATTCATGGTCAGATTTAGTCGTGATGACCACTGGTTCACATCCTCTGAACAAACCTACATCATGTCTGTGTGTGAGCCACAGGGAAGCAGGGCTTCCTGTAAGGCTGAGTGTTGGGTCAGACCGTCCTCTGAAAAATAAAAATAAAAACATGTAGTGTGTGTCATTAGAATGCAGAAGTACCCAGTTCACTGTTTGCTGCACATAACGGGCAGAATAAAAAAAAATATAAAGTATGCAAAGTAGGTAAATACGTCACATGGGGTCGGAAGTCGTTCACCAGTCTCCACCCCGTTGACATCTGTTCACGAAAAAACATCAAAAATCTTTTTGTTCATTAGTAAATGAAATCGCAAGCGCAGACCTGTGTTCATCCCAAAAGAGGGAAGTTGAGGTCAGTTTGTTAGTGTGTGTAAAATAATAACTCTTCAAATTTATCATCAGGACCAGAAGACACATGTGCTGTACAGGACAGGTCAGATGCATCTCTGGAGGTCGTATCACATGGGAAACAAGCTGTGATGCAGCCTGTGTGAGGGCCTCAGTTACAGCCCCCCCTCAGCAGCCAATGATAAGACTACAGCTAAGCTGAAGTTAACAGCAACAAAAGAGGGATCATTTAGAATGTCTGTAGATGTGACCTGCACTCCGTCTGGAGTGGAAATCAATCAAATATCTAAACTACACATGAGATCTCTTCCTAAAAATTTAACTGGGCACAAGTTTGTAAGCAACAATAAATCTCAAGGTGTCTTGCTGTCAGATGTTGCACAAGACAGTGAAAGAATAAGTTTTCCTTTAATAGTCTGGTACGTACAGTAATTATTATTACTTCTCTCTAATAGTCGTCTTCCCTTTAATAGTCATTAATAGTCTGTTTCAGTCAGTTTCAGTCTTCCTATAGTCTGTTTTTTTTTGTTTTTTCTACAGTCTGTTTTGTTTTCCTGTAGTCTGGCCAGACAAACCTATAGTGTGCACAAATATTTTTAGACACATGGAGGATTTTATTACTGAATTTTTTGCAAATTGAAATAGATTAAACCCATCAGACTGTAAAGTCATGCAGCAGTTGTCATTTAGCTGATTGTCATCATTTTAAAATCACTGTGGGATTTTTTGAGCAAAAAGCGATTCTTCATTGCGAGCAGATAAGCATGAACATGAATTTGAGCGTGTATCAGCTGTAAGCGTGTTTCTTCATTGCTTGTATGAATGTGTGTGTGTTTGCGGTACCGTTTTCTACGTCACGTGAAAAGGAACCGTCACCTTCCTCCTTCCACAACCATCAGTCTCATATGAGCGCCAGTGGGTGGAGCCTGATGTAGATGGGACAGTTGTTCCTCGATGACAGACCTTTCCTGGATCCTCGGATGCAGCTCTTTTGGGCCAATCACGTCTGAAGCCTCTCCAGTTGTTTCAACCAGTATCTGTGACAGAGCACGTCTTCTCAGATGGAGCTCACTGTGCTGTTTCTCTGTCCTTGTTTTCCTTTGCTGATTGTCATTAGCTGTTGTCTGTGTCAGACACACACGCTTGTATCACGGCCTCTGAAGATTCAGACACAGTCTTTTCATGCTGGTGTAGGGCTTGTAGTAGCTGGTTCATCTGATGAGCCCAGAACGTGATGGCTGCAGACGTTGTGGAAGTCGCTGAGGCGTCCATGCTGTGGTCTGTGTCCTCCAGCTGCTGTGGTATCAGAGCTTCCACCCTGTTCTGGTTGTTGGTCAGGCGCTTCTTCTCCTTCGGTTCTTCTGCTGATGGTAGGAAAGGAGTCCAGATCCGGATTTACCCTCATCGCACTCAGTTCTGCATTAGGACAGAGAGCAGAAACAATGGGAGCATTTGCTCTTGGCATGATATGTGTGTGTGTGGTGTGTGTGTGTGTGTGTGTGTGGCAGAGTGCAAACAATTCTTCCCCAGAGTTGTTATCTCCTTTCTTTCTGTTACTCTCATCTCTCTTTTGTTTCTTTTAGGGGTTTAGTTTTGATAGTTTTGCTTTTTCAAATCTCATCTTTTGTATCTAACTTTTCTTTTAAGATGCATATGTCTTCTACACTAAGCGATTCTACTTTTGAACCCATAATCAGTTTCTCACTCATGGAAACATGAAACGCAATAATAACCATATTTACTTTTTACTTTTAATTACTTTTACTTTTGTAACGCTGCAGTCTGGTGGTGGAGACTTAGATTGCCCCAAACCCATCTTTCAGAGTCCCGGCGGTTTCCTGCTTTAGACTTTTATGTGTTCCGACCGGAACCTTTTTTCAAAATTTCTCTTCCACGGACGTCTCCGTAGAAAGGGAACCGCTCAGATCAGCGACAGAGTTCTCGGAAGTGCTCCCTCACCGTCCCTCTAAGACCCGGGTCCCTCGTATCTCAAAAACACTTCCCCCTGCAAACGCGCTCCGTATTTCAGAAGCCGTCTTTTATTTCTTGTCCACTCCCTTTGGACTGCGCTCAGATCTGCACACTGGTCTGTATCCCCAGTACAGACGAAAGCTCGGTTCCATGAGCCAACCCTTAGCAACCACTGTCTCGGCCACCAGGGCAGACTTGACCTAATTATTATTATTTTTTTGTTTGTTCCTAATTGTTCCTAATATTATATTTTGGATGTTTTCAGTCAAATAGTCTAGTAGGGGATGTTTTAGAATTAATTGTTATTTGCCTTACTTTCCCTAAACTAAATGATCAGAGCCAAGTAACCCCGAATACCAGAAACCAAATTCAAACCCGTTTTTTTTTTCTTCAATAAGTCGCAACCAAACGGAATCTCTCTCACCGGGCCGAGTAGAGGTTGGATTTGGATTAGAGGCGATCCAGACGGGTGAGCAGTCCTCCCACTCAGAACAGCTGTAGAGGTTTGGAGGCTGAGCGACCCTAGTCCTCAGGACTATCGTCCCTGGTCACACCGTCCAGACGACCTGCAGCGGATCCTGTTTGTGACGCCAATTTCTGTGGTGGAAATTTTCCGTAAAGAAGCAGATGAGAGAGTTGTCCTTTTGTGCGATTTATTGAAATAATAAAGAAAATAAAAATAATAGGGAAAGCAAATAAAAAGCATGGATGTTGATCGTGCACATCAACAAACCAAAAACCAGCTGGGGAGATCAGTGCACACACCACGAAGGTGTGATGCAAAGAGCCCACGAGCCTCAAGTTTCTTCTGCCTTTTAACCCCTTTCTCTGGCTCTGGTAGAATGTCTCTCTGCAGCAATGGAATTGTTTGTGCCACCTTATCTCACTGTGAGTGAGAATGTTTGCTTTCTCACTTCTGCATCATCATGCCTTGTTATCCAAAGGAAGGAACACCGAGCTTCCAAGACAAGATGCATTGGCTTTAACAGCCTTGGGTCTGGTGGGGAGTCAGATAGGATGGAGCCAAAGTCCGGGTGTAAAAGACAAACATATATCATAAATTATTAGTCAGTCAAATAGACATCAGATGTTTAGACTTGATGTACGACAGGGCGCAAGAGATTAGTTGTTTGTGTAAGAATGTTCAGTATTGCACCTAACCAGCACATGTCAACTGTGTTGGATAAGAAATAGCACAAGGCAAAATTTTTCCAATACAGAAAGCTTAGCAATGTTCAGCCTTTCAAGCAGGAGCATCCTACCCCCTATAGTCAGTGATGGCCCTCTTTACCTAACAAAAGCAGCTCTTGGCAGGGTGCCAGCTAAAGCGTGCCAATCACTTGAATAAGTATGCCAGTGTTAGTGGTATGTGGCTATATGTACAGTCTTTAGTAGTTCTAGTGTTAAATGGACCGGTGCCGGCAACACTGCCTTAGCATTTACAGCATACATATGTGCATTTTAAATGAGAGTGCATACAATGCTGGATTTGTTTCACGGCTCCTGTTGAAGAGAGGATCTATTCCTACAGCCTGTCATCCTCTCACTGAAGTACATGCTTGATACTTATGATGTTTTAAAATGTTAGTGTGTCTGTTTAAAAGGTAGTAACCCACGTGTGAGGCAAGCTAATAGCTACCTATGCTAATGGCTACAGCCAGTTGACCAAGCCTTTGTCCCCTTCAAATGTGCTTATGTGGGCTCCTGCAATCACACACCTGTGTGGAGAAATGCTAATAGCTATCGGCCTTCGGGCTGCTACAAGCAGGGAGTGCTGGGTCGAGTTTTTGTCCTTTTGCTGCAATCACACACACCTGGGGGGAACAGCTAAGAGCTATCGGCCTTCGAGCGGCTACAGGCAAGGAGCGGTGGATCTAGCTCGCTGTAGTAAGTACATGCTTGATAGTTGTGGTGTTTTAATATGTTAGTTGGTCTGTTTAAAATGTAGTAACCCACATGTGAAACAAGCTAATAGCTAGCTTTGCTAATGGCTACAGCCATTCAACAGAGCCTTTGTCTCTTTCAAATGTGCCACTCTGAGTTGGTGCAATCACACACCTGTGTAGGGAACAGCTAATAGCTATGGGCCTTCGATCGGCTACAGGCAGGGAGCAGTGGATCAAGCTTTTGTCCTGGTAAAATGTGTTGCAGCTCCTATTTGTGTGTCAAGTAAGCCATTAACGCGCAGTTGGCCCTTTGCACTTTAGAGCTACAGCTGGGTGATCACTACACTAAGATATTGCAGATGAACATGGTTATGTCTGTTATTACCCCGTCCTGTGTCACAGCCTAAATCAACTTGTGATTTGGGGTTATGTCATTGTTCTATCAAATTCTAACATGGTTAGTTGGTATGGTAATTGTGTTGTGTTGCAAGCGTACAGAAGTTTTGCAGGGCCTTGCAGATGAAATGCTTGATGGAAGTAGAGTAAACAGACCATGTCCAGGGTAGACATATAAAGATAACACCCAAACATTTTCTAACAGATCTTAACATAGTAAAAGCCACAAATTGGAGGAAAAGTCATCTAGGTTGAGGGCATTCCTGGGACCCCTCATCCCACACTACCTCGCCAACATGAGTAACTTAGTGAAATTTAAGTTTACCACAGAAGTTCTAATTATTTATTAGGACTTTAAATGAACTACTGTCTCTGTCACTAGGATATTTGAATCTGCTTAACAGACTGCTTCACATTGATCTTATGGGTTGCATTGTCTTGCAGTCACTGATGGACGGATTGTATTCTTGGACCCTCCAGCACACATTCTGGGACATTGTGTGAAGCAATGTAAAAATATTTTATTTTGCAGGATATCAAGAAATATGAGTGCTTTGGTGCAGAAACCTTAATAAAATTGATTCTGACAAATCATGTGTCTTAAGAGTCTTCCATCTCTCCTGGGCTCCTGGGCTGGCTCTGCCAGCCATCCTGTTGTTTTGACCCTGGACCACATATTCTCCCTCACCATGCCACGCCTCCGCTTTGGACCATGCCCACTCCCTCTCTTTCCCTCCTGTAGACTCCTGGCAATGGGGCCAACTCACTCACTTGGGGCAATGTTGTGAAAGACAACACAAGCCACTATAATATTACCTGCCCTCTCTGGACTGACACTGAGGCCACAGTAGACACTAGAACCTCGCCTTCAGGGTGCCTGTGGTCATCTCTGGCCCGTGTTCTGCCGTAGGCCTGGTTGAACCGTGTCTGTGGTCCAGGCCCAGGTTCACGGTAGGGTTTCATCAAATAGGGCAGACAAGGGAACTTTGGTTAATCACAAACATATTCTCAAACTTACTTGGGTATGTCACATAACTCGCTTTCTGGAACACACCCCTGTATAGTCAGAGTCAAACACTAAGTATATGCTAAGTTCTGAAAGCAGAACATAGAACCGATAACGTCAGTACTACACTGGTTGGTAAGGCAGGCAAACATACAAACAGACAGACAGACAGACAATAGTCACATAAATGCTTCAATTAAAAAGCTGGGAAAACTTTGTAAGTTGAATTCATGTCAGAGTTGAGTGTTGTACTTTATTTATCATAGATAAGCATAGGAATAGCAGCTCATGCTGTCACGGCTGCCAAACTACCTTCTGGTGGTTTATCAGTTACTGGGTGTACAGTATTACATGTACTGTAGGTTGGATTCCACAAATGTACCTAATGAAATTCATTAATTCCCATTGTAAATATTTGGCCATATCCACTTGGATGTAGTGTGTGTCAGTCTGCCTGCTTCAGGCGCTGTTGTCCATTAGAAAGGACATTTGAATCTTCCAGTCAAGTTTAGATGAACATAACAATAGGAGCCCCCTTTGAGACAAAACAACTAAGCCATGGTTCTTTGTTTAACTGAAGAGCCAGTTCTTTACAGGAGTGAAGTGAAGCCTGTTGTGTTTCTTGTTTCTGTGAGCCATCACCTCAGAGATTGTGGTCACGTCTGGTAGTAAAAGGTGACTGAAATGAAACAGAACTGAGACAATATCAGCTGAGATAACTCTACTAACACACATATGTATTCAGATGTCTGTTAATTACTGGATGAGGTGCACAGCACATATTCTAATTTTTTGCTGTAACTAGGCCCATTGTCTGTCCAGACTGTGTCTGTTCTGTCTGACTCTTCTCGCTTTGCCAACAGAACCCATATTATGGTGCCATTTCCTGTTTTATTTTTTATTCACTTCCGGTTCCTGCCCCACCATGTATTTGCTCAGCCTTACTTCCGGTTCCATTAATCATCAGCTGTTCATATCATACATCAGCTCATAATTTATCCGCTATGGTACTTAGTCGGTACTTGGTCAGGCTCTGTTGGTTTTTAGGTGCCTGGAATTCGCCCTAAGGGGGAGGGATCTGTACAGTGACCCTTAAGTGCAAATCACAGACAAAAAGACGAAACACAATAACAATAAGAGAAAAGACAACAACATTAGCAGGAAACACAACGCCAATAAGAGAAAAGACAACGACATTAACAAAAAACACAACAACATTAACAAAAAACACAACATTAACAGGAAACACAACAACATCAACAGGAAACACAACAACATTAACAGGAAACACAACAACATTAACAGAAAACACAACAACATTAACAAAACTGCCATGTACAGCTGCCTGGAAACCAAACAACATGTTTGGTGCTTGGAAAAGAGTATTAAAGACAACTTTTGATCAACTCAGGTTTTGACAGCTCTAGGTCAAAGGTCACTTGATCTTTTCACCGTTGAACTTGCCATGTCAAAGTGTACTTTAATCTTTAATCCCGAATGTCAGAGTGCACTTGATCTTTCACCCCGAGTGTCAGAGTGCACTTGATTTTTAACACCAAAAGTCAAAGTGCGACTGTTCTTTGACCCTAAGTGTCAAAGTGTACCTGTTCTTTAACCCCGAGAGTCAGAGGCCGGAGATGTTTTCTCCCCCGACACTGTAACGATGCCCGTCACTGCAAACCACTGGACTGTTTTGCGCGGTGTGATAGCGGGGTATTCGAGAGAGCTTTTTGAAAGAATGGACAAGGATGAATCTGACGAGGAAGATGAGCCCGTTGAGAAGCAGATGCAAGCGGTGCAGGATACCGAGGAGCCTCGTCTGAGCGACGCTATGGGGGTGTTCGACCCCGACCCGAAAATACTAAAGTTTGTTTGGGAAACCAGCAGTTCCTCCAGCGACCATTGGTACTACAGAGTGAGCATACACGCTCCTAGAGGCGCAGACTGCCGACTGCTCGTAGCCCGCTTCGAGCTGTGTCGGTGTCATCAATCACATGCATTTATCCATTTTTGTATAAGCGATGTAACATTTATTATTATTCTTTTTTTTAAAAATAAAAGCTTGTGAATTTGTAAAAAAGACTACTCATTACTGAAGCGACTGAATAACCTTATAACAAAGTAAAAAGCATGCTGGGTGTTCAGAGCTGAGGTTTTTGGCGAGGATGCCTCCTAAACTTGAAAACCTGATGAAGAAAATTTATCACAACCCGTCTCATCCGGGCAGTTATGGCGGTGTGGCTCCTTTACACAGAGCCGTAGAACAGGATTCTGGCAAGAAAATTAGTGTGGATCGCATCAAAGAGTTTTTAGCAAAACAAGACGCTATACATGCTGTATAAGCCTGTGATTATCCATTTCCCCAGAAATAGGGTGTTTGTCCAGACCTCTGAACCAATTTCAAGCCGATCTCTGCAACATGCAGGCCCTAGCGTCGCAAACAACGGTTATAAATTTCTGCTGACTGTTATTGATGTATTTTCTAAAAAAGCGTACGTTAGGCCTATTGAGAATAAGGGTGCAAAAGAGGTGGCGACCGCTTTTTAGTCCGTTCTTGCCGAGAGTGGAATCCCTAAACATGTTCAGACGGATCAGGGAAAAGAATTTTACAACAAGCTATTTAAGGCCCTGAAAAAACACGAAATCATGCATTTCAGCACATCCAGCGAAGTTGGATGGAGCGTGGAGCGCAACAATAAAACCTTAAAATATAAACAGTACCGTTACCTTACGGGTAAAAACACCCTGAGAAATGTGGAGATTTTGTAGCTGTTGGGGGACCTCATCTGTATAATCTGTTATTAACAGAATTATTATTAAGGTCGCACATGCTCAGACAAAGGGGGTACTGCGGCCTGCATGTAATGTCTTCATCCTGATAGTAGTGAGTGAGAACAAAGAGATTTTAAATCTGAGCACCAAAACCAGGCGCCAGGCTGGGGAACCATACCTGGCTCCCCGCTAAGACGTCAGGACTCCCCGCGGCGACGGAGAAGAACCTTGAACGTCAGCCATCCTGATTGGACCAAACAATATGACAGGCGTGACCAAAAACATGGTTATAAAAAGTCGCCGTGACCGAAGACTCACCCCTTTGCTCTCTTCGACCTTCTCCCTTCTTTGGTTCTCTCCACGACGGACCTTCTTACCAGGATCGAGCAACCCTTGCTCTCCTCGTCCCCTCCGTCGCCCCTGTCCACCTGGAGCTTCCCTCTGCAGCGGCACGCCTGAAGCCTCCAACGCAGCCAGCAGCTGAACTAACGGGGACGCCGTCACAGAGAACGGGCCTGATCACACAAGTCTGAGCAGAGTAGAACTCTTTGGGGATCAGTAATTGTTTTATTTTTGTGTTGTTTTATTTTCCGGAACACGCGATCTGATCACTGTGCATTTCGACGATCACGTGCCTGGCAACAACTGACTGTGGTGAGTGAGGTGTCATTTTAGTCATTAGAAGCTATGCAATTGGCCTAGAAAAACCAACCCAGGACTGACAAAAGTCAATGAATGTCACCCAACACGTTATATGGCCTTGGTGCAATAAAAAATGTGACTAGATGGTGGACCAATAAATCTCTTCAGACAAGCTCTGCGGGAGAACTCTAAAGTCACAGAGTGATTGGGTAACTTCCCAATGTACGAATAACAAATAGTGTCATTGGTTCACCATTAATGTGGACTTTATATTGCAATACTTGAATGTTTATGTTGTTTATTTACTGTAGCTAGAGATTAGCTTAGCATTTATGTTTTCTGGCTCATAACTCACCACATCTGATGCTTTGACACATATCCTTGGATTCCTTAAATCCTTAGCTTTCATTTGAAAGATTGCAGATTTGCAGATTATTAGGTGTTTATTAGGTTTGGATTAAGTATCATAGTGGTAGTGCCAAAGAAGCACCATGTTGTGGGCTAACCCTGTCAGGGCCTGATGCTGTTAATTATCGTCTTACATTCTTTCTTATTGAAGCTGTGTTTGATGCATGTACAGTACAGTAAAAGACATTTATATAGCACTGTAGCCCTGGCTACTGCAGAGTAGGCTTTATTACTATCATTGATTTTATCTTCACAGTCACAGTACTTCTGAGATGATTTGGTGTCATAATTGCCCAATCATTGCTAGTGTGCTATGTGTGCTAGACTAGTGTCCAAAGTGATGGATACATGTCTAAAAATGCATGTAAAATTCAAATGATTGTGCAATCATTGAAGTGCAGTCTTATTATTTGTCAGTTACCACATTCAAAACAATAACCTATAATAACAAACAATCACAGTGCCGTACAGTAATTGAGGTTTGACGTGACTTTGTTGGTAAAACTGAACTTCACATATGCGAGAAACAGCTGCAGGTGAATAACACAGGAAACACATCACTCCACTACACACCTGCCTGAACATACACACAGGCAGTGACAGGCTCTGTCACAGTTCATTCATTCAGCCTTCGTCAGTCTCTGTTTTTTGCCATCATTCCAGCCTAGGACACATCTGTGCCATCCAGCCACAAGTCGTTCTCTTCCGCTTGTCTACTTTTCAGTCACTTATCAGCCTGTAACCCATTGACCTTTTCTCTGTTATTATCTATTATACATCTGTTGCATTTTTATCTTTTCTTCAGTTTCTGATTCCCACCCTGTATATCACTGTCTTTTTCCTTTTCCATTTCGACCTTGCTTAATGCTGCTCTGTCTCTGTCACGGAACGGCAGATGAAAGGACCCACATGCACAGCACAATACACGATTTTCTGGCGTTAAAGAGGGTGGTTTATTCCAGTATGCGGAGTAAAGTCCAGGCAGGGTCATACACAGGTGATCAGACGAGTTACATGGGATTAGGCGGAGACGTAGTCAGGAGCAGGCACAGATCATAACCGGGAGGAGAGTACAATACCAAACGTCAGGCGTAGAATCGTGGTCAGGCAATGGTCGGCAACAGGCAGTAGTAACAAGGTCGAGCATCAAAAAAACCAGGAAACACGAAGACACGACAGGAACAATGAAACTGGGAAAGCACGACGACACACGAACAACGATCTGGCAAGGGACTAAGGACACTGGTGGTGGTTAAATACAACGTGGCTTGATTACTGATACAGTGCAGGTGCGGATAACGACCAGGTGAAGCAGGGGCAGCTGTGACAAGAACAAAAACCGGAAATAAAGCTCAAGCAGAAACAGAAACCAGGAGACTACCAAAATAAAACCGGAAACAACTAGACACAAAACCCAGATCGTGACAGTACCCCCCTCCCAAGGGCGGATTCCAGACGACCAAAAGAAGGAAAAAAAACAACAAACCCGAGCAGGGCGGGCGGAGGGAGGACCGGCGGAGGGACAGAACCAAAAACGACCCGCACAGAACACCGACAGGGCGGTCGGAGGGCGGACTGGGGGAGGGCAAAACGGGAACCCCCATAAAACAAAACTCACGCCCAAACACGCCAAACCAGAGGACCTACCCGAAAAACAAGACCAGAACAAGACCCATAATCAAGAAAACCCAACCCGAATATCCACAAGTCAAAAACAAAGTCCACGACCAGGTAAAACACAGAGTCCAGGGAGTTCCCCACGAGGGGGGGTGGCAGGAGAGTCCACTCCCGACGGAGATCCTCTGGGGACCCCAGGGTCGCGGCGGACGACGACGGCAGAGGCCTCGCCATCGTCGTGGCAGGAGGGGGCGTTCCCCCGGCGAGCGGCCATGACGACGGCGGAGCCGAGGCGGACGGCGCCGCAGGAGGCAGCGCCACCCAAACGGCAGGAAGCGCCGAGGGCGAGGCCACCAGTCCAGCTGCCGAAGCGAGAACAGACGTGGCCACGCGGTCAGCGCCGGGCCGCCAGGAACCGATGCAGGTGCGGCCGGAGCCGAGCCGCCAGGAACTGATGCAGGCGCGGCCGGAGCCGAGCCGCCAGGAACTGATGCAGGTGCGACCGGGCCGCCAGGAACCGATGCAGGTGCGACCGGGCCGCCAGGAACCGATGCAGGTGCGGCCGGGCCGCCAGGAACCGATGCAGGTGCGGCCGGAGCCGAGCCGCCAGGAACCGATGCCGGTGCATCGGGGGCTGCGACAGGAACGACACCCTCCTGGAGGTGGGCAGGAACTATGACGGGCGCGACCCCCTCCTGGAGGTCCGCCGGAACTGCGACGGGCGCGACACCCTCCTGGAGGTGGGCAGGAACTATGACGGGCGCGACCCCCTCCTGGAGGTCCGCCGGAACTGCGACGGGCGCGACCCCCTCCTGGAGGTCCGCCGGGACTGCGACGGGCGCGACCCCCTCCTGGAGGTCCGCCGGGACTGCGATGGGCGCGACCCCCTCCTGGAGGTCCGCCGGGACTGCGGCGGGCGCGACCCTCTCCTGGAGGTCCGCCGGGACTGCGGCGGGCGCGACCCCCTCCTGGAGGTCCGCCGGGACTGCGGCTGGCGCGACCCCCTCCTGGAGGTCCGCCGGGACTGCAGCTGGCGCGACCTCCTCCTGGAGGTGCGCGGGGACTGCAGCTGGCGCGACCTCCTCCTGGAGGTGCGCGGGGACTGCAGCTGGCGCGACCTCCTCCTGGAGGTGCGCGGGGACTGCAGCTGGCGCGACCTCCTCCTGGAGGTGCGCGGGGACTGCAGCTGGCGCGACCTCCTCCTGGAGGTGCGCGGGGACTGCAGCTGGCGCGACCTCCTCCTGGAGGTGCGCGGGGACTGCAGCTGGCGCGACCTCCTCCTGGAGGTGCGCGGGAACTGCAGCTGGCGCGACCTCCTCCTGGAGGTGCGCGGGGACTGCAGCTGGCGCGACCTCCTCCTGGAGGTGCGCGGGGACTGCAGCTGGCGCGACCTCCTCCTGGAGGTGCGCGGGGGCTGCAGCTGGCGCGACCTCCTCCTGGAGGTGCGCGGGGGCTGCAGCTGGCGCGACCTCCTCCTGGAGGTCCGCCGGGACTGCCACCCCGAGACTGACAGGGACAGGAACGGCATCTACTTGGCCGACAGGGACAGGAACGGCATCTACTTGGCCGACAGGGACAGGAACGGCATCTACTTGGCCGACAGGGACAGGAACGGCATCTACTTGGCCGACAGGGACAGGAACAGGGACTGGAACGGCCTCAACATGGCCGACAGGAACAGGAACCGGGACTGGAACGGCCTCAACATGGCCGACAGGAACAGGAACGGGGACTGGAACGGCCGCAACATGGCCGACTGGAACGGCCTCAACATGGCCGACAGGAACAGGAACAGGGACTGGAACGGCCTCAACATGGCCGACAGGAACAGGAACAGGGACTAGAACGGCCGCAACATGGCCGACAGGAACGGCCGCAACATGGCCGACAGGAACGGCCGCAACATGGCCGACAGGAACTGGGACGGCGTCCTCTCCGGAGCCGGCATGACTGCTTACAGCTGCCGAGCTCGACGGAGGAGACGTCGGGCCTGATCGGGTGTGCACAGCACCCGTTCGACAGGTGGAGTCCTCTGGCTGGGATAAGACCTGCGCGTGACTGGACTGAACTGGGACAGGAGCGTGACTGTACTGAACTGGGACAGGGCTCGACTGTACTGGGACAGGGCTCGACGGTACTGGGACAGGGCTCGACTGTACTGGGACCGACTGGACTGGGCTCGACTGGACTGGAACCTGGACTGGGCTCGACTGGACTGGAACCTGGACTGGGCTCGACTGGACTGGAACCTGGACTGGGCTCGACTGGACTGGAACCTGAACAGGGCTCAACTGGACTGGAGACTGAACAGGGCTCGGCTGGACTGGAGACTGAACAGCTCGCGGCTGGACTGGAGACTGAACAGCTCGCGGCTGGACTGGAGACTGAACAGCTCGCGGCTGGACTGGAGACTGAACAGCTCGCGGCTGGACTGGAGACTGAACAGCTCGCGGCTGGACTGGAGACTGAACGGAACACGGCTGAGCTGGAGACCATGGAGACAGGGGACCGCACGAGTGCAGGAAATCCTCCCAGCGGAGCAAACGTGGGGCTGGGCAGGCTGGTGCAATCGTGACGGTCCGACGGGGCTGGGAGGAGGAAACCGAAACCATCGGCGGTGCGACCGGCGCTGGCGTGGTGCAGAGCGCGTCGCTTAGCTCATCGAACCTCGCGCACAGCCGCTCATAGAGGCGACGAACACTGGGGCGCTCTAACGCGCTGTCATCGTCCTCCAGCGTCAATATCGCCACCTCCACGGCGCTGCGCTGGTTCTCCGGGTTAATCGCCCGTCGGTAATCCTCCGCGAGGATTTTAAAATAAACGCGTAGGTCGCTGGGTAGCTCGGCGCAGGTGAACTCCATACTTCCTCGCAGGTGAATGAGACTCGCCGCCAAAAAAAACCAAGAAACAAAAACAGTCACTGACCTGGGCGACGGCTGAGTGCTGGCTGGGTCCAAGTTTGGCCAGATCGTTCTGTCACGGAACGGCAGATGAAAGGACCCACATGCACAGCACAATACACGATTTTCTGGCGTTAAAGAGGATGGTTTATTCCAGTATGCAGAGTAAAGTCCAGGCAGGGTCATACACAGGTGATCAGACGAGTTACATGGGATTAGGCGGAGACGTAGTCAGGAGCAGGCATAGATCATAACCGGGAGGAGAGTACAATACCAAACGTCAGGCGTAGAATCGTGGTCAGGCAGGCAATGGTCGGCAACAGGCAGTAGTAACAAGGTCGAGCATCAAAAAAAACCAGGAAACACGAAGACACGACAGGAACAATGAAACTGGGAAAGCACGACGACACACGAACAACAATCTGGCAAGGGACTAAGGACACTGGTGGTGGTTAAATACAACGTGGCTTGATTACTGATACAGTGCAGGTGCGGATAACGACCAGGTGAAGCAGGGGCAGCTGTGACAAGAACAAAAAACGGAAATAAAGCTCAAGCAGAAACAGAAACCAGGAGACTACCAAAATAAAACCGGAAACAACTAGACACAAAACCCAGATCGTGACAGTCTCATTCATCTATGACACAGACATTGTGTGTCCTGATTTGGTCAACGGGCTTCTAAGGCTCGCATGGTGGACTAAAGAATGGACTGCAGAACCGATTCAGTTTAACAATGTTTATAAAGTTTTTGCCACAAACTATTCAATAACAACTTTAATAACTGCAATAGGACTTTCTCAGGTCGCTTTGAGTCTAACTCCGCTCGAAAATGACTATACAAAAAAAAGTAGAACTTGTATGTAAACAGAAGAAATTCTGCGCCACCTTGACTTCAAAATAAAACGAGAAACAGAGCAGTACCGGTCAGAAAACCCGAAGCAGTGACGACGATCCAACGAGGAACCAAGGAGAACTGAGAAAATAAATATTCAACATTATCATGAGCATCAGGTGAAAGCAAACAACAAAGTAAACCAAACTGTATTTTGTTTTTTTGTTAATAAACTTGTTTGTGTGTGTGTATCCTCTACCAGAGGCCAAGGAGCTTGAGGGTTCTGCGCAGTATCCTTGCTGTTCCTAGGACTGCACTTTTCTGGACTGAGATTTCGGATGTTTTTCCAGGGATCTGTTGTAGTCACTCCTCCAGTTTGGGGGTCACAGCCCCCAGTGCTCCGATCACCACAGGCACCACTGTGGCCTTCACCTTCCAAGCCTTCTCCAGTTCTTCTCTGAGCCCTTGGTATTTTTCTAGTTTCTCCTGTTCCTTTTTCCTGATGTTGCCATCGCTTGGTATTGCCACATCCACCACTACGGCTTTCCTCTGCTCTTTATACACCACCACAATGTCTGGTTGGTTCGCCATTACCATTCTGTCAGTCTGGATCTGGAAGTCCCACAGGATCTTGGCTCGCTCGTTCTCCACCTTGGGAGGTGTTTCCCACTTTGACCTTGGGGTTTCCAGTCCATACTCCGCACAGATGTTCCTGTATACTATGCCAGCCACTTGGTTATGGCGTTCCATGTATGCTTTTCCTGCCAGCATCTTACACCCTGCAGTTATGTGCTAGACCGTCTCAGGGGCCTCTTTGCACAGTCTACACCTTGGGTCTTGTCTGGTGTGGTAGATCTGGGCCTCTATGGCTCTGGTGCTCAGGGCCTGCTCCTGTGCAGCCAGGATTAGTGCCTCTGTGCTGTCCTTCAGCCCAGCCCTTTGAAGCCATTGGTAGGATTTGTTGAGATCAGCCACTTCATTTATGTTCCGGCGGTACATCCCGTGTAAGGGCTTGTCCTCCCATGATGGTCCCTCTTCCAGCATCTCATCCTCTGTTCTCCACTGCCTGAGACATTCACTCAGCATGTCATCTGTCGGGGCTTTATCCTTGATGTACTTATGGATCTTGCATGTTTCATCCCGGATAGTGGCTCTCACGCTCACTAGTCCTCGGCCTCCTTTCTTGCGGCTAGCGTATAGTCTCAGGGTGCTGGATTTGGGATGGAACCCTCCATGCATGGTGAGGAGCTATATATATATATATATATATATATATATATATATATATATTATTTGGAGTATGTGGAAGATTGGCTGCAGTTTTGAGCGAAGTGAGGTAGGATGTATGCGTCAGTGGTTGCACCATGGGAGAGGGTCTTCACCATGGAGCTCACTTCAAAATATGAATAATTAGGACGGTTTTCAGCCTTAAGGGAAAAGCAAGTAGCGGCATCTTAGAAGCACATTAGCAGAGAATTGAGCAGCCTTCTGACAAAAACAAATGGCCCCAGGATGCCACATGAGATACGAAGCAGCTTTTTATATTGTTTTAGAGCCAGAAGAATTTCTCAGTTAGACTCTGTTGCACCTAGTTTCCTAGACCCCACACTGTCCTTTGTGTCAATGAACACAAACACAAAAATAACATAATATATAATTGAACTTTATTGATCCCACATTGGGTAAATTTTTCTCTGCATTTTGACCCATTCCCCTTTGGGCAAGCAGTGAGCTGCTACATGAGCGGCGTTCAGCTAGGTAGTGCGAAGTGTCTCCCTCGAGGACACACCTGATGCCAAAGCAGGGGATCAAACCTTTGCATTCCGAGGCTGACGCTCTAGCAACTGAGCTATCATGCCACATTACTGGAAGCAGTGATGCAAATTGGGGTATGAACCGATAAGGTTTAACATTATGACCACCTGAATGATATTGTGTTGGTCACTGATCTGATTCATCATGGCATGAAATCCACTAGTCTCCTGTAGGTGTGCTGTGGTATTTGTCACCAGGATTTAGCAGCAAATCCTTTAAGTCCTGTAAGTTGTGACGTAGGTCTTTGTCCAGCACATCTCACTGGACTGAGGTCTTATCACCTTTCTAGAAACTCTCTACAGAGATATCATCCGTGAAGAATGAGAAGGGTCAGAGTGGAGATCACCTGCCAAAGTATGTGATAGTATGTGTCAACTGTCCACCTTTTAATAGTGGTGGCAGGCTGTGTTTGAACCTAAGGTGTATATTGTAGCAGCAGATGAATCAAATTGTGATCTGATTTTTCCAGATCGGGGAGGGCAGTGGAAGAGTAGGCATCCTTAATGTTAGCATACATCAAATCCAGTGTCTTCACACCTCTGGTGGGACATCTCAAACTGGGGAATGTAGGAAGTGACTTGTCGAGGCTAGTGTGATTAAAGTCACAGGAGATCATTAAGAAAGCGTCAGAATGTCTGGAATGCAGGTTGGAGACGACCGTCTGTATGACGTCACATGCCGTGGCAGTGTTTGCTTTTGAATTTACCAAAATTAAATTTAGATCCAATCCCAACCAGATTACTCAAAGAAGGTCTACCTTTAATCAGCTCATCCATATTAAATCAAATCAAACAATCTTTACATTTAGGTATGTACCACAGGCTTTTAAGGTGGCTGTGGTCAAACCTTTATTGAAAAAACCTACTCTGGACCCTGGAGAACTAGCCAACTATAGGCCCATTTCAAATTTACCCTTTATTTCTAAGATTCTTGAACAAATTGTGGCTAAACAATTAATTGACCACCTGAGTGGGAATAACCTGTATGAAAATTTTCAGTTAAGATTTAGAAAACATCATAGCACAGAAACAGCTCTGGTTAGCGTCACTAATGATCTTTTCTTAGCTTCAGACAGTGGTCTAGTTTCTGTCCTTGTCCTCTTAGATCTTATTGCTGCATTTGATACAAGTGATCATAAAATTCTTTTACAGACACTAGAACATAGAATTGGAATTAAAGGAACAGCATTGTGATGGTTTAAATCCTATTTGTTGATCAGATTCCAGTTTGTTCATGTTAATGAGAAATTCCCCATATGCAAAAGGATTAGCTATGGGGTACCACAGGGTTCTGTGATTGGTCCAATTCTGTTCAGCCTCTCCTCTAGTTGAGATTATTAAGAAGCATTCTATTTATTTTTATTGTTATGCAGATCATACTCAGCTATATATGTCTTCGAAACCAAATGAAACAGATCAACAAGTCAAAATTCAAAGTCGTTTAAAAGACATCAAATCCTGGATGTCCCAAAACTTACTTCAACTAAATTCAGATAAAACTGATTTTTAGGGCCAACGATAAGAATAGGGCGACACTATTTTTTTTTTTTTTTTGTTCTTGGTTTGTCCAGCAGTTTAGCAAGCAGCATATATTACGCTGAATGCCATATTGTGATGGACAGCTTTGCTTTAACAAGAAGAGTATATATAGAATATATATACTCTTCCTGATTTATGGTTTATTTAATGGTTTATTTAGCTAATCCAAAATGTGTGTGATGTTGCTGTGTTGGTGCTTTAGGGTGTGTATGCGGGAGGGTGGGGGGGGGGGGGGGGGGGGGGGGGGTAAGGGGTGCAACCAGCTGCTGAAACCAAGCAAATCTGTTAAGTAAACAATCGGAGCAAAAAAAAAAATAAAAATAAATAAATAAGAAGCAGGGACGTACCTTAGGCTAACACATTCATAACTAAACAATTTTTGTACTGTGGTTTACCTTGGAGATTAATACTAATACCAATAATAGTGCTAAGGTATGTGCACATACTAATACAAACATATACATACAATATACATACATATGTGCATTATTATACATATCCCATACTACTTAATAAAAGTCATGACATACAACACCACAAATTCCATATTCACACATTATTCATATTGGTAGTGATAAGTGTCAATAATACTTACAGTTGGATTTGGAAAGTGTCCCACTACAAGGTTAGTAAGGCTGTAGCTTAACATTATTTACCCAAAGGGTGAGGCAGACGTTCGTGCATGAACAATGCCACTTGTGGAAGCCATGGTGATGTGAGGTGCTCGACCACTACGCCCATCCAGCAAGCAGAGGAAGGAATCCCAGCAGCCAGGGAGGCCACACACCTTCAGTTCCAGGAGGGCAGGTGTTGCGACCCAAGCCGCCCACACAGAGCCCCCCAGGCAGAGCTGCAGCAGCCACAAAGACAGCACCCGAGGCCAGAGTGGGCCACCGGGGGTCAACGCTGTCCGCCCCATGAGAACCAGGGGCAAACACTCCCCCCGGCGGGAGGGTCGGCCTGAAAGAGTAGAGCCCGAGGACCCATGGTCTGTAGGGAGCCCGCCAGAAGATGCCCCCCGTGCGCAGAGTGGGGCCTGCCCCCAGTCCACCACCCCCACACGAGCGGAGCGGGGCCTACCCCATCGGCCCGACCTCATCCCCTGGCGCCACCGCGGCCTGCAGCACAAGGCCAGCAATTGGTGGGGGTCAGCAGAAAAGAGACCACCCAAGCAGACGATCATCGTACCCCGGGCGAAAAACCGGACCCCCCACACTTCAACCGCACCACACGCATACCAACTCACACAAACACAGACGCATACACCCACCCACATGTGCAACACACATCTTCACATCAACACATACAAACACCATAGACTCTCTCACAACAAACTAGTCAATCATACGTGAACCAATGCACTCTCAGATACATTCTTGCACCCACACCATTCGCTTGATCACATTCGTGGGGAGGGTAGGTCTCCGGCCTGCCGTCCATGTGGCCCCAGGCAGGGACCGCAGCTCCTCCCGAGCCCCGCCCAACCCCCCCAACCCAGGGGGGGGGGGGGCAGAGGGCAGCAGAAAAAGGTACCCCATAACCCTGCAACCCAGCTTGGACGTGAGTGTGTGGAACTAAAGACTAAAGTGCACTGAAGGTGGGTGACACCTCCAGGAGCACAACCGCTGGCTGACGGTGTGTCCCCCGGACAGTGCCCCCCCTCGCCCTAAATGTCTTTTTGCAGTTAAAACTGGGTGGTGATCTCTCCACCAGGGCCAGTGGCCGAGGCCACAACTGGCCTCAGCCCCAGGCCCCAGTGAAGGAGCCCACCCCCGGCCCTAAATGTATGTGTATGTGGCTAAGTATGAGGAACTTTGGGAGATACCCAATTCTCCGAGGGGTCCAGCAGACAAAGCCATCAATGGGAAGGCTCCGTCTACTGCCCCCCCCGGAAGGAGCCCCCAGATTCCTGGACAAGTGTGTATGACTAATGCAATTAAAACTGCAGAGCATCCCACTTGGAAGGGACGGAACCACTTCCCAGTAGCCCCGGTCTCTCCATCAGCAGGACACCCCTTGCAGACCTAAGTGGATGAATGTTGGGAAGCAGAGCACCAGGGTCCGCAGAGCCAGGTTCCCGACTGGCTCTGCTACCTATCCCACCACCCCCCACAACCCCCAGCCAGGAAGGGACAGCCGAGACCCAGGGACCGCAGTACTACTGCCCAGGCGCCACACGCAGCACAGCCAGAGCCATCCTCACCCTTCTTTCACACTTACCCATTCTCTCGCTCAAGTATGCCCATGCTCGCCCCGTGTAGTGTGACACTCAAACCCACACACATACTCTGCGGTTGTGCATTGAGGGCCAGCCTCCGCCCAGGGCCCAATGAAGGTTCTAGCCTGAGTAGTCCGCCAAACCCCCCTGCAACAGGCCCGAGCAGTTACCAGAGGGCGTCAGACCGCTAGGGCAGGCAGCGCCCCACCCGAGCAGGGGCAGCGCCCCAGGGAAGAGACACCCCTCTGGGCACAGGCAGGCACCCCCAGAGGGAGTCCCCCGGACGCATGTCACCCAGGTCTCCACCCCCAGGTCCGCCCCCGCACACCGGCAGGGAGGCCCGCCTCCGGCTCCCCGGAGACAGGCACACGCCAACCCTCGAAATGGTCCCACTCCGGGACAGGGCCGCCGGTCTCAGCAGCCACCACACCCCCGCCGCAGGGGACCCATGCGGCCAGCCCAGAGTCCACCAACCCGTTGTCCTGGTTCCTTAGGCAGGCAGGCACCCCCAACCACTAGTCACCCCACCACCACTGTGCCAGACATGACGCAGTACCCGAGCCCCACGCATCCTTACCTGGAAATGGAATCAATCAGAGTATAGTTTTGGTCATTGATTTGATGAAGCAGACAATGTGTCTAAGGTGGTATAATCTAACAAGCTGTTCAGGTATTGATTAATGCTTAATTTTTTTTAGTTTTTATAGTTCATGAGGATGATTTTCTTTGCGACACAGAGGGCAGAAAGAAGTGTGTGTGATGAGTTTGTCTCTAGATCAAGCCCACTTAAATCTCCTAGAAGACAAAGTGCAGGGGCTGCTGGGATTGGACAGCTTAACTGGGTTGACAGGTGTTCACATACTCTTTGCCAAAATTGCTGCACAGGTGAGCATGACCAGAATGCATGTAGGAATCTATCTGCTGTGTTATCTGTACAGTGAGGGCAAATATTTGCGTTTGTGAGACCCATTTGGAACATCCTTTGTCCTGTATAGTGAGTTCTATGAAGAATTTTGTATTGTATTAGTTGTAAATTTGTATTTTTTGTCATTCTGAATAAATTAGAACATATGTTATTCCAGAACGTGTAATTAGTGGTGATATTGAGATCAGCTTCCCATTTAGAGATCGGAAGGCTCACTGTCTGGTCTACATTGGAAATTAAGATATAGATTTTGGATACTGTCCTTTTCCCTGATATATCAATAAATCGCTCTATTACTGGTGGTGGTTGCATGTGGATGGCAGTATTCTTACTTTTTGCATTAAGTATTGACTTTAGTTGTTGGTATTCTAAGAAATTGGCACTAGTGATTTCATAGTGAGACACTAGTTCTTCAAAAGAGGTAAACTTGTCTCTTGTGAAAACGTGTTTTAGATGTGTTATCCCTTTGATATGCCAAGTTGGAAAGTGTATTGCCTTTTTGTTTTGTATGATGTCTGGATTGTTCCAGAGAGGTGTGTTTTGGCAAAGAGTAAGCGAAGACCCATTAATTTTAAGAAACTCCCACCAGGCTTGCCGAGATGCTTTTACGCTAATGTTCTGGTAACAACTATGATGTTTGATTTTGGTGCTGATAAAGGGCAGATCTGCAACTTTAATATTTCCACAAAATGTTTGTTCAATGTCTATCCAGGAGGAGTCTGCTGGCATGGGTTTTATTCATTTGTGGACATGGTTCAGTCTATTGGCAAGAAAATAGTGGTGGAAGTTAGGTAGTTCTAGGCCGCCGCAGCGTCTGGATTTTTGAAGAGTTTTTAAACTAATTCGTGGTGGCTTGGTTTTCCACAAAAACTGTAAGATGTAGGAGTCTAATGTCTTAAACCACGCCTGGGCTGGCTGAGTTGAAATCATTGAGAATATGTAATTAATTTTTGGCAGGATCATCATTTTTATGGTGGCAATTCTTCCCATAAGTGAAATGGGTAGGGACGACACTATTGATTCAGATAGCCACTCTGGATAGCATAACATTAGCTTCAGATTCCACTGTGAGGAACCTTGGTGTCATCTTGACCAGGATCTCTCTTTTACATCATACTGTACATTAAACAAATATCCAGAACCGCCTACTTTCATCTTAGAAATATAGCTAAAATCAGAAGCATCCTCTCTCAGAGCGATGCAGAGAAACTGATTCATGTATTTGTTACCTCTAGGCTGGACTACTGTAACTCCTTACTCATAGGATGTCCTAACAGCTCATTAAAAAGCATACAGCTTATTCAAAATGCTGCAGCCAGAGTTCAAACACGATTTAGAAAGAGAGATCACATTTCTCCTACATTAGCTTCTCTGCACTGGCTGCCTGTAAAACGTAGGATAGAATTTAAAATTCTCCTATTCACCTACAAAGTACTTAATGAAAAAGCTCCTTCTTATCTTCTTAGGCCTCATAGTTCCTTATGCTCCCAGCAGAACACTTCTTTCTCAGAGCGCTGGGCTACTTGTGGTTCCTAGAGTCTTCAAATGTAGAACGGGAGGCAGAGCTTTTAGCTACCAAGCTCCTCTCCTGTGGAACCAGCTTCCTCTTCAGGTTTGGGAAGCTGACACCTCTACTACAGGCCTGCGGCCCTGACGTCTGTGGACCCCCAGACCCCCTGCTGGACCCACTGCAGTTCGCCTACACATCTGGCACCTGCACCATCAGCACTGGCTCTCTCCCCACTGCTGTTCTCCCTCTATACCAATGACTGCACCTCAGGAGACCCGTCTGTGAAACTCCTGAAGTATGCAGACGACATGACCGCCATTGGGCTCATCCAGGACGGTGATGAGTCTGCATACAGACAGGAGGTGGAGCAGCTTGTCCAGTGGTGCAGTCAGAACCAGCTCAACATGCTCAAGACTGTGGAGATGACGGTGGACTTTAGGAAGAACCGCCTGCCCCTCACCATCCACAATAACACTGTCTACCGTGGACTCATTTAGGTTCCTAGGGTCCACAATCTCCCAGGACCTGAACTGGTCCCCCCATATAGACACTTTCCGCAAAAATATATGTGCAATAACCACTTTCAATCACATTAAATGTCACATAGCGAGCCATAGTTTCTTTATTGTTTATTATTTGTTTTTCAAAATTATATTTAAAATTGTATTTAATTGTGTTTTTTTGTGAGGGAACAAAGAAAGAGTCAGACCAAATACAATTCCTTGGTTGTCCAGTGCAAACCTGGCCATTAAAGGAGACTGATCATACTTTTCATTCTAAAGAATATTGGACTTCAATGTCTCAGTAAGGTCTCTGTAAATTTTAATCCCATAAATCCCTGTAGATCGTCCACACTGCCCCTGTCAATATGTGGTTTTCACCCCACAACAGCAAACGCTGTGTTTTCTGGGCGTGTCGCAAGCAAAGCTGCTCGCCACACCTCTGTGCGGAAGCGCATACCTTTTTTGTTGTTGTTTTTTTTTTTAATTGGCTCCATGCATACGAGCCACCGCACGGTTATGATACAATAGGTGGCAGTAGTGCGACATTGAGAATGCAATCCACCGCAATGCTCCACTAAAGAAGACCACACGACTGTACGACAATAGCCAGGCAGCTGGTCCGGTAGCGTAGTAGAACCATACATCTACGATCCCGAATCTGACCCTGAAGCTGGATTCCTGGGTTGAAGAATCTCAGTTGCCATCTCTTCATGCTTGGTTTATAGATGAAGGCAGAGTTTCCCGATAGATAAAAATCTTGCTGTGTGTTGGATTTAGACCACCTGTGGAATAACTCATTCACCAATTGATTAGAAATGTGTTTTTTGTGAGTGCAATACTCCATTAAGTTTTTTTTTAAATTTATATATAATTTATATGCTTTTTATTTATGGCCGGTTTACCTTTATAGCTTACCATATTAGAAAAAGAAAAACATGTAATTTCAATACTATGATTTCCTGAATGTGTTTTCCCTCAGAAAAACAGAGTTCAGTGAAATACGTAATAGTTAAAGCCAACTTTATTGTCAACCAAAAAAATGCACCACTACTCCAAAGCTATAACAAACTGTTATCTACACACTCCAATGTGCACTGTATAGGTTGCTAAGTAAATTAAAAAGTCTGGGGGTTTGAGGAGAGAAGCTTTGGCAGGGCCTTGCAGATGAAATGCTTGATGGAAGTAAGGTAAAAAGACCATGCTCTGGGTTGGGGTTAAACTTGGTTATGTTGGAGATTTGTTTCTGCAGCAGGACAGGTATAGTTGTAGACAGATGACCAGGGAGATGTGGTGATCCTTGTTCTCATCCCTATTTGGGAGACTAAGCAGAATCAGTCCTTTACCAGATGGAAGCTTTAGCTGCCCTCACCATCACCTCCTCAAAACAAAAAGCTACTGCAATCAGAATTGTAGATTAGTGAAATGTTTAGTATTATGTAGGTGAAAACCTTCTCTAATGTAACAATACCAGACAAAAATTAAATCAAACAAGAGGACAGGCCTGCCTGTGCTAAAACAACAGATAAACAGTTGTTACAATTTTTCCTCTTTGTTTGATTGACTGCTCTTAAGTCTTGAACCATCCTTGATATTTCTGATTGGGCTTTTTTAACTGGGAAGATGGGAGTATTGCATTGGGAGTCGGGCACTTCCACTATGATTTCTGCTTTTATCTGCATATGGCTTTAAGGGGTACTGTCTTACTCCGGGCTTGTAGTCTGTCTTGGGTTTTATCACTTGCCATTGCTACCATGCCTTTGCAAGTGGGCAAGCCCTAGAAGAATTACAGGGCACTCAGGACATAAAACCACCTTGATGATTTTACACAGTCCTGTTTCAGGGTCTCCTACAGTTACTGGTTTAGAAAAATTATTTACTGTGAGCAGAAAATTTGGTGATTTGACTGTGATTACCTGTTTAAAAGGTACTACTACTGGTACCTCAACACACTGGTACTCCTTGTACCAAAAACTCTCTTGTTGGAATTTAGCTTAATTTTGATGAGCTATAATGCGTTTCAAGTGGGATGGTTAAATCTAATAGTTCTGATGTGATCTCTTCGTTTTCTGTGTTCTCTGTGACTTCAGGCAGGCCTAGTCAATTACCATGTGGGTTATGTGGGGGTGGCCTTTTTATGATAGGGATTCTTTCCCTTCTTAGGATTTCTGGGACATTCCCAACGTGATGTCCTGGTTCATCACAAAATAAACATATTGTATATCTTGGTTTGGTTCTACTCCTCCCTGAACCGCCGCCTTACCGTGGTGGAGGAGTTTGTGTGCCCGAATGACCCCGGGTTGTTGTCGGGGGCTAAATGCCCCTGGTAGGGTCTCCCAAGGCAAACAGGTCCTGGGCGACGGGCCAGACTAAGAGCAGTTCACAACCCCCCTATGAAAGACAAACCACCAAGGCCAGAGACGTCGCCCGGTATGGCGCAGCCGGGGCCCCACCCTGGAGCCAGGCCCAGGGTTGGGGCTCGCATGCGAGCGCCTGGTGGCCGGGCCTATTCCCACGGGGCCCGGCCGGGCACAGCCCGAAAGAGCGACGTGGGGCCGTCCTCAAGTGGACCCACCATCCGCGGGAGGAACCGTAGGGGGCCGGTGCAGAGTGGATTGGGCGGCAGTCGAAGGCGGGAGCCTGGGCGCCCCAATCCCTGGATAACCAATCTGGTTATTGGGACATGGAATGTCACGTCACTGGGGGGAAAGGAGCCTGAGCTTGTGCAGGAGGTCGAGCGGTACCGGCTAGAAATAGTCGGGCTCACCTCCACACACAGCCTGGGCTCTGGAACCCAACTCCTTGAGAGGGGCTGGACCCTTTTCTACTCTGGAGTTGCCTGCGGTGAGAGGCGGCGGGTTGGTGTGGGCTTGCTCATAGCTCCCCAGCTTAGTCGCCATGTGTTGGAGTTTTCCCCGGTGGACGAGAGGGTCGCTTCCCTGAGCCTTCGGGTGGGGGATAGGTCACTCACCGTCATTTGTGCTTACGGGCCGAATGGCAGTGTGGAGTACCCGGCCTTCTTGGGGTCCCTGGAGGGAGTGTTGGAAAGCGCTCCAACTGGGGACCCCATCGTTCTTCTGGGAGATTTCAATGCCCACGTAGGTAACGACAGTGATACCTGGAGAGGCGTGATTGGGAGGAACGGCCTACCTGATCTGAACCCGAATGGTGTTATGTTATTGGACTTCTGTGCTAGGCACAGTTTGGCCATAACAAACACCATGTTCGAACATGAGGGTGTCCATCGGTGCACATGGCACCAGGACACCCTAGGCCGGAGGTCGATGATAGACTTTGTAGTCGTTTCACCTGACCTTCGGCCATATGTTTTGGACACTCGGGTGAAGAGAGGGGCTGAGCTGTCAACTGATCACCACCTGGTGGTGAGTAGGATCCGCTGGCAGAGAAGGAGGCTGGAACGACTTGGCAGGCCCAAACGTATTGTGAGGGTCTGTTGGGAACGCCTGGCTGAACCCTCTGTCAGACGGACCTTTAACTCACACCTCCGGGAGAGCTTCGACCAGATTCCGAGGGAGGTGGGAGACATAGAGTCTGAGTGGACCATGTTCTCCGTCTCCATTGTCAACGCGGTCGTTCGGAGCTGTGGACGCAGGGTCTCCGGTGCCTGTCGTGGTGGTAATCCCCGAACCCGGTGGTGGACGCCAGAGGTAAGGGACGCCATCAAGCTGAAGAAGGAGTCCTACCAGGTATGGTTGACCTGTAGGACTCCTGAGGCAGCTGATGGGTACCGGCAGGCCAAGCGTGCTGCAGCCCGTGCCGTTGCGGAGGCAAAAACTCGGGCTTGGGAGGAGTTCCGGGAGGCCATGGACGAGGACTATCGCTCGGCCTCAAAGAGATTCTGGCAAACCGTCCGGCGCCTCAGGAGGGGGAAGCAGTTCTTTACCAACTCTGTTTTCAGTGGAGGTGGGGAGCTGTTGACCTCAACTGGGGATGTTATCGGACGGTGGAAGGAGTACTTTGAGGATCTCCTCAACCCCTCCGATATGCCTTCTGCTGAGGAAGCAGAGGCAGGGGACTCAGAGGCGGACTCGCCCATCACCCAGGCTGAGGTCACTGAGGTAGTTAGTAAGCTCCTCTGTTGCAGAGCAGCGGGGGTGGATGAGATCCGTCCTGAGTACCTCAAGTCTCTGGATGTTGTGGGGCTGTCTTGGGTGACACGCCTCTGCAACATCGCGTGGAGTAGGGGGACAGTTCCTCTGGACTGGACAACCGGGGTGGTTGTCCCTCTTTACAAAAAGGGGGACAGGAGAGTGTGTTCCAACTATAGGGGATCACACTTCTCAGCCTCCCTGGGAAAGTCTATGCCAGGGTACTGGAGAGGAGAATTCGGCCGATAGTCGAACCTCGGATACAGGAGGAACAATGTGGTTTTCGGCCTGGTCGTGGAACGCTGGACCAGCTTTATACCCTCAGCAGGGTGCTTGAGGGTTTGTGGGAGTTTGCCCAACCAGTCTACATGTGCTTTGTGGATCTGGAGAAGGCATTCGACCGCGTCCCTCGTGACATCCTGTGGGGGGTGCTCCGGGAGTATGGAGTCCAGGGCCCTTTGCTAAGGGCTGTTCGGTCTCTGTACAACCGGAGCAGGAGCTTGGTTCGCATTGCCAGCAATAAGTCAGACCTGTTCCCGGTGCATGTTGGACTTCGGCAGGGCTGCCCTTTGTCACCGGTTCTGTTCATTATTTTTATGGACAGAATTTCTAGGCGCAGCCAGGGGCCGGAGGGGGTCTGGTTTGGGGACCACAGGATAGCATCTCTGCTTTTTGCAGATGATGTTGTCCTGTTGGCTTCATCAGGCCAGGACCTCCAGCGTGCGCTGGTGCGGTTTGCAGCTGAGTGTGAAGCGGCTGGGATGAGAATCAGTTCCTCAAAATCTGAGGCCATGGTTCTCGACCGGAAAAAGGTGGTTTGCTCTCTCCAGGTTGGAGAAGAGTTCCTGCCCCAAGTGGAGGAGTTTAAGTATCTTGGGGTCTTGTTCACGAGTGAGGGAAGGAAGGAGCGTGAGTTTGACAGACGGATCGGTGCGGCGGCTGCAGTAATGTGGTCGGTGTATCGGTCCGTCGTGGTGAAGAGGGAGCTGAGCCGAAAGGCAAAGCTCTCAATTTACCGGTCAATCTACGTTCCTACCCTCACCTATGGTCATGAGCTTTGGGTCATGACCGAAAGGGCAAGGTCACGGATACAAGCAGCTGAAATGAGCTTCCTCCGCAGGGTGGCTGGGCGCTCCCTTAGAGATAAGGTGAGGAGCTCTGTCACCCGGGAGGAGCTCGGAGTAGAGTCGCTGCTCCTCCACATCGAGAGGAGCCAGCTGAGGTGGCTCGAGCATCTAGTTCGGATGCCTCCTGGACGCCTCCCTGGGGAGGTGTTCCGGGCATGTCCCACCGGTAGGAGGCCCCGAGGAAGACCTAGGACTCGCTGGAGAGACTACGTCTCTCGGCTGGCCTGGGAACGTCTTGGGGTCCCAACGGAAGAGCTGGAGGAAGTGTCCGGGGAGAGGGAAGTCTGGAACTCTCTGCTTAGACTGCTGCCCCCGCGTCCCGGCCCCGGATAAGCGGATGAAAATGGATGGATGGGTTTGGTTCTACTCGTCCGCTTCCTCCTCTACCTCTTCCTCTAAATCTGGAGGATTATATTCCCGTAATCAGGTGTTCTCTCCCATATCATCCTTTTGCTGATTTAGTGTGTTGTGCTACAGCTTGTTCTTGCTTCCCGTTTTGCTTATTCTGAATATCTCCCTCTTTTCTGCCTGCTCTCTACATTTCATAGCTTCTAATAACTGCAATCGTTTACGTGTTACAAGATCACTCGTTCAATTTGCCATCAAAATCATGTGTCTTTCTCTATAACTTCAAATATTGGGTACTGCCTCGCAAGAATTTCTCCACGTATTTCTCATCGCCTTCCCAGGCAAGTTTATTGTTTTTTTTCCCCATTATTAAACTAAGATCTTAATTCACCAAACTGTGTAATTCAACAGATCACTGGATTGTGTTAACACAGTTAGGTTTCCTCCAGTGCTGCTGCTTTCATGTCAATTGGCGACTTTCACACTCACAATCACGCATATGTACTCCAACAACCAGTTTTCCTTTACACTGGATTTATCAGGTCCCAGTCGACCTACTTTTCTCTCTGGACCTATTAGGTCTCAGACAACAAACTACAAACACGGTCAGCAGTTCGGTGTTAGGGATGCAAATCCACTCTTTGACCATCATATGTCCAGGATGGCACCACTCATTGTTAATAAAAACGGCCATCCCTCCTCCTCACTTCTTCCTGGTCCCCACTTGGTCTCTGTCAAAGCGCACGTCGCTGGACAAGTTTAATGACATAAAAACTTAGTTTGAGAGATGAACTAAAGATTTTGAGCAAATTACAGGCTTTTGTCCATAGTGCTTTCCTGTTTGTACAAATTATTTTGAGAAACGCACACACATATTTGCAAACTACAAAGATGAGTCATCAAGAAACTATCTCGAGTTCCCCCGAGTCCGGCAGTCCAGTGACTGTGAAGTCTAGTGCAATGAGTGACCACGACTGTGAGGGCACTGGCAGCAGTTGTAGCAGACCTCCGGGCAACCAATGAGGCGTCTTCCTGCGAGCACATGTCCTGCACACACCAACATATCTTTCAACATTCAAGCGCAAGGCTGGTCTACCAGAAGAGCTGAGTGATAATGCCCAGTTGGCAAGCCAGTCAGGAATCCTGTCACCGTTTCAGCACTTGGCCGCAAAGAACCCCAGGGAACCCCTGAAGCATCCTCCATGATGAACTGGTGGTGTGGCTCAGGCAACTGAAGAATGGGAGCACTATAAAACAAACCCCTCAGTTTATCAAAAGCCGCTCTAGCCTTCTCCGGCCATGAGAACAACACCTTTGTGAGAGTAAGTGTGTTTAACGGTGCTGCCACTTTGCTAAAACCCCAGATGAACCTCCGGTAAAAATTCGCAAAGCCCAGGAACCACTGCAGCTGTTTGCGGTCCTTGGGTTCAGGCCACTTTGCGACTGCTGCCACCTTTGCCGGAACTATGGCGACACGTCGCAGTTGTAACAGAAAGCCCAGGAAGGAGGTGCTTATGGTATGAAACTTGCATTTCTCAGCCTTAACAAACAACTTATTTTGTAGCAACCTCTGTAGGACGGCCATCACGTGACCAACGTGCTCCCCCACGTCCCGGGAAAAACATTAAAATATCAATGAGATATACAAACACAAAACGATTCACCATGTACTGTAGGACGTCATTTGCCATGCCCTGAAAAAGCGCAGGGAGCATTTGTGAGCCCGAATGGCATCACTAAATATTCATAATGCCCGTTGGGTGGTTTTCCACTCATCCTCCTTTTCTGATCCATACCAAGTGATAAGCGTAGTGAAAATGGTTGCACCTTGTAATAACTCAAACGCAGAGGAGATGAGAGGCAATAGCCGTTTAAGCCACGATAATCGATACAGGGTCACTTTCTTTGATACAAAGAAAAACCCCGCTCCTAGCTAGTGAAGCAGAAATTAGGGCGAATGGTTTGGAATGT
Organism: Betta splendens; assembly: GCF_900634795.4. Taxonomy (NCBI): domain Eukaryota; kingdom Metazoa; phylum Chordata; class Actinopteri; order Anabantiformes; family Osphronemidae; genus Betta; species Betta splendens. Next base: position 4,457,340 of record NC_040896.2, on the reverse strand, counting down.
TCTCTGTAGAACATTCTGTGTCTTGGCCAGGTGGAATCAATGATTGCCACTTCTGTACTGGTTGCTGACTGAGATCCATCTAAATGAGCAGGGACAGTAGTTTGGTGGCTGATTGATGGGACTAACTCAATTAGCTCTAATAGCTAGCTAGGATGTCAGATAGGGTATTGGATCAGCGGTAGGTGTAAAACTGGACAATAATTGCAAGCAACTGTGGTGGAAATTTTCCATAATAAAGCAGATGAGAGAGTTGTCCTTTTGTGCGATTTATTAAAATAATAAAGAAAGGATAAAAAAATAAAAATAATGGGGAAAGCAAATAAAAACATGGATGTTGATCGTGCACATCAACAAACCAAAAACCAGCTGGGGAGATCAGTGCACACACCACGAAGGTGTGATGCAAAGAGCCCACGATCCTAAAGTTGTTTCTGCCTTTTAACCCCTTTCTCTGGCTCTGGTGGAATGTCTCTCTGCAGCAATGGAATTGTTTGCGCCACCTTATCTCGCTGTGAGTGAGAATGTTTGCTTTCTCACTTCTGCATCGTCATGTCTTGTTATCCAAAGGAAGGAACACTGAGCTTCCAAGACAAGATGCATTTGCTTTAACAGCCTTGGGTCTGGTGGGGAGTCAGATAGGATGGAGCCAGAGTCCGGGTGTAAAAAGACAAACATATATCAGAAATTATTAGTCAGTCAAATGGAGCATCAGATGTTTAGACTTGATGTACGTCAGGGCACAAGAGATTATTTGTTTGTGTAAGAATGTTCAGTATTGCACCTAACCAGCACATGACGAGTGTGTTGGATAAGAAACAGCACAAGGCAAAATTTTTCCATTACATTCCCCCCTTTTGATTACACATTAATCAAACACTAAAATAATAAATTTTTTCAAACATTGCATTTTGTAGTAACAACCCTTACAAATGAAACAGTAAGTGTATTAAGTCAAAATTCAAAAATACACCTTCACATAAAAATGCAAGTAACTTAGGGATAAAAGGTTGGGAGCTGTTTTGGTGGGTAGTTAAACAAGAATAACCTCTGTATGAGCATGTGAAGAAAATAAGTCCATAATCATATTTGTACCAGATTATATTTTGTGATCAGATAGCCATCGTCAAAGTCATTACGTGAATTAGAGTTGGGGTTTTTGAACATAGTTCATTGTGTCATTTGATACGAGAGTGTTGCTGAGGTCGCACGCATGATGAGACCTTTAACCAGTGGGATAACGCAAAAACCAAACAAGAGAATCACAGCCATCTCAATTATAAAGGAAACAGCTGTGGACATGAGGACAGATTTCCATTTTCCAGACATTTCGTCTAGCCAATTCCAAGGGAAAAAAAACCTATACCAGAGTTAGCTGAGATTCTGAAGGCCGTGGAGCGCCTTCGCCACAATGCCATTAGAATCAGTGTTGTTCAGGATGAAGTACAACATGCCTCTCCAAACATAACACAAACGCCTCTTTTCTCTGCTAACAACGTGTCTACGGCCATTCAATCGTAATGTAATAAATACAATTAATGTATGATAGCCATACGTTTCCGGTGGGGTTCTGTTTCATATATTCTTAAGATAGATTTAATGCTTTCGAATCTTTAATTGTACATTTGCGTCTAGAATGAATACGAGATCCAGGGATTTAACCAGAATGATGATGCATATTTCCGCTTGTGTTGTCTTTCATCTGTAGATGAAAGGATAAAAAGTCTTTGTAGCAGTGAATAAAGTGATTGTGAGCAAATTAAACACCAAGTCAACTTTAGGATATTTAAACTCAGTGTTGTGAATTATGTGAAATTTTCTCATTCAAAAGTAGTGTGCAAAGTTACATGAAAACATCATATGATAAAGGCAATAATCAGAGTAACATAAAATGTCTAACGCAACGAGGTTACAATTGATGTCTCGTAACAATCTGCTTCGTCCTGTTGAACAGTAGCGTTAGATTGTTTCCAACCTGTGTGTTGATGTATTGCCAGTTCGTTGGAGTTCTTCAGGTTGTGATCAGCTGATCACAGAGACACTTGGGGTTCGTTATCACCGCCAGGTTTCCTCCCAATGTCGTCTGAGTCACTGTCACTCCCGTGATGTGAAGAGTCTACACGTCGTCCAGCGTCGGCAACTCAAGGCTGCTCGTGTGTGTGTTTTCTCAGGAACGTGTGTGTAGATGTATGGTCTGATAGTGTGATTCATCGGCGCAGCTTCAGGCGGCGCTTGGCTCACACCTTTAGCTGAACGGTCAACGCAGCCTCGCCTCAGTGCGTGTGTGAGCACAGCGAGGGTCGTTCTTCTCAATTCTTTTCGTCAGTGGTGGTTTTCTTGTGTGGTGTAGATGGAGATGGAGGGTCGTCTGTCGGATCCGGGACCTTCCTGCAGTGGCTGGAGTGGATCCAAGTCGCTCTTTCTGCGATCTTCACAGCCGTGTTGGTCGTCAGAAGGACCTGGAAGGGACCTTGCCACCGCTTTGAGTTCCAGTGCTTCCTGCGAAGCTCCTTAATGATCACCCAGTCTCCTGGTTGAATGATGTGCAGTGGTTCTGTCGCCTGTTTGGGCAGAGCCGCTTTCACCTCCTGCCGGCGTTAGTTCGATGAAGTCCAGCATTAAATGGTCAAACGCCTGTTCCGGTGGTGGGTGAGCTGCCAGTGGTTTGGCAGTCGTCTTACCTGGGTTGTGTTGGGCGCATGTCATACATGCTTCACAGTATTTTTGCGCATAGATTGAAAATCCCTTAGTGTACCAAAGGGGGGTGGTAAGAGCATCTAACATTCCCCCCTTTGATACATGGTCTAATCCATGTGTCAACTTCGCGAAATGGGGGAAAAAGTGTTTAGGTAGGCAAGGTTTGCCGTCGGGCCCATACCAAACGCCATGGCTACTGGTGGCGCCATTCGTCAGCCAGAGCTTGCGTTCCTGTGGGGTAGAGAATGTCTGAAGATCAGGGAGAGCAGAGGGAGGAGAGGGAGGTTGGGTAGAGGTGGAGGATAAGAGGCAGGGAACAAAGGGAAGGGAATGTCGAGCAGCTGCCTTCGCAGCAGCATCAGCACGTGTGTTTCCAGCAGAGATGGGATCAGTGCCCCCAGTGTGTGCGGGGCACTTACATACAGCAATTGCAGCTGGTAACAGAATTGCGTCGAGCAGATCAGCAACCTTATCATGATGCAAGATAGGTTTGCCATCAGATTTCAAAAACTTTCTGTGTTTCCACAGAGCACCAAAGTCATGTGTGACGCCAAAAGCCTATCTGGAGTCTGTGTAGATAGTAGCAGACTTCCCTTCAGCCAATTTACAGGCTTCGGTCAGTGCGATCAACTCCGCAGCCTGAGCAGAGTAATGTCCTGGCAAAGCGCCAGACTGTAAAACAGTATGAGAGGTGCAGACTGCATATCCAACCTGACAGCGGCCCGAAGCAGGGTCTCTAGAGGCGGAGCCATCAACAAAGAGAACGAGGTCACAGTTAGGAATTGGCACCTCCGACAGATCTGGGCGCGGAGTGCAGACTTGGTTCAAGACCGAAACACAGTTGTGAGGCTCGCCATCGTCAGGGCCTGGAAACAAAGTGGCTGGGTTAAGCACATTGCACCTTTTGACAGTAATGTTTGGCATTTCCAGTAAGATGGTGTTGTATCTAAGCCATCGGGCTGTAGAAAGATGTGATGTTTTTTGTTCCAAAAGGATCAAAGACACGGCATGAGGAACCAGCAGGGTGACACCAGAATAGCCAACAATGTCACGTGATGCCAGCACGGCTTTCTCTGCCGCAGCCACTGCTCGGAGGCATCGTGGGAGCCCCGCAGCGACTGGGTCAAGCTTAGCAGAGAAATAGGCTACAGGGCGCGGACGTCCTCCGTGATCCTGTAAAAGGACAGAGGTCATACAACCTGATTTCTCATCCACTGTTTGGGTGAAAGGTCGCGTGGGGTCAGGCAGACCCAAAGTAGGAGCCGACTGAAGAGCAAGTTTGAGGTCGGTGAACGCCTGTTCAGCCTCAGACGTCCACGTGAGACAAGAAGTGGACGATGAAGATGTCTGCATCAGAACCCTGAGTGGGGCCTCAAAGACAGTAAAGTTAGGACTGAAGGTCCTACAATAAGAACAAAGACCTAGAAAAAACATCAGCTGTTTTTACGTGCACGGTTTAGGCAGGTTTCAAATTGCTTTAACTCTGTTGGGTGAGATGGATTTGCCATCAGCTGTAATTACAATGACCCAGAAAAATGACCTTTGTCTGAACAAAGTGTAATTTAGACAGGCTCTCTTTGTGGCCTGTAGCATCCAATGTTTCAGTAGCTTAGTGGTGTCTGCAGTAACGCCATCTATGGCTTCCTTTAAGAGGGTGTTGTTGTTTACATGGTCTGTGGTCAGATTTAGGTGTGATGACCACTGGTTCACATCCTCTGATCGAACCTACATCATGTCTGTGTGTGAGCCACAGGGAAGCAGGGCTTCCTGTAAGGCTGAGTGTTGGGTCAGAGCGTCCTCTGAAAAATGAAAATAAAAACAAAAGCGTGTAATGTGTGTCATTAGAATGTGGAGGTACCCAGTTTACTGTTTGCTGCACATGACAGGCAGAATAAAAAAAAGTTTTCTAAAGTATGCAAAGTAGGTAAATACGTCACATGGGGTCAGAAGTCGTTCACCAGTCTCCACCCCGTTGACATCTGTTCACGAAAGGACCCACGTCCTGCATCTGTCTCCATCATGTTTTCACAGAGGGACGTGTGGAGCTGTAGAATAAACATCAAAAATCTTTTTGTTCGTTAGTAAAAGAAATCGCAAGCGCAGACCTGTGTTCATCCCAAAAGAGGGAAGTTGAGGCCAGTTTGTCAGTGTGTGTGTGTGAAATCATAAACAAGCTGTGATGCAGCCTGTGTGAGGGCCTCAGTTACAGCCCCCTCTCAGCAGCCAATGATAAGAGCACAGCTGAGCTGAAGTTAACACCAACAAAAGAGGGATTATTTAGAATGTCTGTAGATGTAACCTGCACTCCGTCTGGAGTGGAAATCAATCAAATACCTAAACTACACATGAGATCTCTTCCTAAAAATTTAATTGGGCATAAGTTTAAAAGCAAAAATGAATGTTAAGGTGTCTTGCTGTCAGATGTTGCACATGACAGTGAAAGAATAAGTTTTTCTTTAATAATCTGGTACGTACAGTCATTATTATTACTTCTCTCTAATAGTCGTCTTCCCTTTAATAGTCATTAATAGTCTGTTTCAGTCGGTTTCAGTCTTCCTATAGTCTGTTTTTTGTTTTTTCTACAGTCTGTTTTGTTTTTCTACAGTCTGGCCAGACAAACCTATATTGTGCACAAGTATTTTTAGAAACATGGAGGATTTTATTACTGAATTTGTTGCAAATTGAAATAGTTTAAACCCATCAGACTGTAAAGTCATGCAGCAGTTGTCATTTAGCTGTTTGTCATCATTTTAAAATCACTCTGTGGGATTTTTTTTAAGCAAAAAGCGATTCTTCATTGCAAGCAGATAAGCATGAACATGAATTTGAGCGTGTATCAGCTGTAAGCGTGTTTCTTCATTGCGTGTATGAATGTGTGTGTGTGTTTGCGGTACCGTCTTGTACGTCACGTGAAAAGGAACCGTCACCTTCCTCCTTCCCCAACCATCAGTCTGATGTGAGCGCCAGCGGGTGAAGCATTTCAATGGGACAGTTGTTCCTCGATGACAGACCTTTCCTGGATCCTCGCATGCAGCTCTATTGAGCCGATCACGTCTGAAGCCTCTCCTGTTGTTTCAACCAGTGTCTGTGTCAGAGCACGTCTTCTCTGCTGTTGCTCTGTCCTTGTTTTCCTTTGCTGATTGTCATAAGCAGGTGTCTGTGTCAGACACACACGCGTGTATGACACTTTCACGGCTTCAGAAGCTTCAGACACAGTCCTTTCATGCTGGTGCAGGGCTTGTAGTAGCTGGTTCATCTGATGAGCCCAGAACGTGATGACTGCAGACGTTGTGGGAGTCTGTGAGGCGTCCATGCTGTGGTCTGTGTCCTCCAGCTGCTGTGGTGTCAGAGCTTCCACCCTGTTCTGGTTGTTGGTCAGGCGCTTCTTCTCCTTCGGTTCTTCTGCTGATGGTGGGAAAGGAGTCCAGATCCGGATTTACCCTCATCGCGCTCAGTTCTGCATTAGAATAGAGAGCAGAAAGAATGGGAGCATTTGCTCTTGACATGATATGTGTGTGTGTGGTGTGTGTGTGTGTGTGGCGAGTGCAAACAATTCTTCCCCAGAGTTGTTATCTCCTTTTTTTTTTTTTTTCTTCTCTGTTACTCTCATCTCTCTTTTGTTTCTTTTAGGGGTTTCGTTTTGATAGTTTTGCTTTTTCAAATCTCATCTTTTGTATCTAACTTTTCTTTTAAGGTGCGTATGTCCTTTTACACTAAGCGATTCTCCTTTTGAACCCATAACCAGTTTCCCACTCATGGAAACATGAAACGCACTAATAACCATATTTACTTTTTACTTTACTTTTTACTAATTACTTTTAATCTTGTAATGCTGCAGTCTGGTGGTGGAGACTTAGATCGCCCCGAACCCATCTTTCAGAGTCCCGGCGGTTTTCTGCCTTAGATTTTTATGTGTTCCGGCCGGAACCTTCCCAAAATGCCTTTTTATCGGACGTCTCCGTAAAAAGGGAACCAACCCGATCTGGCGACAGAGTCTTTCACGAAGTACTTCCTCAACGTTAGGCCCCTCTAGGCCCGGGGCCCTCGTCTCTTGAAAATACTTCACTCTGCAAACGCACTCCCTCTTTCAGAAGCCGTCTTTTATACTCAGTCCCCCACGTGTGGACCACGCACAGATCAGAAAAACATGTCTGTATCCTCAGTACAGACGGAAGCTCGGTTCCACGAGCCAACCCTTAGCAACCACCGTCTCGACCACCAGGGCACACTTTGACCTAATTAATTTTACCCGAATATTAAGTTTTTTAATTAAAAAAAAATTGTTTGGTCCTAATTATTATATTTTAGATGTTTTCAGCCACATAGTCGTTTTAGAAATATTATCTCTTTTCCTAGTTATATTTTCTTTTTGTTTTTTCCCAAATTAAAAGGAATCTCTCTCACCGAGCTGAGCCAAATTAGGATTTGAGTTTGAATCTGAGTTCGTGGATCTCGTCAGAGGCGATCCAGACGGGTGAGCAGTCCTCCCAGCTCTGAATGTCTGTAGAGGTTCGGAGGCTGAGCGACCCTAGTCCTCAGGACTATCGTCCCTGGTCACACCGTCCAGACGACCTGCTGCGGGATCCTGCCGACAACGCCAATTTCTGTGGTGGAAATTTTCCATAATAAAGCAGATGAGAGAGTTGTCCTTTTGTGCGATTTATTAAAATAATAAAGAAAGGATAAAAAAATAAAAATAATGGGGAAAGCAAATAAAAACATGGATGTTGATCGTGCACATCAACAAACCAAAAACCAGCTGGGGAGATCAGTGCACACACCACGAAGGTGTGATGCAAAGAGCCCACGATCCTAAAGTTGTTTCTGCCTTTTAACCCCTTTCTCTGGCTCTGGTGGAATGTCTCTCTGCAGCAATGGAATTGTTTGCGCCACCTTATCTCGCTGTGAGTGAGAATGTTTGCTTTCTCACTTCTGCATCGTCATGTCTTGTTATCCAAAGGAAGGAACACTGAGCTTCCAAGACAAGATGCATTTGCTTTAACAGCCTTGGGTCTGGTGGGGAGTCAGATAGGATGGAGCCAGAGTCCGGGTGTAAAAGACAAACATATATCAGAAATTATTAGTCAGTCAAATGGAGCATCAGATGTTTAGACTTGATGTACGTCAGGGCACAAGAGATTATTTGTTTGTGTAAGAATGTTCAGTATTGCACCTAACCAGCACATGACGAGTGTGTTGGATAAGAAACAGCACAAGGCAAAATTTTTCCATTACAGCAACATCAAACTTTACATGGACTTTAGGAATCTAAGGACTTCTTCTAAAAAGACAGGGTCTTGAATATAAGGATTATCCATGCTCTTTAAAGTATCCTTACCTTTTAGAAGGTCCTGGGGACTCACTAAGATGATCAGAGACCAAAGTATAATTTTTCCCTTTCTCATTATTTTATCACTGTTCTCTTTATATTGTCGTGTATTTCCACGACAGAGATTTCACAAGAACTCAACTTTGAAGTTTAAATCAATAGCATACAAATTTATTATACATGACAAATTAAAACAATCATATAATGATTACAAAAGAGTAATAACAAGAGAGGCAGAGACCGAATTCACCTGCTTGTTCCTCTGCAGAGAGAACTGAGAGGTCGGAAAAGGTCAGCCGTGTGCTACCAGCGGACCCTCTGCGAAGCGCTCTGAAAAACCCCAGCCTGTGAAGGCCCTCCTTATAACCACCACCTAGAGTCTTTCCACATGTCCAAATAAGGCTACTTGGAAGGTCCTGGCGCTGGGCCGTGTTATCTGTCCAGCTCCCAGATTCCTCTGGCCCAGCTTCAACCTCTCCGTTCCTTTCCCAGGTCGGCGTGACATTTTGAATAACTCAGATAACTATTGTTAAACAACAGATTCTGTGAACACAGACTCTGTGAACTCAGCTTAAGCAAACACACGAACCCATCTACTCTATGTATTTCTCTCATAAGCAATGATCAATTTTACTGCTAAAAGTAAATGTAAATGTCTGTTTCCTGGAGTCTATCCCAGATGCTCCCCAGACAACGACCCTGCGAAACTGCAAGGGTTGAGGAACAGTCACTGCATCTTAACCTGACCCGAACAGATTGTTCACTACCTATATAATAATATATGATATGATACATAAATATACTACAAATCCCCTCCTCATGGGCATTTTAATGCCCATCAATCTTGAAAGCGAGTGGCAAAGAAAGCTCCTCTTTGACTCATCATACTGCATTATATTAAATAGACATGAACTTCAACATTAAAATGAAAAAGCAAAGTTAAAGATTCACAAAATCTGTGGTGAATAGAACACCTAAGCTCTTCTTTCAGCTCCAACAGGTGATCCTCCCACGCTGCCTGTAAACAAGTACATTCAGTAACAAACCTCACAGTTTTCATTCTACATAAGTGTACTCTTTATCACAACAGATTCTTCACAGACTCCACACCGACCACAGTTAATCATGAAGGTCTGTGCTCTCACTTCGTCCAGCATCTGCAATTCAGCTCATGCACGGGCAAATTCAAACATCAGTGTATATCAACGATGCAGCTAAGGGCGGCGCTCCGCCCACACCCTATAGCCGTGTTGGTCAGCGCAGCCCCACAATATTAGGTGGGTGAGGATTGTTTGAGGAGTGTAGCTGGAAGTGGAATAATTGGACTCTCCATCAGCTCCTTCGGCTCCATCGACTCCTCCTTCGTCCGTCACGGTTGTACTAGAAGCTGTGGCACTGCACCCTCTGCGTTGTCCTAGGAACCTCATCTGATGCCCTGCCTTTCTGCTAGCGACCCAGTTGGCCCAGCTTGCCTTCACGTTGAACACAGAGTCCCTCATTTCTGGACCGTTCAGGGCTCCAGCACACTTCTGCTGCACCATCCTCTGTCCCCCTCAGACTGGTGCTCCAGCTGTGACCTGAGAGCTGATAGCTGAGAGGCAGAAAGATCTGCACTATAGTGCAGCATAAACCATCCTACAGAGCTAGGGTTAGGGTTAGACTGAATAGAACATATAGTTTGCTTTTTGTTCCAAGTCGTCGCTGTAGAAATCAAAAGATCAGAGAATATAAAAACCCACAGTTGTAGCAGATCATAAGACACACCCTCCTCTGATACTGAAGTAACCTGTGGATGGAGGTTAAGAGTAGGAGAGAAGTTGGTTAGGGAAAAAAATTAGTTTAGAAAATTAGTTGACACATTTTCTCCATTGCTGCTCTGTGTAGAGGGAAGAGTTGAAGTTGTTAATGTGAGCTTCCTGTGGACAACAACACACTGAGATGCAGAATGAAAATTGTTAAACCCTCATTATATAAAATCAACAACAAGAAACATCATCGACATGTGTCATAGTCAGTCCGCAGAGCATATACAGTATCAGTCAGTCATGTCATGAGCTCAGGGTTTTTGTCGTGCACGTGAGCTAAGAGAGTGACTCTTGCTCTATGAGAACTATAATTTAGAAAGGCTAGCCTGTGACCTTGTTCTGCTAAATGAGTCAGCAGTGTCACTCGGGGCCCATCAGTGATCCGGAGTTTGATCTTCTTTGTCCTCTTCTTTCCTGCAATGGAACAACACAGCTTTCCTGCGTATATTAATCATCTGTTTCACATAGAAACTTGGTTGATGCATTAAACACCATTTCGTCAAGCAAAGCTTCGTGCAATGTTAGTCTATGCGTTCGGCATATTTTTACAAGCTACACACTGAAATGCAATATTCACAGTACTTTTTCATCCCTCTATTGTCATTATCACATTTACACTTCCCTTTTCATTCACTCTTCGACTTCCCTTAACTCCTTTCCTTCCTGACATACCCTGCTCCTGTCACTTTTCCTATCACTCCACAATGAGTCCCGCTGTGAGATCATACTCCTCTATAGCGTAAGCTATTTACAGTATATAACAAATCAAATTTTGTGCCAACTCGACCACAACCTTTCTCCCATGGATTAAGTTCACCAACTTGGGATAAAACACAACAGAAACAGAATAGTCCATTCTCACAGCAGATGCCACACACACAAGTTCCCCAGTTACTAGGGGCCGTCATAAAGCAATAATCAAAACAATTTTTTACAATACATTTTCCCCCCTCAATAGACAGATAACTGTCAATTGCATTTGAAGCCGATTAAATCATTAAATTAAGATGGATGGATAAAAGAACACTAGCAAAACCCTTAAAAGTAATTTCCTACTCTTATTTATCCTACGTATTTATCCTTACCAGGGATCATCATCAATCCCTGAATAAACTGAGTGAACTTAAGGACAATGTCAATAGGAGAAACAAGACCTTATGTTCCTCATGTTTAGACCTTAATAACTATAACATCAACACGAACTAATCTCATTATGTACACAGAATCATTGCGTTGTAGGAAACCTTTTTAAATTCAAGACGCATTGCGGATGCATGCATTAAGTGACTTTATGACAAAATTAACATAAAGACTAAATAAGCTGAATCCTCACAAACTATCAGAAATGACACATGGACATAACACAACCTAGTTAACTGTTGGAAATGCAAAGCTATACCCTAGAAATTCAAACAACCCCACAATTATTGTTACATCTAATTATAATTCCCCTGTGACTGTCAGAGTTTGTAGTGATAACAAAATAGCTGTGGACGATAACTGAAGTATTGTAAGCTATTAAAGAAAGTCCATATAAACCCACATACAGTCACCCCTCTTGGAGGATAAAGCACCGTCACTGTTGCTGCTCAGTCTCTTCCCCAGACCTCCTCCTTCTATGCCGTAAAGAACACCACAGCCCTGTCACATTTGTTTAAGGCCTGCAGACTGATGACATCTATGTCAACTGTTTAGCAAAAGGATGGAAAGAAAAAATGAACTGAGACCTGGTTTACACATTTGCTAAATGTGTCTTCTGCTCTGTTGGAATATATTAATGATAGTGATGATAAGAACTAAGTGGAACCTCATCAAAACATGTCAAGGTGATCATTAAAACTGCAGCCTCGCTTAAACAGTAGACGGACTGTGCAAATCCTAAATGTAGTGTAGTGAATTGTAGCTGCTTGCAGCACCACAATCCGTAGCATTACAATACAGTACTATAGAAGGCTAAGCATTGTTGCAACAGTTACACCTTGCAGGTTCTGAATGGTTTGGTTTTTCTGTCTATTGGAGAACTGGCACAGTAGCAGTAAAATGCACGTCTGGTTTTAGTCACTTTAAAGTTTGATGTTTTCTGTAACACATGAAAGCATGATGCGTTATACCAGCTTACATACTGTAGGGATCAAACTGCTGTTTACTGTATGAGGGAAACCTTTACACTCTCCTCATTTCTTTTTTAACTGATTGACCTCCTCAGATACTTCACTCACTTTATGGTATGTGGGAGGCACTTCCTACAGTGTTGAGGCTTGTCTAGTGAAACTTTCTTACCTCACTAATGTGAATGAGTCTTTACCAATACCATGAGACAACTGTCTACAGTTAGTGTTAGTTGGAGAGATGGAGTGAGGCATGTCTCAAAGTCTGGTGCACACAGTCTCTTCATCCACATACTTCACATTCACATTGTTTTTAACACCGTCAATCACTGAGCATCAGATGGAGCATTTGTCAGCAGAGTGATTGAATTGGGAACTTTTTCTTGAAATATTCTCTATACCTTTGTCTTTCCCTTGCCTAGTAAAATTGGCATATTTTTCATTTTTGTCTCTGTTGGCAGGTTTAAGGACTAAGTCATTCTCACCAGCCGACTTGTTTATTTTGTTTCCAAATTTTAGATATTTGTCTGAGTCTCAAAGTACTAAAGTGTGCAGCAAGGTGAAGTCACAGATTCAGAGGCATCTGGCTTTTTGGCTTTTGATGGAGCCCATCAACAAAGTTCATGAATCCTGCAGGTGTCTGGTCCTCTCTAGTACCCAGTTGAGTGGACTCCACATTGATCAGCGGACCCCTTTGGTCTCTGCACTCCTTGTGAGTTCAGGCTGAACCTGCCTCTGGGCCAATCAAAGCAATGGCTTCTTACGTGACCAGTCTTCCCACAGCAGTAGCATCTCACGCCTCCTCTGTGGCTGCCTTCCGTTCCTCTGCCTTTGTCTGCAGGGAACCCTCCTCTCCTCATAGGAGGTCGTCTTGTCCACCCTCCTGGTAGAATGTACATCACCTGAGGTGTGGCCATGCCTGGTGGTGTAGGTGGGGTCTGAGGCACGCTGGCTGGTTGAGCAGACACCATCCTCCTCTCTCTTTTCTCCCCCTCTTTTCGCTGCTGCTGGCGTGTTGCTTCTTTCACTGCCTCCTTTGCCTGCTTCTGACGCAGCTCAACAGCATGAATCACATGGTCAGTTATTTGTTCTAGTGACAAGTTGCAAAGTCCCACAGTGTCAGTCAGATCATTCTGATCTGGTCTTGAAGGCCAGGGCAGATTTTGACGCTTTGCCTCTTCGACCAGCAGAGGAAGTCCATCAGAAACCTCATTTACCCGCTCGTCACCCACACACACTGATTCCTCATCTGACTCAGCCCACAGTGATCTAACTGCTCTGTCACGCAGATCACTTTCACTGCGAGAATTTCCAATTGAGATTTTCTCTGTGTTTAAATAAATGTCGGGCAGTTCTAACAACTCATCCCTTTTCACTGCCCTGTCTGTCCCTTCTAGATCAGCTACAGGGTGAACTGGCTTCTTTGTCCGTAATGGTTTTGTTTCTTCTGCATCCATCTGGGACGCATCTGAAAGAGACTTAATTATAGAGATCTGATTAATTTGATTATCACCACATTGAGTCGTCTTTTTGCTCATCGTTTTTGCACAGTTGATAAACAATTGCAACACTGCATTTTCTCTTTCCCGTTTAAGGCCTCGCTTTACAGATTTGTCTTTTATCTTATAGGTTTTTATAAAACCCTGCATCTCTGCACACTGCCTCAGATCAAATGTCCCCTCTGAAGGCCAGGGCGACGTGGATTCATGTGTCCGCTTGCTCCATTTGTGTGAGCATTTCTGAATTTCCTTCATCAACACCTTGACTGGAGACATGTTCCCATCCACAGATCTCATTATTAAATATGTATCTTTACTGAAAATATGATTTCAATCCCTAATTACACCTAATTATACTTGTAACTGAACTAATCTCAATCAGTGTTCATAACTGAAGTAAGTTCCCTGTCTTTACAACCCATAGTTAGTGAAAAGCAACATAAATAGTAACCAGTTAAATTGTAATTAGACGCTCTTCCTTTCTGGGTATCTTGGTTTTACCTCTGTTTTAAGCAACTGGCCCGATAATCATTCCTAGTGACTGTTGAGCTGATGAGTTTTGATTTGTTCTGAATAAAAGAGTAAGCCTGATGCAAAGATAAACCAAACCACTGCAGAAACGCCCGCTTCAGAGCAACTGCTGAAGAAAAATTATAAGCGTCTTATTGGAGCTGATCATGTGCTTTGTTTATATTACTAGGTTTATACAAAATCAGCGTAATTGAAACACTTGATTTAATGTGATAGTGATGTCACATGCTGTGCCTAACCCACATTAGGTCACAAATGGTGGTCTTGCTCCTGAGAATGCAGCTGCTACAGCCGCGTAAGCAAAGAAGGACCTTTGATATAAATGGAGGAATGTTTATTAACTTTGCCCAAATAACCTAGTTAACCTAGAACCAGACAAAAATGGAAACTGAAAATGAAAAAATAGAAGCTAAATCCCACCAATACACACTGACAGAAAGTATAGCCAACACACTGCAGACCACTACTAGTACACTAGCATGTACGTCGCATAAACCCCTTCTTGTGGTTCTATTCTCACCTAGTGTATTACTAACATTTATTCTCACCTAATACTAACCAGGCACTAATAGTCTATACATACATACATCTGATCTGAAAAGTTGGTGAAAACTCAGGGGAGGGGTGAGGCGGAGCCTCAGACAGATGGAGGCTCGTAAGTACTCTGTTTGTCTTTGTACTTCCAGTCTGATTCTGCTCTTAGAGAAGCACACGGCTGACGGCTCGGAGCCAATTTACAAGCGTTAGCGTTACTGTAAAATTCCTTCCTCTTCAACCAACGTAGTAAACGTTTTGAACTTTATCTGCTGTCCGTTACAATAATAGTAATAATAGGAGCAAGAATAAGGCTTTACTTCAGTCTGCCAACTATGTGTCTATGTCTCTCCAATGCACACTCACACACACACCCTTGAACTTAATGCTCTGAGCAGTAAAACACATACAGTACACACACACTCTTCTCTCTCTCTGGAGCGTAAACAACAGAAGAGGCACACGGCTGACGCCTCCACACCCAATTCAGAGACCGCGCCTCAATTCACAACTCCCCCCTTTTTTATTTTTTAATAAACAAAGCAGCCGCGGTCTTTACACACCGTGACCAGCTTGACCACTCCCAACCACAGAGCGGACACGTTGTCACAAAAAATGCACTAAAATACTCAGATTACGTCAAAATGATTATTAAATTACAAAGAAAAGTGAACACCATATAGGACAATCAAAAATTTTAAAGTATTAAACAACAACAAAAATTAAAACCCAACTTTGTGTCGCCACCTGGCACCAAGCCAACGTCTCCCCCCAACTATCTGAAAACACACGTATGAGGAGCGGGGATCTCTGTCTAGTCCACACACACACACACACACACTCACTCCCCCGTCCTCCTGCTCTCTTTTCCTCTCTCCCTCACACACACACACACTCCCTCTGCACCGGAGGAGTAGAGGAGCCGCTGTCAACCCAGCCTACTTCAAATTTAACTCAGCAACAAGCAACTATTACGCCGTTTAACTTCACATACGTATATACACAAATACACACTTGATTAAACTTCATACACTATTGCCAGCACACTTCATATGCATATCACAGAAAGCGCTTTTACTGATTTCCCTATGTTTCTCAGGCCTCACAACTCATGAGAAAATCTACACTTGGATTGATCAGTCCCAAGCTTAATGTAGGTCTCCTCATACACACATAAACCTACAGTGCCTTAAATATATAAGCATATATATATATATATGTATATATATATATATATATATAAATTTGGTCTAATTTAGTGAGTAAAAGTCGGCTTTTCGGTTCACTAAACTGAGCACTGAGGCCGCACCGTAATCTGACGCTGTTACTAATCCTCACCTTAATTTTAGAACCACTTGAATAAATATTTTTCAGTCCCGAACTATAAAATGGTAAGTAGAGAGTGTCCAACTTACAAAAAGGTGTTTAGTATATGTTGCCAATTTGGGTTCTTTTTCTTGGGCCTGCACTTCCAACGTCAGTTACCGTACTTACACAGCCTTAAATTTATTTTAGCCACATACAGACTATATAAGCCCTTGATTTAGAATCTCCCAACGTCGTCTGTCAAAGAGCTAACATGTAAGTCAACATTTAGAGGTCAATAGGCCATGTCATTTTCTATTTCCCCACAATGAAAGCAAAGTACAGCACACAAATAAAGCAGTTGGTTAGTTATATTTATATACAGCAAATTATACAAGCAAATTCTCCACTGCCTCTCTCTGCTTATTCCCACACAGATTGTTTTCTAGAAATAGCCGAATCAGAATTTAGAATCTTCTAATGTAACCGACATTTGCCCACACTGCCCCCAACACAGAGAATCGTCATGTAAGAGCTTTAAGCGCATCTCACCTGTGGCCACCAGTGACGAGTCGTCTCGGGCCGGGTGCAGCCGGGCACCTGTCGGCTTCAGATCCGGCTATCTTGCCTTTATCGTGACGCCATTTTCTGTCGTGTATTTCCACGACAGAGATTTCACAAGAACTCAACTTTGAAGTTTAAATCAATAGCATACAAATTTATTATACATGACAAATTAAAACAATCATATAATGATTACAAAAGAGTAATAACAAGAGAGGCAGAGACCGAATTCACCTGCTTGTTCCTCTGCAGAGAGAACTGAGAGGTCGGAAAAGGTCAGCCGTGTGCTACCAGCGGACCCTCTGCGAAGCGCTCTGAAAAACCCCAGCCTGTGAAGGCCCTCCTTATAACCACCACCTAGAGTCTTTCCACATGTCCAAATAAGGCTACTTGGAAGGTCCTGGCGCTGGGCCGTGTTATCTGTCCAGCTCCCAGATTCCTCTGGCCCAGCTTCAACCTCTCCGTTCCTTTCCCAGGTCGGCGTGACATTTTGAATAACTCAGATAACTATTGTTAAACAACAGATTCTGTGAACACAGACTCTGTGAACTCAGCTTAAGCAAACACACGAACCCATCTACTCTATGTATTTCTCTCATAAGCAATGATCAATTTTACTGCTAAAAGTAAATGTAAATGTCTGTTTCCTGGAGTCTATCCCAGATGCTCCCCAGACAACGACCCTGCGAAACTGCAAGGGTTGAGGAACAGTCACTGCATCTTAACCTGACCCGAACAGATTGTTCACTACCTATATAATAATATATGATATGATACATAAATATACTACAATATGTTGCATGCTACCTTTTATTTTGGACAGACTATAATGTCAGGGATTGTGTTAGCTCCCCTTCTGTAACAGGGTGGACCCAGTAATAACCCAGGCGAGTGAAACCTATATAATACCTGGTGTGTTGATGTCACTTAGGGAGGTGTGAGGAGACTGGGCTCAGCTACACAGTAGCTACTGTAATGCAGCGACATGCTAACTCCTGGTAAACAGCTTGAGAATAATAAACACAAAAGGTCAGTGACACTAGGCATCCTAATAATGTACACCAAATCCCAATACAACAAATGTCCCATGTTACAAAAGCACCACAACTACTTTACAATAATATTCTCCAACACTGAAAGATACACAATAACTGGTGAAGGAATCCAGCAAATACATAATAATAGTAATAGTGAACTTAAGCAAGCTTGGGTTTGGGCCCAGGTCCATTGTGCAACAAACAGGATTTAAAAGGTTGGGAAGTCATCAGTGAATACCGACACACAGTTTGGCAGAACAGGTGAAAGAGGTAGTTATAGAGTAGAGTATGAGTATATAGACAAGAATTATTGAGTAATAAACTGAGAAGGGGGAAAATAGTGGGAGCTGATTAGATGTGCGCACATGTTGAATGTGGTTGTGTGTGAAAATAGTTTAAACACAAAATCAACAACCGGAAAACCTCTAGCAAAGGATCCTAACACATCTGTACTTGTTCTCGACAGTTTTGCAGATAGTACAATATGTAAGTGACTTGAGGTTGTGTTGTGTTGTGTGAAGTAGAGACAATGTAGTGCAGTGGCATTTGCTGTTCATGTGGAATCCCTCAAATGTCACTATTGATGTTCAGAAGAAAACGGTCCTCATTGACTTTCCTGAATTCAGTTATGACTTCTGTTTCTAGGTCCACCAAAATTAGTTTGTGAGATTCAACATTACCACATCCAAAGTACAATAGCCTTTCTGGTGTCGTGTCAGCTGTAAAATGGGTTGTTTGTGAGTACACATACAAGTCCAAGCCTGACGCTCTGTGGGTGGTTTGTCAAAACGTCAGCGATACAATTACACATGTGCTGCCTGAGGTCTTAGTGGACAGTTTGTTGGGCAATAGTGTCAAATGTTGCTACAAAAAGACATTTAGGGTGAGGGGGGGCACTGTCCGGGGGACACTGTCAGCCAGCGGTTGTGCTCCTGGAGGTGTCACCCACCTTCAGTGCACTTTAGTTCCACACACTCACGTCCAAGCTGGGTTGCAGGGTTCTGGGGTACCTTTTCTGCTGCCCTCTGCCTCCCCCGGGTTGGGGGGGTTGGGCGGGGCTCGGGAGGAGCTGCGGTCCCTGCCTGGGGCCACATGGACGGCAGGCCGGAGATCTACCCTCCCCACGAATGTGATCAAGCGAATGGTGTGGGTGTGAGAATGAATCTGAGAGTGCATTGGTTCACGTATGATTGACTAGTTTGTTGTGAGAGAGTATATGGTGTGTGTGTGTTGATGTGATGATGTGTGTTGCACATGTCGGTGGGTGCATGCGTCTGTGTTTGTGTGAGTTGGTATGCGTGTGGTGCGGTTGGAGTGTGGGGGGTCTGGTTTTCCACCCGGGGTACGATGATTGTCTGCCTGGGTGGTCTCTTTTCTGCTGACCCCCACCAATTGCTGGCCTTGTGCTGCAGGCCAGTGTGGTGCCAGGGGATGAGGTCGGGCCGATGGGGTCGGCCCCGCTCCGCTCGTGTAGGGGTGGTGGACTGGGGGCGGGTTCCACTCTGGGCGCGGGGGCATCTTCTGGCGGGCTCCCTACGGACCGTGGGTCCTCGGGCTCTACTCTTTCAGGCCGACCCTCCCGCCGGAGGGAGTGTTTGCCCCTGGTTCTCATGGGGCGGACAGCGTTGACCCCCGGTGGCCCACTCTGACCTCGGGTGCTGTCTCTGTGGCTGCTGCAGCTCTGCCTGGGGGGCTCTTTGTGGGCGGTTTGGGTCGCAACACCTGCCCTCCTGGAACTGAAGGTGTGTGGGCTCCCTGGCTGCTAGGATTCTTTCCTCTGCTTGTTGGATGGGCGTAGTGGCCGAGCCCCTCACATCACCCTGGCTTCCACAAGTGGCATTGTTCATGCACCAACGTCTGCCTCACCTTTTGGGTAAATAATATCAAGCTACAGCCTTACTAACCTTGTAGTGGGACACTTTCCAAATCCAACTGTAAGTATTATTGATACTTATCACTACCAATATCAATAATGTGTGAATATGGAATTTGTGGTGTTGTATGTCATGACTTTTATTAAGTAGTATGGGATATGTATAACAATGCACATATATATGTATATTATATGTATATGTTTGTATGAGTATGTGCACATACCTTAACACTATTATTGGTATTGGTATTAATCTCCAAGGTAAACCACAGTACATAAGTTGTTTAATTATGAATGTGTTAGCCTAAGATACATCCCTGCTTCTTAATTATTTTGCTCCGATTGTTTACTTAACAGATTTGCTTGGTTTCAGCAGCTGGTTGCACCCCCAGTATATATATTCTATATATACTCCTCTTGTTAAAGCAAAGCTGTCCATCACAATATGGCATTCAGCGTAAGATATGCTGCTTGCTAAACTGCTGGACAGAACAAAAAAAAGAAAAAAAATAGTGTCAAATGTTGTACCACGCTAGTCATTGTTCTACACTGTGAATAGAATGCATAAAATTTAACCATGTCTCCTAAAGGCGGAAGTTGTTTTGCATTTATTATCAGTAACCCTGTATCCATGCTGCTGGCATAATGCATTTAGTGAATTTATTTGGTTCATATTACTTCGTCTTTGCCCATGGTAATGTCATCCACAGAATATTTAATTGGACAGTGGTTTATGTTGAATGCAACAATAGGGAATGACAACTCAGACATTAAAAATTCACATGAATAAAACTCAAACCGATGCATTGTGTTTTGCAGGCTGTGCCCTCAGGTCTCAGGTGTGTGTGTGTGTGTTTGTGTGTGTGTGTGTGTGTGTGTGTGTGTGTGTGTGTGTGTGTGTTTGCGGGTGTATAGATAGTGAGGGTTGGAGAGAGAAACAAATCCCCTCACTTTCACTATCCTTAGAAGCACAGCCCTTTGCCCGTTCAGTGGACATCATTCATATACAGTAGTTTGTGTGTGTGTGTGTGTGTGTGTGTTTGTGTGTGTGTTTGTGTGTGTGTGTGTGTGTGTGTGTGTGTGTGTGTGTGTATGCGTGTGTGAGAAAGATAAACCATCCATCTTCTAACGCTTAGTCCCATGCAGGGTCGCTAGAGCCTATCCCAGCTATCTGGGCGAGAGGCAGGGTAAAACACAGTGGTTCTCTAACTAACTCTAGTGTCCGGCTGCTAGCATCCTGCTATTAGAGTGAGACTTCATGCGAGTTCCACCATTAAGTACATTATAAGTACACATCAGAAATACACTTTTCCTAAACCAAATGTTTCCTTTTTGTAACCACTAGATTTCCCTACCTGTTCCTCTGGTACCAAGAGGATTTGTGTTACTCATTAGGTTGCATTTGGCTGCATATGAACGTGGAGGCCACACCGACAGGCAATCAGAATATTGGAAACAATGTTGCAAATGTAATGTAAATGGTTCTTGAAACAGCTGCTGGGAAACAGGGAGGAATCTTAAGCTTTGCTCAATTTTTTCTCTGTGAATTAAAGTTTTAAACATAAATATAGTTTCTACAGTAGTAATTCGTGATTTTTGGCATACTCAGCTTCACTTCCCTTAGGTATGTTTAGGTAATCATCATCTTTATACTGGGCTGAGAAGGTGCTTCCAACTGGCATAAATCGCAACCATTCAGATTATTTGAAAAAGTACCCTTGCTCACTTTTCATAGTAAAGAATGCAAGAAAATGATTAGCCACTTTTTTCAGTTCTTGCTGAACTAAGTAAAGTGATAAAAAGTGATTTTCAATTCTTTATGGTTATTTCATTTAATGAGTCTACTACCTACAGCCTATAAATGGGAGGTTTGTCTATTCTAAGAAAAATTATAAACAATAAAAAAGGAAAAAAGGAGGATTTCTTTTATTTGCCGAGGTGCTGTAGGCAGTTGCATCCCCAGAAAAATTTCAATGGGTTAGCCAGAGAGGACCCAGAGAAAATCGTGGGGTGGCATACCAAATTGGCTTCTAATGATCAGATTGAGTTCAGCGAATTACTTTCGATGCATGCTCCATGACTCTTTTCCATATAAACAACAATAAACATCACTTTTTTAAGAAACACAAACATTTTGAAATAAACACATAATACACATTATTGTCTGTAAATTCACGTGGTTGGTGTAAAACAGATAACAAAAAATGTGTTTTTAATTTTATTTATTATACCCTATTGCTTATTGTCATCTACTTCTTCTACTCCTTTTTCTGTCAAAGCACTAACCCCTGTGTGGGACAATATCGCCCCCACAGGTGGAGATTGGTTTTGCTGCTGTGCTGCTTTGCTGCCAGTTGAAACTGACTAGCAGCAGCACAGTTTAGTAATAATTTGCTTATGGTTTATTTATTTATTCATTTGGGTTCTGTTTTGTGTTTATTTAGTGGGAGAGCTGAACAGCTCTCACACTATTGTTATGTTATCTTCAGTCTTTATTCTTCTTCTTCTTATTCTGCCCTTTTTTCGATTGCTGACTGGCAGACAGGTCAAACTGCTGATGCTCAGTATACACAGCAGTTCCATGCCTATTAGGGATTAGTCAACTACACTATTGGATTGTGTAGTAATTAAGCACACACTTCCTTTAAATCCTTTCAAAATAAAAGCACCAAACCAAATAATTTGCATTAATAGCAATATTTCTGCTTTTGGGCGCGTAATTATGACTATTTAAAGATAGATTAACAGTTTAGTAATTACCCACACATGCGTCCCCTATGTCCTTAAAATAAAAGCAGCTATAAAAGCACCAATGCAATTTATTTGCTTTACCTACACTTTTTTGCCTTTTAATGGTTAATTATGACTACTTAAAGACTGATATACACTTACGTTATTACTCCCACACATTTCCTCTAAATCCTTTCAAAATAAAAGCACCAATGCAATTTATTACCTTTAATGGCATGATTTTCTAACAATATCTGGTATCTGAATAATTACCAATCGATAATGAAACTATTTTATAGTTCAATAAATAACTACTCACACTCATGGTGCTTTTATTGTGAAAGGGCTTAATTTAAATCTTTTGCTTTAATAGAGCTATTTTTACTTTTGAAAGATAAATTATGACTATTTAATGACTATTATATAGTTTAGTAATCACTCACACACAACCTCTAAATTCTTTCAAAATAAAAGCACCAATGTAATGTATCACCTTAAATGGCAAGATTTTTGTTTCTGACTTGTAAATTTTGACTAGTTAATAAATTATTACACAGTTAAGGAATTAATTACAAATACTTTCTATTATTAATTAATCAGTATTAATTAGAAACACTTTCTTCAAATCAAAAAGGTAGTCAGTTTATTTATGATTGTCAGCAATGCACCAACTTTTTAATCTTTGACATCTTTTCACCTTGGTCAACTTTAGAATTTTTTTAATCGCCATCTTTTGTCATAGTTTTAATCTTTGTCAACGTTTTCTCGTTTTCGTCGTTTTCATCGTTTTGCCGTAGTCAACTTTTTGACGTCAGCAATTTAATCAGCGTTTGGCATCGTTGCGGCAGCAAATCAGCTCTCCCACGTAGTTTCTCGAGTAATTACTTTTGTAGTCCTATGGTTGGTACTGTGTTTGTTATTATAAGCCCTAAATATGACGTAAAACACCTTAGTAAAAGGGTTTTGTTTAACACCTTAAAAACCGGCGATTTCCCCTTACTAACTGGGTAATGTAGTCCGTATAGCCCCGCCCGTCATCAAACATTTGCCATTTAAACTACGAAACCCATACTTCCTAGTGTGAACTCGACTCTTCTCGTTTCCCGGTACGATTTGCACGCGTCCGACAAAGAGTTTTGAAAAAAGAAGCGAAATATCTGTTAATGTAAAGTATAAAGTTATGTAATACACCGCGCTGTGCTTTTGCGCCTCGCTGTGTATTGACAGTGCTCACAGAGGTGGGACTAATACAGCTGGGTGAGTGGCAGGCTACCACGCTGACAAGTAAGCCTTAGCTAGCAGCACACACTTTATTTATTGTTTGTTCCTTTCACATTGTTGCATGACGTTTGTGAAATGGCTCTGTTACCTAGAAAGTCACATCAGAATATACTGTGCTATTAGCATAGCGTATTTAACTAACGCTAACATCAGCGTTATCCACGTTACTCTTAACAACACAGGTGCATTTAGCCCGACTTCTTATCACGTAGGTTAATCGCAGTCAAACAATTTTATGGTGTGTTATTGGGCATTTCCTATAATGACTAATACATCACGGGTGTGTGACATGAAATAACGCTAACTTATAATTGATACTTGGTAATCAAATAGATCGACATGTGCTACAGTCGTAGTCCCGTGTAGAGAGCAGACTATTAAACTTATCTTTTTTTGTATGTCTCTGTTATTTAGAAAAATAAAAACTTACTGGGGAACCGCTGTATGTAAGAAAGCGTCAGAGAAATATGTCTCCTCCACGGCTAACAGGTGCGCTGCGTTCCTTCTCCACTGTGAGCAAAAAGGAGGACTTCAACGAACAGCTATACGACGTAAAGGTGAGGTCCAGATTTATTGAATCATTTTAAATACTATTGTCACAATAGAACGTAGCTTTTTTTTTTTTTAAAGTAAAGCAAGATGCCACATTGGGCCGCTTCACAGTAGTGATGGCGAGATGAGGCCTCGTGTGTGAAGAAGCCTTTTAGCCCATAGTTTCATCAAATATTTATAATATTTAATAAAGCCCACAAAGCCTAGTTTTGGAAGCCAATGTTACAGTCATTCTTTCATTCATTTCATTCAGATAGGGTAAGCACTTTACCTTGGCAAGAAATAGTACAAACATGACAATAAAGACCTTAACCAACCTTCCCACTATACTGTACTAATTTATAGTTATATTGCATAAATAAGAGAGATGTTCCCAAGCATCCTTCCCTTGTTCTCTTATGACTAATCAAAAGTGTGCCCTGCGTCTTCCTTAAATGCAGAAGTCCACACAAAAAGTTAAATATACAAAAAGTTGTGTGTGTTTCCCGGGGAATCTCTGCCTCATAACACGGACAAATTCAGTGATACTGAAAGTATGACTACAGTATGGTGGCGTTTGCTGTATCAATCTATTATGCTTTAGGTAAATTACTTTCATTGTCCTCACCTTGGCTGCACCAAGCCAGTGATAAACTCACAGACTCTAGCCATTACAGCATCCTGGTTCACGTCTATGCTGTGCCATCTGCAGTGGTTACTTAATTATGTAAATATTCGTGATATAATTGCAAAGTCTTGCTCTTTCTGGGTGTGATGTTATTGTGCACGTCTTTAGGGCTCAACTTCTCTAATCATAACGTGAACAAATCAAGGACACAGCGCTTAAAACTGTGACTATGACCAAGTGATTATGAAGATAATCAGACTGTAAATGCAAATAGCAGTATTATCAAAACATAAGAGAAATCACTTCTTTACTTACAGTATGGGTGGGGGGACCTATGCATTCAGCTTCCTGTTGTTGTTGTTGTCAGCTTTATCTGTCAGAATAGGAAGTCATTTTGTTTTTTGTCCATATTAAACAGTTAAACAGTTATAATTATTTATCTTTTAGCAAAATGCATTTTCAAATTGAACGACAATATTGCATATTGAATTACTAATTGACAAATGTATTGTGAATTGGATTTTGAGTCTGAAAAACTTCCATAAGAAGGAGCCCAGGAGTCTGTGTGGAGTTTACATGTTCCCCCAGTCTTTGTAGGTTTTCTCCCACAGCCAGGTTGACTGGAGCTGCTGCAGATCTTCACATTGGAACAAAAGAGTCAAAATCAAAATTTTGTTTAAAAAAAACATTTCTAATAAGCAAAACATGATAAAAAAATGTATTATTTCGACAGATGAAAAAAACATACAGATTATTGGATTATCAAAATAATTGTTAGTTGCAGCCCTTACTCCTGATAAACCTGACAGTAATATGTGTCTGTATCTGAAGTTGTTACAGGTATCTAGCCTACAGAGGCTAGTGAACTGGTGCGGGGGATTCCTTCATGTGTGGGTTGGGCAGAGTTTCCCGATGGATAAAACTCTTGCTGTGTGTTGGATTTAGACCACCTGTGGAATAACTCATTCACCATTTGAGTAGAAATGTGTTTTTTGTGTGTGCAATAAGCATCAGGAATCTTTTTTAAACAAATGAAATTCATATTTGCATATGCTTTTTTCTTACGGTTGATTCACCTTTTTATAGCTTACACATTAGCATATTAGAAAGAGGAAAAACGTGTAATTTCAATGCAATGATTTCCTGAATAAAAGGGATTTTCCCCTCATAAAAACAGAGTTCAGTGAAATAAGTAATAGTCAAAGCCAACTTTGTCAACCAGAAAATGCACCAGTACTCCAAAGCTGCAAGAAACTGTTGATACTTACTTGACACTTCAATGTGAAATGTATAGGTTACTGAGTGAGTTGAGAAGTCTGGGGATTTGAGGACAGAAGCTTTTGCAGGGCCTTGCAGTGCACATGTTTGATGAAAGTAGGGTAAACGGACCATGTCCTGGGTAGGTGCTAAACTTGGTTATGTTGGAGATTTGTTTCTGCAGCAGGACAGGTATAGTTGTAGACAGATGACCAGGGAGATGTGGTGATCCTTGTTCTCATCACCATTTAAAAGACTTTGAGTGGAAGCAGTACTCTACCAGAAGCTGTGGCTGTCCTCACCATCACCTCACCAAGAAGGTACTGCAATCAGAACTGTAGATTAGTGAAATGTTCAGTTATATTATGTAGTTAACAACCTTCTCTAATGTAACAATACACAATACCAGACAAAACCTAAACAAGAGGACAGGCCTGTCTGTGCTGAAACAACAGATAAACATATTTGTAACTATTCAAATATAAAATCTAAACGGTCTATACCAATAAAATTAAAATCTTCTATTGCCAAGGAAATGATCTTACTGTTGGTGAATGTATATGCGTTCACTCCTGAGCTGAGCAACAGATGTCTGTGTACCAACAGTCTAGAGTGGTTTCTCTGTTTGACAATCTCCTTGCTCATGGGTAACTGGGATGAGCCCTCCTACAGTATAGAAAAAAACAATGTTACATTTACTTTGAATTGTATTACTGTATTGGTCCTACAAACATAATGTCTATGGTACACAAGCTATAGGTCATTGACCAGATAAGCACCAGTTACTGTATTGTAGAGATGGGGCCAATTAAACTTGAAACACAACGGTCTTACCATACATTTTAGAATTTCATGGAACAATGACATAACCCCAAATCACAAGTGCAGTAGCACGATTAATTGTCTGTGTAGTTGATAATGGCGAGCTAATGGCACGCTAACAGCTAGAGGCTATAGAAAATACAGAAGCGAAGCTACGTGTCTGATTTGTCTGGAGAGACCCAAGTCGCCTAGACCAAGGTGCATTGTTGACAATCATGAAAAAGCTGACTAGCTTTTTAATTTGAAAGGATTTAAGGAAGTATTTGTAGTTAATTGCTTAACTGTATAATAGTTTTATAAGTAGTCATAGTTAACCAGTCAGAACCAAAAATCTTGACATTTAAGGTAATAAATTACATTGTGCTTTTATTTTGAAAGGATTTAGAGGTCATGTGAGCGCTTACTAAACTATGAAATAGTCGTTAAATAGTCATAACTTATCATTCAAAAGCAAAAATAGCCCTATTAAAGCAAAATATTTAAGCCCTTTCAGAATAAAAGCACCAAATAAGTGGGTGCGTGGTTATTTACTGAACTGTAAAATAGTCTCATTAACGATTGGTTATTATTCAGTCGGAACCAGAAACTTAAAGCAAATAAATTGCATTGGGGCTTTTATTTTGAAGGAATTTACAGGAAATGTGTGGGGGTAATAACGTAAGTGACAATTAGTCTTAATTCCTCTTAAATTAACCAGTCAATGGCAAAAACAGTGCAGTTGCACTGTTAATCTATCTTTTAATAGTCATAATTACCCAGCTAAAAGCAGAAATATTGCTATTAAAGCTAATTATTCGTCTTGATGCTTTTATTTTAAAAGGGTTTAAAGGAAGTGTGCTTAATTGCTACACAATCTAATAGTGTAGCTGACTAATCAGTAATAAGCATGGAACTGCTGTGTACACTGAGCATCAGGAGTTTGACCTGTAAGTCAAATCCGCAGCTGCGCCATCACCATGGAGACAAAAGGCAGGAAAATCAGGCTCACTCTGCTTCACACTCTGTGAAAGCAGACTTTGACCCTTGATAGTTAGGTTTAAGTTCTTGACTCTGGAGTGGGGATCTGTTTGATTCCTGTCTGAGGCATGTTTATGCAATAACATAATATAAATATTTGTATGTAGATAAATTCAGTTATATGCAGAATGTGTCACTATATTAGTAATCTATATCATAGATGAAGAACTTTTAGAAAGTTTCAATTTTTCGAGTAGGATGTATACAGCACCGCTGAGCAGTAATTTAAGCAGGTAGTGTGGCTGACTGGCAAAAGAGCATGACTCTAATGCAGGAATTCCTGGTTCGAAACCTAACTGGAATAAGTTTTTTAACAAAATTCAGAAGATGGATTTACAGCACTGTAGTCATGTGTGAAACACTACAGTTTTTATTGAAATCAAACTGCTTTTGTTTTATTTGTGCACATTCAGTTCTACAACTTATTTGCAACTATACATTCAACCCATCAGGTAGTTTCAGTAAATGTTGAAACTGATTAATTTCAAATAGTAAGAATAGAATAGAAATAGAATATTTTATACTATAATAAACCCACACTCTCTCTCTCAAAATCTTTTCACAATAAAAGCAATTCAATTGCTCATTAGCATGTTTTATGCTTTTGACTAGAAAGTTACTGACACTGTTTTTAACTTTACCAGTTGAGCACACACATCTTTCAAATCCTTTCAGAATTAAGGCATAGGTCAAAATCATTAGCTTTCATAAAAAAATCTTTCAACTGCTTCAGCTTTTTCTTCATCCACCACATATATCCTGTGGCTCAATGGTATACGTCCTTGACTCGGGAGTAAGACATCTGTTTTTAATACCTATTGGAGGCATGTTTATGCATTCAGTTCTTCTTCTTCCTTCACATAAATTGAGTTATATATTTAATATATCAGCAATCTTCAGCTATATTATAAAAGGGTCATCTGTGACTAGTCTTTCACACTGTTTTACACTATTATAAAAGGGTCAGCTGTGACTAGTCATTCACACTGTTTTACACTTTAGCAATTAACCACACACTTTTCAAAATAAAAGCACAAATTCAGATCTCCAGCTTTAAGTAGCGATATTTCTTATGACTGATGATTATTTCTTATTTCTTCTATGTTCATTATGACTATATTATATGGCTATATTACAGTTTATTACTTAGGAACACACTTCCTCCATATCCTTTCAAAAGAAAAGCACCAATCCAAACCTTAACAATAATTATCACATTTACTGCTTTTGACTGTTTAATTATAATTAGTTAATAAGACTATATTACTGTTTAGCAATGCACATGCTTTCTCTAATTCTCCAACTTTTCCATATTTAAAATTTTGTTACTTCCTCTGCAGCTACTGTCAGCTGTTTTGAACGTTTCCACAACATTTAACTATTCTTCCAGCGCTTGGACTCTATTTACCTATTTCGATACATTCAGATATATTTCATCAAATTCAGCAATCCTTTACATCCTTCTTTTTAGTGTTCTTTGAAGTTTCCTTAATTTGAAATTCAACTGCTTTAGCTTCTTTTGAAAATATTCAGCTCTGTTTAAACAACACCTAGTTCTGTTCAGATACATTCATCTATACTGTATGTGCTTATGCTACTTTCAGATGTTTTTTTTAAATGTTTCAGCTATTTTTAGCAATTCTTCAGCAATACATTCAGCATTGAAGCATTCACTGTGCATCTTCCTATGAAAATGCTTTATGTAGTTCATTTTGGATTGCTTTGATGACCATGCCAGACACCTACAATGTTGTAGGCATTGTTCTTGAGAGTCGGTTAGCTGAGACCTACAGTCACCAGAGCGTTGCCTGAAGTTACAGTAGCGTTGCCTTTTTTAATCCAGGTGAAAATCTGGATTTTATTAATGTTGCTTTTTTTATAAATTAATTTATTAGCAAGAAGCATCTGGCTGCCATTTATGTTTGTTCTGACACACAGTGTATATAGATACAGGGTTTATAGATGTCTGCCTGCAAATGCATTGCAATACAAATAACAAAGGCAAAGAGTATTTTTAACATTTCTTTCTTTTAGACATTTTGTAGAAAACAAATTTTAAAATGATTGTAAGACAATCTAAGTTATATCAGTGACTGACTCACTACATGCAATACCAGCAAAAGGTACACTTGTCTTACGGAGCAGTTGTGATATTGTTCTTTATTCCTCAAAATGTAATTTTATTTATCTGTGTGACTCATGTTAGACGAAACGTCTGAAGCGGCAAGAGCTGTTTGCCAAAGAAGGCCTGACATGGCAGAAGATTACCCATTTCTGCACTGAGCGTCAGGAAAAAACTACGCATCAAGCTGTCAGTCAGGAACTGAAGAACCTTCTTCTGGCGGCCAAACAGATTGGTAATGACTTCCTTCCCGTCTATATTTTTCTCTGAACAAAACAACAAATGTTGTCATTGCTGCTCAACCATCCAAAAACACGAAAAAAAGTATAACATGCCAGCAAACATGCTATTTCACTAATGTATGTACACAGTCATACTGGATTTTGGAGTTGTGCACTTCATTATAGTTTTTTTACCTTGGTTTTATGGATTTAGATTTTAACGCTGCCATCTGATTTAAACCCAATGGCTAAATTGAAAGTGTAGTTGTAGAAAGCTGTGAAGACCTAAACCCATACATGCTACTTTTAATGATTGTAATGACACTGCTTGGATATCCAAATGACTACCCTACAATTGTTCAAGTCTCATTTCATGTAAACATTGCTTCTCACGCAGTGAAAACAAATTACATTCACTCCAGTAACAAACAATGTGTCACAACACACCACTTATTCTATAATTAGATTAGAAGTGTTTGCTGAAATTATTTTATTTAGTTATTTTTCTTTTACAGCATTATTATTTTCTTTTCATCTCAGAAGTACAGTACTTATGATTTCTTTCCTCTACTTTATATATTGAACCTGCCCTTAGTCGATGTGACTGAATCAAAAAAAAACAACAAAAAACTGTTAAGAACAATCTGGAGAGGATAAAAGCAGTCATTCTTCACTGCTAACATGCAGCAACCATCCTAATGCTGGAAGAGCATTTTAATTGGTTTAAATCCTTTTCATCTGTTTTTCGCCTCCCTCCACCTCTTCACCCTTCACTATATTTTCCCTCTGTCCCTCTGACATTTTTTCCTCTAATTGGACAATTACTCTGTGTTCCTTTTTTGTTAAGTGCAGTTCTGGTTAAGCATGAATTGTTTGGGGTATTATTAAATGAGGTGTACAGGAACCTTAAACAATAAGCTCATGTTGTAGCCTTTGCTGCTCAGAGACATGGCTGATGATTCCTATCTGGAGCTACAGTATGAATTGTACACAGCTGAGAACTAATGGCCACAGAATATAGCATAGCTACGTGGAAGGTGTGATGTCACTATTAAGTTGTTCTCACTGTACACTTGTTGTATAAAAGTCTGAATACATTGCTTTCTGTTGTTTTTGTTTTCTTTTACAGTGGGAAGTGAGCATAGTCACGAGATCATAGAAAGTGCTGCTGTCTTCCTGTTTGAGATCTTCCACAACAAGGATCATGTGGGCACAGAGCAGATCCGAGCCCTTAAACAGATGTTTGGTCCATTTCCATCATCTGCAGCTGATGCTTCCTGTGCCTGTGTGGCTCGGCTTTTGGCTCCACTTGAAGACTCTAGAGTTGACGAATTTATTAATACACAAAGTCACAGCACTCAGCGAGGGTCTTTTTTTGGACGCAATATTGTATTTTCATTTGATAGCTACACAGTGGACCCACTGGAAGACCTTCCCTGGTCTGATCTCCAAGATGAAAACAGGAGTCTTGACTTTTTGAACTTCCTCAACAACCAAAAGAATGGGAAGAAGGCCACCACAGAGGAAGACACATCCAGCACAGCAAGATCTTTGAGTTCTGGGAGTGAAACAATCCTTAGAACCGAAGTAGAGAAGTATTTGGACAGAGGCAATATGATATCATCTAGTCCAGAGGAGCTCTGCACCTCCCTGTTCGAGATGCTGGCCTCCCACAAGAGTGATGATGAGCTTCAGAATGAGGTTTGTGTATCTGGGAATCTGGGAAATTTCTTTATATTGTATTGCATTTTTTTAGCAATTGATTTATCTAATAATAGTTGTAATATTGTAATATCTTCAAATTTCCTGGAATTATGTAGCTATAAATGGAGGCATGTGTTAATAAACACACTTCCCTGCCTATTAACCTGTTGGCTATTAAGCCCCATTTTGTGCATTAGGAGCCAGTTTGGCATACTCAAATTAGAATAGTTGTAGTTCCCAAATAGTAAGGGCTACAATATTGAGCTTGTTGTCATTGGAAATGATCTCCTTCTAGTTTTCAAAGAAAGAAACACAATTTGTTATAGTTATACAGGGTAAATATAAAAAGAACACATAATAATTTTTTGATGATTTTACAATTTAGTTTCTGAACACAGTATAGAACAGTGCAGACAGCATTCATTTGTTTCGTCATTGTTGTGGAAGCCAAAATCTAAATCTTATGGATTCTAAAAAAAAATCAAATTATTACACAAATATTCTACATACTGTAGCATTTCTCACTAAACTGTTATTTAGATTATACTGGTTAGAAAACTAACCAGTATAATCAAAATGTGAAGGTAATGTATATTTTTTATTCTTCTATATCTGAGTAATATGTGATAATCGTCAGTTTATAATAAAGGACAGGGCTAAAATGCTTTCTGATTCAACATTTGCTTTTGATAAAACATTTTTCACATCACTTTATGTTCCAAAATTGCACAGTACAAAACATAGCCAGTAGAATAACTGTTGGACAGTGCTTTTTTCCAGATTGCGTTGACCACTAGAGATAAGAGGTACCATTTCGTTTTGATCTCTGTGTGGATTAAAGAACAGAAACAGACAGGCAATGTAACACTCTCACTGGGATTTTTTGTTGTGTCTCATCCTGTAAAACCCTCAAGCAGCTTTGTTATCCCCTACATGTATATTTAGCATCAGCATCAGGAAAGTACCTCATCATCCTCTGCATTTTCTCTTACTCCCATACTCTGTTCTTTTATACCTAAATGCTTTTACATTCCCCCAGCTCCTTACAGGTGTGTGCGTGCTTGCGTGCGTGGGGTTATACCCTCTCTTCAAAATTGCTTCACCACAGAGACAGAATTGTACAACTTCATCTACAGTTGGTTCCACTTCTTGTGGCTGACATTTGGAGTTTAGCCTCCTCTATTGGCAACTTTAGATCAAGAATCCAGTGTGTCTCTGGATATGGACATGGGCAAGTGTAGGAAACTAAAAGGGAGTGCATTTGCAGACTCTCCATGTATCTAATGGTGTGTGACTCCAAAGTCAACAGTAACGTATAAGGCTCTGACTCAATGCTGTCAATGGAGTGGACCTGCTTCTTTTAAATTTTTTTTTATTGGCATTATTGACATTTTGTGGCAGTCACTGAGTACAAGGCCGGGGTGGTACAGTGGAGAGCTGTTGTGTGGTTATGTACAGTATGCTGTAATGACATTGAAGCTAATGTTAATGATTCTAGCTTTTTGAGCAACCAGAGATTCGGTCATTTGGAATCACTCCCAACATACTGTACAGTGAAGTTTGCTCTAACAAAATACATTCAGGAGTTTAGACTAGATATGAAAGAGTCCACAGAGGCAAACTAAGATAACCCTAACAAAGACTATGGCTGATTGGACATCAAATTGCTCCTGTTGTTTTAGTCTCCTGCTGTGCTGACTATTGCCTTCCCAAGGGAGGACACACTACAACAGCGAGCCATATCTCCAAATCAAAGCAAATACAGAATGACAAAAATACTGCATTGTTTTACTGTACTGTTTTACAGCTTCCAATTACATACCTCCAGATTTGAGTTCTGCCATTTTGTAATTAGAAAGCCCACATTTTGCCATTACTTCTATTCTGTCACACAAATATTGAGTGCAGCCCTGTGTCTACTGTGCTTTTAATTATGCAGCTTCTGTGTGCATGATTTCTCGCTTTTGTCTCACTTGCTAAGTGCCAGGTGGCTATGTTTAGAAGAGCATATTCTATGTCAGGCGAATGGCAATTACCAAGTGCTCAGCCTTGGCAATAACCGTTTGTTTGTGGGTGTTGGTAGGCCATAGCATGTGTACACCTGTTTGTTTATATGGTGGAATGTTTGGTACGATTAGAAATAATCATATTTTTGGCTTGCAGCTACTGATTTTTACCGTATTTGTGTGTCTCACTCCAGCTGTTTGAGCTGCTGGGCCCAGAGGAACTAGAAATGATCTCCACCCTGCTGCAGCAACGGGTGGCTATTGTCAACTCCCTGCTCACTATCCCATCTGACAGGACCAGCTATCCACCAGGTGAGACAGCCCCATGGCAACCAGGTCATCTCCATGGCAACAAAACTCCCCTTGTATCAACATGAAATCTAGACATAAATGTTGGCAGATGAAAGATAGGAGCAGTGAGTTTGATTTTCTACAGTGGTGATGGTAAATTTTACTTTTAGTAGTTTAAGTAAGAAATAAGATACGTTATAAACATTGCATTGCATTATCAACATTGTTCCCTGCCTGCATTTGTCCATGATAGATGGTGATAATTCAAGCCTAGTTCACGACTTTTCTTTGTGAATGAACCTGCAATGAGCTAAATAAGTGCGTAAATCAGCAGCAACATGAGGCTGCTGTCAGTCAGTTTCTTTTCATCATGCTGGCCAAATTATATACTCAATCTTTCTTGCCTCCTTTAAAAACAGTTATTCTCCTTTAAAGTGACTACTTTACTGCTGCAAGGCAAGTTGTGTTATAAAAGTTGTACATTTAAAAAATGCAAAACATATAATATTGATGGTCTATATCCAGAGAAAACAGGTAAAAAGGCAGTATTATGTGAATGACGAAAATGGTCTTATCACCATAACACCTAAGTAAGCACGAATATCAGACTGTGCTAATAGACTGTAGAACTTACTGTCTTCCAAATAATCTAGAGCAAGACCTCTGGTCATTGAATATTAGTGCTGTACGTGTATGCAAGGATAAACAATGGCAGAGAGAGCTGTTGAGCTCCAGCAGGCAGGCTCCGCCCCCCTCTTAGCTGTTGCTGGGGTAGGTACAGCGAAAACCAAGAAGCACTAGTTGTAGTGGAATAAATGATAATTTTCCTGCATAGACAATATGGAGGAATCTGAGTGTCTTAAATGCTACCATACATTTTTTTTGGTCAGCTCGCCCTCAGATAAACATAAACCTCAGCATCATCTTTACAGTATGCCTTTGGTGTTGTCAAAACATTTTTTTTCCTGGGCATCAATGGCCATAATGTCCATCATCTATTGCTGCCACCGGGGTGTGACATGCTCTAATACATTTCCAGATTGAATTACGTTGGAACAATAATTCCAATTATAATAAATAATGTAAAGAATAAAATTTGAATGATATATTATTTTTTAAGTTTACACCGTTCGCCTCTTACTTTCAAATTTACTTATACTTATGTTTGTATAGGTTCAGATGCTGAAGTTGGCAGAATGCCTGTATTCAATAAACCCTTCTTGTATTTATATTTAGCAAACATCAGTCATACAGTCTATGCAGCTGGCAACTTCTCAGTTCTTGCCCCGAAGAATTCTCTGTAGACAACACTTATATGCAGCCGAACATTGTTTGCATGTTTTACTTTGCAGTCCTGGTGAAGAAGTTCTCTCATGTAAGATTCTGGGCTCACTGGGTTAGGATCTGTTAAAGATGTCTTGGTCATAATGCATACATACGTTGTGCATGTTTGTTATTGGTTTACCATTTAGATGTACTATTTTCTTTACACATTGAATCTACTGGATCACCAAAAATATAACTAGTAATTTCCTTATTTACTTTGGTGAGGACAGAGGTTTCTTGGCATTTAGTTGTTTTACCAAATATTACATGAACAACTTCTGATGATAAAATAAATAAAGTAAACATTTTAGTATATAAATGAAACAAATAAGTGTCTTTTATTCATGCACATCACAAATATTTTTTATGCAGTTATTCAACCTTAAACGTTTAAAAAGTGAGATTCATCTTGCCATCTGCTAGCAATGTGTCCAAGTCGTCTGTGGTGCGTTCTGAGGAACGGTTAAACCCACTCACTGGTCAAAGACTTGATTAATCTATTAATGAGATGGTCTACTTTGAAAATTTAATTTTAAAAATTTAAAGGGGATGCAATTAGAACAGAATAGTGGTTTGTTGCCTAAGGGCTACACCGTGCCATAGAGGATTAAGGTAAATCAGGTGTCAGGTAAGGCACACATTTCTTTTGTGCGCCTTATCACCCTTGTTGATAATCATAGGTCCTATAAATAGATTCTACTGCTGGTATTTGAACACAAGTATTGCCACAATTTCAGGTACGAAAAGATTGGCCTGTGTTGTTAAGTCCATCCTAAAAAACTTGCACCATACAAATTAGATAAAAAATTACATACATAAGACAAATTAAAAAAATAAAACGGAACACTATAATAAATAACAAACAAGTTGCTAGCTGTTACATGCATTTTTTATTATTCCAAGGAAGTTACATTGTAGATACATACTTATAATAACACCGGCTGAAGATAAAGATAAACCTTCCATCAGGTGCAGAACTGTATTTTGTGGCAGATATGTACACATCTTTCAGCTTTTTTTTGTTTTGCTGCAAGCATGAGTTGACTGGCAGCACAGTGTGATTTAAAAAAAAAAATGAAATAAAAGAGCTCTTTTTCACAGAGCAAGCTGTCAGAATGTCTGGAAATATCTTGTAAACGACTTATTCAGAAATCTACAGGCCACTTTGTGTTCCCCTCAGTTTAGTTGAACTTCTTTTGAAAAATGAGAAAGCATTGCACCGTGTAATAATCTCTCCTTTCATCCAACCGCTTCATTCCTCCGCTTTCTCTGTATACAGTTTTCTTTTCGTGTACATGTAAAAACATTTAGAAACACAGTTGCATATGTGCCAAGTACTGTAAATACTGTATTTTCTGTAATATAAGACGCTACTTTTTTCATGCCCATTGAACCCTGCGGCTTAAACAGCGGTGCTGCTAATTTGTGGACTTCTACCGGCGTAAGAGCTTCGCGCCACCAAACACGGCCAAGATGTTTACATCGTGTAGATCCGACTAAAAGCTGTTGAGGCTTGCGTGTTGTATAGTTAGTGTGCAAGTGTTGAGACCCTTCAGTATCATGTTACTACTGCTGTCACGTTACAGCTCTTTTCGTAGCGCCAAAGGCAGCAGTAGATAATGGTCAATTACTTTTGTTACAAGCAATGTTAGGAAAAAAACATTTACCATATTTAAAAACTCAAAAATATTTTGTGTGTATCATCTTTCTGGAATAAATATTTTATGTTACAATGTGGACACCTGCGGCTTATAAGCCAGTGCCATCTATAATCTGGAAAATGCAGTATTCGAAAAATGTATATTTTTTATCTGATTGTTAAAATCCTCTATCCTCAATGGAGCAACATAGATGATCTGCTTCAGGGAAGGTGAACTTGAAATTGTCCTCAACAGTATTCTAGTTTAATTCAATGTAAAACTAAACAAAGGCCAGCACGTCAAGGAAATTTAGGGACACTACTCTAAATATTAGTTTGACCATGGAAGACTATCAAGACTATTCTGGGGACAGAGGAATCAAACGCAGATCAGTCTTGCTGCAAAATAACAATGCTAACCACTGTTAGCCCTTGTCTAATTTAGTAGAAATACAGTAGTGCAAGTTTTTGACTGTTTGGTTGCACTGTGATTAGAAATATACACTAACAATAAAACAAATAAATAATTTGAACAAACTAATCCTTCAGTGTTCAGTACAATAAACATACCAAAAAGTGCTGTGGTCAGGATTTAGGGCACTGTAAATTATCAATATTACTTTAAATTCCCTTATTATAACCTGTCCTCTGCATTTTACCCATTTCTCAAAATTCATTCAGACTTTATCGTATGTCTGATGTCCTCCGCCTGTATATTTGATTACTATTTATTACATTCTGCCACAAATGGCTACTACAAGTAGTAAGTTTAAGTCTTCCAAACCTTATTTATTTTATGTAGCTTTAGAGAAAATGAATAAAGCTTGATGTCTGTGTCATAGATGAAAAGTGGCAATTTTAGTTGTGTTTTCGTTAAACTTACAGAAATCATCAGTAGATAAGATAAGATACATTCTTCAGAGATGCCCTTGGGAAGGTTTGTTCCCTGCATTTGAGCCATCCCCCATGGGTCTGCTACACATGGTGGGATCAAACCAGGGACTTTCTACTTCTTAGGCTGATGCTATACCAATTGAGCTACGTGCGTGCGTGCGTGTGCGCGCCCTTTGGCTGGGCCCCACAACTTTAAAGGCCTTATTGAGGGTCAAGATGTGATTTTAGGGCTATGGTTAGAATTAAGGTTTGGTTTGGATTAGAGCAAAAGTTAGACATCTGCCTTTATTTTTTTCATGGTTAGGGTTAGTGTAAGGCGCTAGGGAAAGCATTATGTCAATGGTGGGGCCCCACTTTTATAGCTGTGTGTGTGTGTGTGTGTGTGTGTGTGTGTGTGTGTGTGTGTGTGTGTGTGTGTGTGTGTGTGTGTGTGTGTGTGTGTGTGTGTGTGTGTGTGTGTGTGTGTGTGTCAGCAAAATCAGAGAACCTGGCACTGCCAATGGTACTATAGTGTGTCCAGTGGCTTGCCCCATTGTCATGCTAATAAATTGTCCCATGAAATTCTACGGTTACAGGTATTCTGGTGTTTCTTTGTTAAATTGATGGAATTTCTTGATACCAATAAAAATAAAGCTTACAAAAAGACCATATTTTCTGCTTTACTCACGCGGGCCTCCTCTTTTAAAGCATTGATCTCCTGGCATGCCAGGCAAGACTGAAATTTAAAGAATATGAATATGTTCATGACTAAATGTTTAGATACTGAGGCTGGCACAATATGATTAACTCAAATGCTATTCATGATCAACAAGCAGCATGTGCAAATGATTCAGCGAGCAACTTGCTTAAAGTCATTGTAATAGTTTACGAATCCACATTAATTCTGTTTACTAATGCACATTAATTCATTCAAGTCATGGCCATATGCAGTTTCACTTAGCTGTTTTTCACTTTGTGAAGAACCTTTTGATCAGTGGTGGAAAAAAATCAGTTGCCTGACAGCTTTTGAGATTAGTGTTACCTTGACAACTGAAGGTGAAGTCAGGAGGGGTTAAAAAGGCTGATTTAATTTTCCAGTATTTGCATGCCATCAGGAAGAGTGGGATTTAGTAGGAATGCCTGTCTCGTTCTGATTAGCTTTTAAATTGCAGTTTGCAGCTCCGTGCTTGCATGTTTATCAAAGTGGCACCTCTCCACATTTCAATGGCTAATTGAGGCTAATGGAGTAAATACTTAAAAAGGTAACATGTCTATACATGCAAACCTTTTTGTCAGTTTCTAGATAAATCTAAATGTTTAAGATGAACTCTAACACTTTTTGTTTCTTCTTGACACTTTGGCCTCTTTCTATCAAATGTGTTTTTGCAGAAACACTCAAGCTATTATAACAATACATGTAGTTAGCAAAAAACTTCCGTTATGTTTGTCATTTTAATTAATTTTTTTATCTTTTAATATTATGTTACAACACACACAGCGTGTTTTCATATTTATATATAAATATATGTTGGTCCTCTCAGTTGGCTGTGATGCTAAACTTAATAATTTGGGATAAGGCATTTGAAGAAATCATCGTAAAGAGGCTCACCAGGCTCAACAGCAGTGTTTTGCCGCCCTCTCTGGTTACAACTTCCAGTTCCAGTTTTGCAAATCGTGTAGTAAAATATATAGTGAGGAGAGTAATTTTTTTGTCTGAATTAAATTTTACATTTAGTATAATGTATCATATGTGGAATTTTTTAATTACCTTCCGAATGTAGACAACATTGCTGATAGTTGAACATGTAATGTGTTTAAAGGGCAAAGTTTCAAATGTGTGAAAATGGCTTGAAACCATCTCGTAGACAGACTAAATCTGTCTTGAAGATGCTCTTCACAGTGATTATAGCACCATGATCGCTTTTGGAAATGAGAATCCTGGAGATTTGGAGGCAATCACTGTTCGAGACACATAACACACAATAGCTCCCAGAGTGAGGGAAAATAAAGGATGGAGAATGGTGTAGACAGAGGAATTGGTGGATAGTGGGTGACAGAGTTAAAGGGCCTGGGAGTTGGAGAGGTAATGGGAGGGGAGGGTTAGAGTGACAGGAAGAGGGGAGCTGCTAGAATGAGAGGGAGGCTGTGCAGCGGGCAGAGGCGCTTGACAAGATAAAGAAGAAATCATTCAGTCAATCAGCCAAGCCACGATGCAATCATCAGATCTCATCTGTTTTCAAGAGCAATTCTGCTTTTTATTGAGCTGTTGTGCCTCAAACAGGGAGGCTGCAGTGGGGGACATTAACCCCTGGTTTGCCACATGCATCTGTAGCTGACATCGGTGCACTATTCCCTTTTTCTTGACTTGTTTGATTTTATGTTGTCTATTCAACTGAATGTGATAATATAATCACAGATTCATAATACCCATGCCTAAATTATGGGTATTGAGAAACTCTCTACAATACTAGAAGCTCTGTGCATTTGTTGGAAGAATAGCACCTAGTATCTAGAGCTAAACAAATACATTTGCCAGATTGTCAAATAATTATATATATTCTTTGAAATAAATGATTGCATCAACATTGTGATTGGAAATATTATGCGTGTACCTTAAACTAATCTGATGTCAAAACCCTTCAAAAATAATTCAAAAATTTAATCATAGTCTTTGATTGATCTACATGCATTGACAGACTTTTTTTCTTTTTTTGCATGTTTTCCACCAGATTTGAACCAGAAAATCAGCAGTGAAATGACAATGCCCACCTATGGGTGCCAGGTGATCATACAGTCAGAGCAGGAAAAGCAGCTGATGAAGATATACCGCAGGGAGGAGAAGAGAGAGAAGAAGAGGGGCAAAGGAACAGATGACGGCGACTACTTGGATCCTGTCATGACCTTTAATCCCAAAGAACTTAGAGCCCACAGGTATATTTTCTCTCCAAAAATTTGTTGTATTAGAATCAGAAAAGCTTTATTGCCAGATTCTGTAGAGCACACTTTACAGAACGAGGAATTTAACTTGGTGTAAAAAAGAAGTCCACAGGGGTTGTAGCTCTGATGTTCATGAACTCATCTCTGGAGAAAGAGCATCCAGAACTGTGGCAGGAGACCGAATTAAAACATAAAACAAGACAAATTAGAGCTCACCAAAACACAGAGGCAGCCGTCCGTAGCGCCATCTTGAAGGTTTTTCCATCATATGTCCATCTGTGTGGACACATCAGAACTAACAGGTTTCTGCAAAAAGAAAAAAAGATGGTGTCGCATGTGAACCCATCTGGGACTTTTCTAAAAGTTAAATTTTAGAGCAATAACAAAAAAGCACTGATCTGTTTAATTAAAGATTTGCATGCAAGCGTAGTCAAATCCACCATGGTGTGAAGGCAAAGATTAGTAGAGAGGTAAGGCGTGAAATACTTCATATTTTTAATGTAAAATAAATAGAGACAGATGAGGATTCGCATACAGTATGTAGCCAAGTGGTTAATCTATTGTAAACATGATATGAGGTTGTAGTTTTATTTAAATAGTTCTGTACATAACTATTAAATTGAATGTAGCAATTGTTTAGATTTTTATGTAAATTGTGTTTTGTATATAAGTTTTTATGAATTGTTTCTTATTTTATTTTGTAGGGAGCAGGCCCTGCTGACTGCAAAACATGAACCTTTACTGAGCAGAGATCGAGTGTATGAACGCATTCGATATCCAAATGTCTATGATAGCTATGCAGAAGCTACTAAGTCACCCGCGTTTGTTGGAGGATCTAGGGTGAGCCTAAAATAACATTTTTCAGCTATTTCACCTGCCTGTTCTGTATTGCATCTTATTCTTTTGAACTAGGAAGTTTAAGAAGAGAAAGCTCTTGAACAGGAAAGTTCATTTCTCAGGTATCTAATTTTAAGATGTATTCAGACTGGTTTGGATGTGTTAATTTGTGCCCAGTACTGCAGCTGCAACAGCTGTGTGCTTTACACCCCATAAACAGGCATTTGTCACATATGTATAGTACTGTGGCTTTCATGTAAGTTACAACAACAAACTAACCTACTTAAGCATTTCTTTATCATTGCACCAATAAATAATAAAACAGTTCCTAATTCAAAAGGTTTCGCACCTACAATAAAAACCATACTGAGCATATGTCCTAGAGTGTTATCTCTAGTTAATAAACAAACTAGAAACAGAGATCATTGGTTGTCACATTTATTTAATTGAAGTCCAGTGTGGAATTGTTCTATGTAATCATTCAGACTGATTGCAGTTATATTTTGTTTAGCGTATACATTCATGTATGTTTAACAGTATTACAAAATGATCTAATTAATTTTATCTTATGGTGAATACCAGTTCAGAAACAACCTTCACTGTACACCAATACACAGATACACATTCTCACTTTATTTTTTACTGCAGAAAAACAATTTTTTTAATTCTGTTTTATTTGTTTATATTGATTAGTAGTATTTCAAATTATGTGTACAATTATTAGATATTGATCCTTTTTGTATTTACATAAATCATATGAAAATGACTAACCTAATTGTTACAGTATGTTTTGTTACTTTGAAAGTCCTTCCAGTTTTTTTGTCATTTTTCCTAAATTTGAGTCTTTGAGGTCCACTGTGACGATTGAGAGTTTTCTTTATTTTCTTACTGTGACATTCAGATGCTGCTTCCTGAGGGAATCCGCAGAGACAACAATAAGATGTATGAAGAGGTAGAAATCCCACTAAATGAACCCATGCCTATTGGCTTTAAAGAAAAACCAGTCTACATCTCTGAACTAGATGAGGTAGGAATCCACTGTGTACAATTTGTTTTGGTGTATGTTTGTGACATCTTGGTGGGTGGGTGTACTGTACAGGTGCGGGTCATATAGTTAGAATATTCTCAAAAAGTGGATTTATTTCACTAATTCTATTCAAAAAGTGAAACTTTTTAATTATATTCAGTCATTAAACACAGACGGATATAATTGTAGCAGATTCAATTTAATAATTTAGTATTAATGCAGAAACATTAATATTCCTCGAAATAGGGGCACCAGGTTTGTTTTAAAGCTGAAACCACGCTTGTATTAATCTAGTCAACACCAGATGTCAATTTAAGGAGTTACTAGTTATGAACAACAATAACTTTCTTGTAATGAAACCAAATCAGTCTCTATTGTCGTGAATTCTTGTTGCAGTTCAGTGACCTCTGCCTAAGTCTGAAAAACAATGCACACAAAACTTTTTTAACATTTTATTAATCTGATACTACTGGATATAGGAATAAAATATGACAATACTTACTTACTTAAGCAGAACAAGAAATCAGCAAACAATGACCATGAAATAATCAGCAATGCATGAATAGAGAAAAGAATGATGGTGAATGAGGGTGTGTGTGATGAAAGTTTTATATGATGTTAATGGCAAATAATGAACATGTGGTAAACACAATCACAGACCCACATTACCGGTTTGGTTGAACAAAGCATGCCCTCTCTGATCCAGGTGCCACAGCCTCTGGGCCAGGAATTGTCGCCTGTGGTGATGATGATGGCTTGGGGTCAGCAAAGTTACAGCCGGCCAGCCAGGTTAAATGGTCAGGGTCCAAGGTGTCTCAAAGTGGCACCCCTACTTAAATCAGCCCAAAAGAAAAACTGGCTTTAATAAAATTTAACTAATTCAATCAAAATAGTAAGTAAAATAAGGACTGTTAATTCTAGTTCAGATTCAGTTTCGTTGAAGTTTCTTGATGATTTCTAAAGTAAAGAAAAGAAAGAAAAGAAAGGAAAGATAGAGGGAATTCCTAAAAGTACTAGAAGACATAGTAGTAGAAGAAGAGTTTCCACTAGGGCGTCACTGGTTAAAATACCCCAGAGGCAGTGGTCACTTCAGGGTGGAGAAATTAGTTCAACCAGTGGAGAAGAGTTCCGCCTCTTCAGATCAGTTATCAAACTATTTGATTTGGTTTAATCCTAAATTTGGCATAACTAAGCTTTTTTCTTTTCATCAAGCCTAAAGTTCCATCACACCATAACACAATACTCATCTAATGAATACTTTGACACTCAAATTAGCAGAGAAATCAGAATGCCTAAATGGAAAAATAAATGCATAGATTATTAAGGCTTTATATTGTATGTGGTCCTTTAAAACGCTGTAACAAAATTATTTTACGATGAATGCTCTTGTCACTGTGTAACACAAAGTAAACAATAAAAACATACACAAATAATAATTGCAAGCAACATCAAATTATAAATTGCTTAATCTAAATATTACTAATTAAACTATTGTAACATTGACTTAAAATGCAATATGTCATATATTTATACACCGAATACAATAGTATCACTCTCATGCCTTTTGAAAGTTGTGGTGCATCTAAACCTGTGTTCAAATAAAGAGTTTTGGTCTGGTGAGATTTAGGTTGTGTCATCTAAAAGTGTCTTTTGATGGTCTTTTGATGTCGCACTTAGCCATATGTGTGTTTTTTATGTTAAACTCACAGTTCTGTTGTGAGAGGAAACAGAGTCCTGTGGAATAGGCAACCATTTTGTGTATTCTTATATTCCAGTGAATCGTAGCTTTGTCTCTATGGAAGGGAGTGAAGCTTACACATGGTGTTAAGTTACCTAGGTCCAGATGTGGATTGCTAGTGTACATATTTCAAATGTTTATTTCTTTTAACTGTGATAATTATAACTGAAAACTTATGAAAACCCCAAATTCAGTATCTCAAAGTTAGAATAGAAAAAACTGATAAAGATCTTAAAGTAAATAACATAGGTTGATTTTGTCTGTGTTATTTAGGTATAAACCACTCTCGCATAATATTTATATAACACATTGTATCCGAACATTCGAGTTTATATGTTTTTAAATTTTAAGCAAAACGTGAAAGCTATGCCTACTGTATATAGGCTATAAAAGGGAGGATCAGGTACAAAAATATAATAGTCTAATTCCAGGGGTGAGATTTGTTTCAATCATGTCACTCTAAACCTAGCAATGGGTTCCCTTTCCAGTGGCAAACGGAATGTGTTTGTATTTGAAGTACATGT
The DNA here is from genome assembly GCF_900634795.4 of Betta splendens. NCBI lineage: Eukaryota > Metazoa > Chordata > Actinopteri > Anabantiformes > Osphronemidae > Betta > Betta splendens. Next base: position 4,412,550 of record NC_040896.2, on the reverse strand, counting down.
GTGTGAACCACAGGACTTGTCTTTATGTCTGTCTGACTATTGGGAGAGTTTGCTGTGTGTGTACGGTCTCTGTTATCCTCTATCTCAGGGAACAGAGGAGAAGGAGGTGGACTAAGGCTGTAATAGCTGGTGACTGATGTTACTTCTTAATGAAAGTGTTGTAGCTCTTAGCAGGCTGTCAGCCGAACAATGACCCATCAGTCTGGCTGACAACTTGACTGACAAACGCACCCACACATACACACTCATACTGGTACACACATTTCCCCTGACCTTCCCTGCACTTTTTTTGCCACCACTGGTGCAATGCAGCAACATGTTGCAGCAACATGGGTTCCGTCAGCCTCTGGGGAAGGTAATTGGAAGTTAATACTGGAAACAGATGAATAGACAATTTCATTTGGTCAAGAATAGTCTTTTTCTTGTTTGTTTTTTATCAATTTAGTGTGAGATGAAAATATGGCAAAAGATCAGGAGAGGGACTCAACTTAGGCCTCTTTGTTCAGTGAGGACTTTATTCTGAAAAACAGATGTAGCTGTTAGATAATGAGAACATAAAAGGGTGAACCACTCAAAATATTATTACAACAAATGACCTACAAGTGATCCGTGAATACAAACTACTACTCATAGAACAGACTGAGGGATGAGAGAATTTCGTACACTATACTACTATACTTCGACTAGAACAACTAAGTCAAAGTTCGTGGCAAGAGTTGAAAATTATTGTGCACAACAACTCTGGTGCAAAGTTAGTACACTCTTGTTGTTGTTACTAGCAGGATCAGTTGAGAAATCTACTGTAGACTTTGGGTATTATTTTGTTATTCATCTACTCTGAAAGAGTTTTGAGATTGTATCTGTCTTCAGGGATTTCATTTGCTGGATTGGTAGAAAAACCACGATGCTTTTGATTTTTCTGTACAAGATCATTGATTATTTTTTTGATACTGTCCGTCATTTAGCTATTATCGAGTTGCTGCCTGTCACTTACCTGTAAGTAAACCTATGAAATCTGAATAGAAACTGAAGTAGATTCTGTGAGCCTCTTCTGTCTCTTATTTTCTAAGAGGCTTATATTTTTGTTTTTCTCTAGCTCAGTTTTCCCTTTTTATTTTTGAAAGTTCTTGTGTAACTGATATAGATTGATGTGAAACCTCTTCTGCTGAGCGATCTGAATTAGCCTCAGTCAAGCAGCGGTTCTATTCATTAACTAAGCCTGGGCAACTCTGGAACAAAGTGCTCCGCTCCTCTAAATTGCCAGCACACAATGCCTAATAAGTCTTTACGTGCTATTAGGAAGGCTTTTAAAGGCAGGCTGAAAAGTCTGATGCCCCCCCCCCCTTTTCAGTTTAAACTGAGTCCCGATTGTTATTCATTGAAAGCTGTAATGGAAGCAGGGCTATGTGACCCTCGGCAAACCTTTGATAGCTCTGTGAAACATTAAAAGTAAGGAATTATTAGTGTGCTTTTTAACTAATGAATTAGGGTTTAGGCATCCCATACTCGGACCTGTGCTAAAAGCCTGCCTAATTTATCTGAATCAATGTAGCACTGACTGTGTTGTGAGTGAGAGCAAATGCCAATGTCTGGTTGTGCTTATGGACTTAACATGCACAGAGCATAAACACTGCTGCTCCTATTTCAATGTACAGTACCTCACAGCCGAATGCATATTTAAAGTACAGACAGAAGTCCCCAAAGCACATATGACTGCTTTACCTATGAATAAGAATAAGAACACCTTTTAATTGTCCTGAAATCTTGTCTCACAAAACATCACAAAAAGCACATTACAGATTGAAAATACAGCAACAGAAGTAAGTTCAGTTGGCACAGTACAACACTGTGGAGTGGGGGTAGAATATGGAGTCATGAGAAGGATTATTGCGTATTATATAAATATTGCACAGGTTTACGCAAATATTGCACAACAACGCAACAAGAACAAAGGCTAACAGATCGACTTAAACAACTACTGCTAGCAATTCAACCACTAACAAGCTGTGGTGAAATGATTTGGAAGACCTATCCATATCTATTTATTTAGGTTATGTACTTATGTATGTCACTAGTTCAATTTGTGACTTTAGGTTATTATAAAACTGCATATGCCTGCAGAAGAAGAAGAATCTAATTTTTTTTTTTGTTGTTTTGTTTGCAAGTCATTGAGTGTGTGTAGCAGTTGGAATGAGCTGACGGAGCACAGAGAGAGACATGCAGAAAAATACAGTCTTAGTGCAAACTGTCTGAATTGAGTAAACAAATGTTGAAAGCTGAAATGTTGAAATAACTGAGGCTATTTAGCATGTATGGGACACTTTAGTTTCGGTTTTAATCACATTTTCAAAAAAGAGCCATATTACTTCCTATAGTAATCTCTCACTATAGGAACATCTCTCTTTCATGCAATGTCTCTTGGACAGTGTTTGTCAAGTGCTAAAAAGCAGAGTATTAAACCTTTTTCATATGGCAGAGTAATATGTGTTTTCTAGGGAAAATTTACAGTACCAGGTAAAAACATGTTCTTTTAATCCTCTACTCTGATTTACATACTGTAAACCAGGTTCCCCATTTATGACATTTAAATAAGTAATCTGAGTTCCTCCAGCTTTCACTGTTGTTTTTCTAATCTTTATTATAATAGTTCTTTCGTCTGCATCTGACTAGTCCTGCATACAGTCGTAGATCTTAAAAGTGTCAGCCTTTTCCACAATCCGTTTTCATTAGCTAAATAAACCATTAAATAAACCATTAATGAAGAAGAGTATATATATTTTATATATACCCCTCTTGTTAAAGCAAAGCTGTCCATCACAATATGGCATTTGGCGTAATATATGCTGCTTGTTAAACTGCTGGACAGAACAAAAAAAAAAAAAAAAAAAGATGTCGCAAATAAATCTGAGCGACTTTGGATTTTTCAGACTTTGAAAGCTCCGATAAATAAATACGTTTTACGAAGCGTCCACAGTCTGTGGCGTGGAGTTTGAGGGGATGTTTAGGTCGCAGTTTGGAAACCAAGTGTTCTTTCTTTGCGAAGCTCATTCTGGCAAAATGCTCCAATGCCACAGTCGACTTGTTTTTCCCCAAAACGGGAAATGGCTTTAAATTCATTTATTTGTATGGTTTTGAAAACACCATTTTCAGTAAATGCTGTTTGTCCTTTTTTTAAACGAGATGGTGGGGGTTTCTCGTTACAATACGAAGTTACTGGACTTACTGGGAGCTGTGGTTCTGACTATTTTGCCATGACTGCCAACCCATACAACCACGTGCTGCATTACCGGCGTGTCCAGACACATTAACAGCTCTGGGTTTAAAACGTTCTAAAACAACGTGTTTTCTCGTTTTCCCCGCTTTATTCTGGAGGGGGAAATCAAACCGTTAAAACGAACACGGACATACTGTATAAAGACAGCAGCAACATCAGCAGTTGACAAGAAACACTAGCGCGTATTGACAACTTGATCCAAGTCATCTGCCTATGAATAAGTGGCTCCTCAGCACCATCGTTGGAACGTCACATCACTGTCTGCTTTAGACGGTGACGCCACTTCCCCAATTCTCTTGTTGCCTGCATTTGACAAGCATACATTTTTGGTTAAGCTCTATCTGGACACAACATCTGTCATTCGGGCTCTTACGTTTCATTCAAAGTCAGAGCAAACTATAGGTCATTGCGGTCTGAGTAAATTTTAAGAGTTTGGTTTCTCCAGCCAACTTAAACGCTGCTATAACGAGAGAACAACTTATTTTTTCGTTCTCTGCTTTTTTCTCAAAACGAAAAATCAGCTTTAAATCCAACTCCGTGCCTTGTCGAAAAAACACTTGAATTCCGTTTGTCGGTCATATCTAGAGAGGACGAAACAAAACGAAAATCCAGTTTTTGTATTTTTTCCTTATTAACAAACCAGAAGACAAGTACAGTTATACATATAAAATACATTTTTAACACAGATTGATGAATAAATATAGATTCCTATTTTATCTTATTATACTTATACTGGAGGAGGGACTGTGTCTCTCGGCTGGCCTAGGAACTGTGTAAAAACATCACAGCTTCGGCAATTGACAACAAACACTAGCACGCACTAGCGAGCAAAGACGCTTAATAATCTATAATATTTAAAAATGAACTACTCTACATTTAATGACACAATACCATGATATCGTTTTTGGGCTTAATGTGCAGACACAGGTAGAAATGCACAGTCGGACCTCACATCTTTGCACCACTTGGTGGTTAAAATGAGACTAGCACCCTGATTTTTTTTCAGCTTGTTGCGGGATTTAAAATCCTTAGTCGGGGACGCACCCGTTGCGCGCTGGCGCACACATACTGCAGTAACAAGGGGGGTCGCTTTGAAGTGCTACGACTGTACTTTAAGTTACAGAAAACATTTAAATATGAAAATGTGCAGCTTTTTAAGATAATGTGGGCTATTATTTTTCTCATTCATATGTTTCATATATTTCAAGTTTTTAAGCTTTTTTTCAACTATTTTGAGGAATTTTCATCTTTTCCATTAGTGTGTAATTTGCGTGATGTAACACCTAGAGTGTGAGGACACATTTTTTTAAAGACAGAACTCTCTTTAACTCATCATTACAGCCACAGTTTTCACTCTATGAACATATTTCTTTCACTTCACCGCAGTCATACTTGTATTCTTTCTAATGATGTGCCTGGTTAAGCCCTTAAACTTACAGAGGCAGCCGTTAAGTGTCTACTCCCACCGTGATTTGGCCTCAAATCTGCAGCATCAGCGCCCAGTTTGCACTGCGGGAAGAGTGTGTTAGGTCTTTCTGCCCTGTAGGTGGCGATTGACTCCCACTTTTGGACCTAAAACATGGTAGTTGATTATGTCATATAGCCTCTTGTAGAACAAGGTCTTGGGTGCTCAAGTGGTTGATGTATGGCTGCAAAACTATTTGTCCGGGGTTCGAGGCTGAGTGGAAGCAGTTTTTTAATTTTTGGAAAAACAGCGTCTCATCATCACCATGTGATCACGAGATGACAACGTTGTATTACTTAGTGCATGGATCACCAAGACCATGAACCGCTGGTCGCGTTATAGTATTTAGTATAGTTATGAACGTAAGTAAGTTATGGCAGTTTAAAACCAAAAATAAGAAGCTGAATGGTGCGCCCTCCCGTGTGCAGCGTTCGATTTGTGGCAGACAAACTACTGTAACCCTGATTTCTTGTTGTTGGTACGGGCTACAATTTTCTTTACGTGGTATTCTTCTTTATTGCACCACATGGCAAGACAGTGGTGGAAATTTTCCATAAAGAGGCAGATGAGAGAGTTGTCCTTCTGTGTGATTTATTGAAATAATAAAGAAAATAAAAATAATGGGGAAAGCAAATAAAAATCATGGATGTTGATCGTGCACATCAACAAACCAAAAACCAGCTGGGGAGATCAGTGCACACACCACAAAGGTGTAATGCAAAGAGCCCATGATCCTCAAGTTTCTTCTGCCTTTTAACCCCTTTCTCTGGCTCTGGTGGAATGTCTCTCTGCAGCAATAGAATTGTTTGTGCCACCTTATCTTGCTGTGAGTGAGAATGTTTGCTTTCTCACTTCTGCATCATCATGTCTTGTTGTCCAAAGGAAAGAACACAGAGCTTCCAAGACAAGATGCATTCGCTTTAACAGCCTTGGGTCTGGTGGGGAGTCAGATAGGAAGGAGCCAGAGTTCGGGTGTAAAATACAAACATATATCATAAAATATTAGTCAGTCAAATGTAACATCAGATGTTTAGACTTGATGTACAACAAGGCGCAAGAGATTAGTTGTTTGTGTGAGAATGTTCAGTATTGCACCTAACCAGCACATGACGACTGTGTTGGATAAGAAATAGCACAAAGGCAAAAAACAGTACGGCACATGTACACTTTTTTCTTCTCGCCGCTCTTACCCAACGCGCATCACCTTTTTCCTGTCCGCCATCAACAAGGGCAGGTAGGAACTAATGTTAATTACAAATAAAATCACAGTTGCTGAAATGCCACGTTTCACAATCATAAAATAAAAAAGGAGTACTAACTAAGGTTACACTACTACAATTTAAAAAAGTGAATAAGGATGATGTAGACCAGAGGTCGGCCACCGTTAAAAAGTTTTCAATGGAAAAAAACACACACTGGGAGCCGCGAAGGGCGGCAATATTATATTATTTGAGAACATTCAACATTTGTTTTTTAATCCAAGGAAGACATAAAAGTCAGGGCTCAGAGGTTTAACATTTTATATTTTATTGACAGAAGATCGTAGCAATTACCTATTGAGTCCTCGTTCTCTTTTATATGGAATACGAGCAACGATCAAACGTAAGCGTCATATTACGCCTTGTAAAACTATAAAGACTGTTCTGATCGTTTACAATTCAATTCAATTCAATTCAATTTTACTTATATAGCGCCAAATCACAACAAAGTTATTTCAAGGCACTTTACAAAGTAAGGTTTAAAACCTCATACAACTAAACCCAACAAATCCCACATACAGCAAGCATTTAATTTGACAGCAACAGTGGAGAGGAAAAACTCCCTCTCTAACGAGGAAGAAACCTCCAGCAGAACCAGACTGGATGTGGGCGGCCATCTGCCTCGACCGGTTGGGGTGAGAGGATAGAGAGATAGAAAAGCACAGCAACAGCCACAAGCAACAACAAGCAACAACAGAGCACAGGCAGGATGGTACGACCAGGGACTGGATGCAGGCAGAATGGTTGGATCCGCAGCTGCCCACCACAGACACCAAACTTTGAGTCCAATGATACCTGTAGGTGAGGACAGAGAGGGAGAAAGAGTGAGGGTGGGGGGGGGGGGAGGAGAGAAGCACAACTACTGGACAGAAAGAGACAAGGTTAGTTAAACATGGGACAATGATGGGAGGTTATGGGACAGAGGAGGTAGAAGGAAACAGAGGAGCTCAGTGTATAAATTTAGTCCCCCAGCAGTCTATGTCTATTGCAGCTTAACTAAGAGATGGTTCCTGTGACTAACAATAATTGCCAGTGACCTGAACCATCTCTAACTATAAGCTTTATCAAAGAGGAAGGTTTTAAGCCTAATCTTAAAGGTGGAGAGTGTGTCAGCTTCTCGAACCTGAAGAGGGAGCTGGTTCCAGAGGAGAGGAGCTTGGTAGCTAAAAGCTCTGCCCCCTGTTCTACATTTAAACACTCTAGGAACCACAAGTAGCCCAGCGCTCTGAGAACGAAGTGTTCTGCTGGGAGCATAAGGAACTATAAGGTCTTTAAGATAAGAAGGAGCTTTATCATTGAGTACTTTGTATGTGAGTAGGAGAATTTTAAATTCTATCCTACATTTTACAGGCAGCCAGTGCAGAGAAGCTAATGTAGGAGAAATGTGATCTCTCTTTCTAAGTCCTGTCAGAACTCTGGCTGCAGCATTATGAATGAGCTGTAGGCTTTTTAAGGAGCTGTTAGGACATCCTATGAGTAAGGAGTTACAGTAGTCCAGCCTAGAGGTAACAAATGCATGGATCAGTTTCTCTGCATCGCTCTGAGAGAGGATGCTTCTGATTTTAACTATATTTCTAAGGTGGAAGTATGCAGTTCTGGAGATTTGTTTAATGTATGATGTAAAAGAGAGATCCTGGTCAAACATGACACCAAGGTTCCTCACAGTAGAATCTGAAGCTAATGTTATGCCATCCAGGGTGGCTATCTGACTCAATAGTGTCTCTCTCAGATTTTTAGGCCCAACAATAAGAGTCTCGGTTTTATCTGAGTTTAGTTGAAGGAAGTTTTGGGACATCCAGGATTTGATGTCTTTTAAACAACCCTGAATTTTGACTAGTTGATCTGTTTCATTTGGTTCCAAGGACATGTATAGCTGAGTATCATCTGCGTAAAAATGAAAATTAATAGAATGCTTTCTAATAATCTCACCAAGAGGAGACATGTATAGGCTAAACAGAATTGGACCCAGCACAGAACCCTGTGGAACTCCATAGCTAATCCTTGTGCGTGTGGAGAATTTATCATTAACATGAACAAACTGGAATCTGTTCAACAAATAGGATTTAAACCATCCCAATGCTGTTCCATTAATCCCGATTCTATGTTCTAGTGTCTGTAATAGAATGTGATGATCAATTGTATCAAATGCAGCACTAAGATCTAACAGGACAAGGACAGAAACTAGACCATTGTCCGAAGCTAATAGAAGATCATTAGTGACTCTAACCAGAGCTGTTTCTGTGCTATGATGTTTTCTAAATCCTGACTGAAAATCTTCGTACAGGTTATTCCCACTAAGGTGGTCAGATAATTGTTTAGCCACGATTTTTTCCAGAATGTTGGAAATAAAGGGTAAATTTGAAATGGGCCTATAGTTGGCTAGTTGTCCAGGGTCAAGGGTTGGTTTTTTCAATAGAGGTTTGACCACAGCCACCTTAAAAGCCTGTGGTACATAGCCTAGTTGTAAAGAGTTGATTTAGTTGATTTAATATGGATGAGCTGATTAAAGGTAGAACTTCTTTGAGTAATCTGGTTGGGATTGGATCTAAAAGACAAGTGGACGACTTGGAAGAGTTAATTATTGAGGTTTACTCCATATGAGTTATGGGGGAGAAGCTGTCTAGGTAAGACAGAGGATTTAATAAATTTAAAGTTGATGGATCTAGACAGTGCTTTCTGTCATTTGGAAGAAGTCGCTGCTGAATGTTTTTTCTAATGATGATAATTTTATTAGTAAAGTAGTTCATAAAGTCATTGCTGCTGAGATTTAAGGGGATAGTAGACTCAATACAGCTATGACTCTTTGTCAGCCTGGCTACAGTGCTGAAAAGAAACCTGGGGTTGTTTTTGTTTTCCTCAATTAGGGAGGAATAATATGTTTTTCTAGCAACACAAAGTGCTTTTTTATATTTTATTAGACTGTCCTACCATGCAATGCAGTTTACATTCATTTTGTTGGAACTCCACTGTCTTTCTAGTTGTCTAGTCCTTTGCTTTAGGCTGCGGATGTCTGAGTTATACCACGGAGCTAACCTCCTCTGATTTACTGTCTTCTTCTTCAGAGGAGCCACTATGTCTAACATTGTACGTAGAGAAGCTGCAGCATCATCTACAAGACAGTCAACCTGTTCATAAGGATTAAGGTGACTGTTCTCTGTGTATCTACAAGACATTGAGGCAAAAGATGATGGAATCATCTGCTTGAATCTGGCAACAGCATTGTCAGATAAACATCTGCTATAGTAACATTTCTTTCCAGCTGTTATAGGGTCAGTTGTGCTAAATTCAAAAGTTAATAAGAAATGGTCAGATAAGAGGGTTTTGGGGAAGAACTATTAAATTATCAATTTCAACCCCATATGTCAGGACAAGATCTAGGGTGTGGTTAAAACGATGAGTGGGTTCATTTACCTGCTGTGTAAAACCAATAGTGTCTATTAAGGAGTTAAAAGCAGTGCTGAGACAGTTGCTGTCAACATCTACATGAATGTTAAAGTCTCCCACTACAATGACTTTATCTGTGTTAAGAACTAAGTCAGATAAGAATTCAGAGAATTCAGTTAAGAACTCTGAATATGGAGCAGGAGGACGGTAAACAATAAAACTCAGAAACCAGTTGTGTTTTGTAGAGTCTGGGTGAGAAAGGCTCAGAGTGAGGCTCTCAAATGAGTTATAACTATGTTTACGTTTAGGAGTAATTAATAAATCTGATTTATAAACTGCTGCTACTCCTCCACCTCTACCTGTACTTCTTGGAACATGATAGTTGATGTGACTCATTGGAGTCGACTCATTTAAAGTAACATATTCATCCTGCTGCAGCCAGGTTTCAGTGAGACAGAACAGATCTATGTGATGGTCATTTATCAAGTCATTTATTAACAAGGATTTAGATGAGAGAGATCTGATATTTAATAAACCACACTTTATTAGCTTACTGTTACTTTGTTCTGTAAGAGGAACTGTTTTGATGTTTATTAAATTCTGGTAAGTCACTCCTCTTTGATTTGTTTGTGACTTGTATAGTTTAGGTGGTCGAGAAGCAGACACAGTCTCTATGCGATAACTAAGACTAAGAGTGGGTCGCGGCTGTAGAGAACATGCAGAGAGGCGTGTAAGACTGCGACTCTGCGTCCTGGGCTCCACTCTGAGTTGTCACGGAGTGGGGGGACTAAGCAACATGGCCATGTTACTAGAGAGCAGAGAGGCTCCGTTCAACATGGGATGGACGCCGTCTCTTCTAATCAGCCCAGGTTTTCCCCAAAAAGTGCTCCAATTAGCCACAAAGCCCACATCGTTTGCAGGACACCACCTAGACAACCAGCGGTGGAGCGATGACAGCCGGCTATACATGTCATCGCTGGTCACATTGGGGAGGGGTCCAGAGAAAACTACGGAGTCCGACATTGTTTTGGCGAACGAACACATCGACTCAATGTTAGTTTTAGTGACTTCCGATTGGCGTAACCGGGCGTCATTAGCTCCTGCGTGTATTACGATCTTAGCGTACTTACGTTTATCCTTAGACAGGAGCTTAAGATAAGACTCAATGTCGCCCGCTCTGGCCCCAGGCAAACACTTAACTATGACCGCTGGATTCTCTAACTTCACGTTTCGGTCTATGGAGTCACCAATGATCAGAGTGGGTTTCTCAGCGGGTGTGTCGCTGAGTGGGGAAAATCTGTTTGAAACGTGAAGCGGTTGGTGGTGAACCGTGGGCGCCTGCCTAAAGCTACATTTCTTACGAGCCGTGACCCAGTCGTTGCCCAGCTGCCTGGGACCTGCCGGGGGACTGGTAGCAGCTAAGCTAGGAGGCTCCGCACCGGCTAAAGGGACCTGGCTAGCTGGCCTGTTTTCTAAAGTGCGAAGCCGAGACTCTAAGTCTAACAACCTCGCCTCCAACCCTGCAACTAGCGTACACCTATTACAGATACCATTACCATCACTAAAGGAGGCAGAGGATAAGCTAAACATAAGACACACCGAGCACCGAACAGAGCGAGAGGGAGAGGAAAAGGGGGAAGCCATAGCAGGAAAGTAAGCTAGGAGCTACGCTAGCGGAGAAAACACTTAGATAACAGTGTAAATTAGCAGGACGTTTAATGAAAGGAAAAGATGCTTGAGTGTTACAAGCTTTTTTTGCAACTTTCAGCAGTCGCTATCAGATATAAAACGATAATATTTAGAAAAGAGCAGAGAGTAACGCTGTACACACACAGCGGCAGCAAACCTCAGTAACCGGAAGTGACGCGATACGCTTACCGTCAGTCAGCCAACCGAATGAATGTGTACAGACGATAAAACATTTTCAAGGCATCGACAAGGACAGCTAACTTGCTTTTCCCTGCTTCAAACAGCTGCTGTAACTGAGATCAACCCGTGCGGCATCGCCATTCAATCTGGAAACGCATTCATTGGTTAGGACACTTTAGGTGTGTGAACTGGGGAGAAGACTGCACTGCATATTTTAAACGAATGGCGAAGTGCTACAAATAAATTAGACCAGAAAGCTATGATAAATACATACGTTTACTCTTGCAGAGTAAACATGTAGCACAAACTACTAGCTACATTAATGAGTCTTAGACCTGCAGCTGATCACGCTGCCTGATGCTGCCCAGTCTTCCACTGAGCTTTGTCCCGGAGCTGAGGTATTTCTCACCTGCTGATCGAGTAGTAGCAACACATTAGCATGTTTAGGCGCCTCTATGGAGGAGGGGGAAGGGATGTGAAGTTTGCCTTTGCGACTGGGATCAAACATGAGGAAAAACAAAAGCTTGGTCGAACTCAGATCATCTAAGTACGAAACACATCACATATCATTCGATCTCGTGTTTAATTCGTGCGGCAGTCTGGAGCTCTCTGCTAAGACTGATGCCCCGTGACCCATCCACGGATGAGCTTCTATTAAAAATTAAAAGCCGAGGTTTTTTGTTTTTCATTTTTCATTTTTCCTGTTTTTTTTTCTCAAAAAACAGTTTCAAATCCAATTCCGTGTGTTTTTGTTAAAAAATACTTTTGCTCGGTTTATTGGTTTGTAAGGAGGTGCTTTCATTTTAATCTGTTTGCCGCCCATAGCAAGAGAAAGGAGAAGCCGGTGAAGGTGGATGGATGGGTGAATGAGAAATCAAAGTTTCTAAACGTACATGGGCCGAATAAGTCACATCAGCCACTCATTCGATTACAATGACACGCACAGTGAAAACAAATCCTCGCTACATCTAGTGCGCCACTCCCCCGTTTCTCTCGTAGCCTGCATTTCCACATCCATACATTTGTGTATTGGTCACTCTCTGTCTGGACACATGACTCCGAAACACGTGACGTGTTTGTGTAACTTTTAAGAAAAAAACAAATTGTAAGCAGAGAACAACTTTGTGTTTTCCGTTTGTCTCTAAACAATAAAAACATTAACTCCAATTCCGTGTCTTTTTGTAAAAAACAAATATTTTTGCCTGGTTTATTGGTTTGTAAGGCAGTGCTTTGATTAAAATCCGTTTGCCGCTCATCAGAAGAGAAACGAAAACGCTGGTGAAAGTGGCTGGATGGACGGATGGGAAATAAAAATGTTGAAATGTACACGGGCTGATTAAGATTGATCTCAGCCACTCAGTTTCAATGACATGCACAGTCAAAACAAGTCAAACTGCAGTTCTGCAGACACAGAGTAAACGCGTACGAACTAAAATGTTGCTGTAATGCGTCGTTGTTGATCTTCTGATTTCTGGTGTTCTGTCAAATTTACGATTGACAACTGCTGTAAAACAAATTCCTATGATTATTACGTTATTTACGTAAAATCTACGACTATTGGAAAACATTCATTAACAAGTTGTAGAAGTTTAAAACCTAAATAAGCGGCTGTAGTCGCAGATGGACTGCGCTCTACGTCTTTACTTGGCCATGCGCATTCAAATTATATTAATTAAATCGCGACCCATAATCACGGAATTATGTGAAGCCAAAATGTTGTATCAGATGTTAGAGCGGTGGGTGTGTACATATTCTTAAGAGACGCCTTCTATTTAAAGACACGAAAAAGCTGAGGAGAATGAAAACAAGAACGTGTTGCTGCTGTGGCGCTGCCTGTTTTAAACCACACAGAACAAATATAACTTTGCAGTGAACAGAAAATAGCTAAGCCATAAACAAGGTTTTGCCCTTCAAACTCCCCACGTTGGAGCACACAACAGATACTTAATAGTAAAAACTTAGTAGTGAAATAGGTCTGGTGTAATATATGTGTGTTACAGGTAGAAAATGAACAGTCGGACCTCAGTTACGCTGTAGTTCTTTGGAGGCTTCTAATCAACACTGTGCCACCTGGTGGTTAAAACGAGACTAGTGTCCTGATTTTTTTCAGCCGGGTGCAGGATTAAAAATCTTTAGTCAGCGACGCACTCGGTACTGCAGTAAGAACGCTAGTCACTTTGAACCGCTATCACTGTACACTTTAGTCTGTATCTGCCCACAAAGCAGAGATCCAGAAATCCTCCCATAGGCTCTAATGCATTTACCTATAAGACTTCTGTGGAAAAATAAAGAAGGATTAGAATTTTAAAATCGTGACTGTGGTCACAATTTTTAATCCACAAACATAAAACTCATACCAGTTGCTCGTTGAAGCGTTGGGATTTATAAAGTAAAGTTATTTTTGTGATAACCCTTATGGCTTAGCTGCAACAAGCTTGTTAAGCAGGGGTGAAAATCAGGTACACTACAGCTCATTGAGCTGATCTGTGGAGTTTCCTGCCTTTGGAGAGCTTAATCCATGACAATGGCGCAACTGCAGTATAGATAGTGATTGAGCTGCAGGTGTACACATTTAGCTTTTTTTATACTACTTCATCTTTCTTATATAGGTATATTTAGCTATGCTTGTATTGCAACAACCAGCTCTTTAAAAAATCATTATTCTTTTAAGGAATGAATTTAGCAATATATGCAAATTTTTATCCCAATGCCTTGTGCACCATAACAGAAACTGGAGTAAATAGTGTACACCTTTGTAACTGTTGCTAATAAAAGAAATATAATAATTACTAAACATTTGTCCCCATTCAGAGAAAGCCCTGGGGCTTTGTCCTCTCTTAGCTTTCATGGGCTTTGGCGCAATGGCTGAAGTCCTTGACCCTGGAGTGGGGGATCTGGGTTTGAATCCTGTGTCAGTCATGTTCATGCAATAACATTATAATATAAATTTATGTATTTCCCAGATAAATGAAGTTATATGCTCAATGTACCCCCTATGCTCTGAACAGTGCTCTCAGCATCTAGTGTGGCTGAGTGGTTAAGCAGCTTGACTCTGACCTTGGAGACCCCTGGTTCCATACCAGATTGGAACAAGTGTTTCAACAAAAGTTGAAAGAATGATTTAAAGGATTGTTATAATATCCAAAAGTAGTTTTCTTTTTATTTTCAAATGAAACTGCTTTGGCTTTTTTATTTATATTCAGCTCTACACCTTTTGCTTTGCAGATCCAATCAGCTATGGATTCAACTCATCAGCTAGTGTCAGTAATGTTTCAACTGATTAGTTACAAATAGTTAATTAGATTTTTTTACGGTATGATAAATACCCTGACTCCCGCCCTAATATATAACGCAAGACAAATTGAGTTATATTTTTATGGCATCAGCAACTTTTAGCTATATTATAAATGTTTTATTATACTAAAGAAATACAGAAATATTTCTGCTTTCAATTGGTTTATTATGACTAGTTCATGGCCCTGTTTTACAGTTTAGTAATTATGCACACACTTCCTGCTTTAGCTTCTTCTGCAAACATTCAACTTGGTTTAAATAATTCTCTTTAAATAGATTCATCTGTGCTTTAAATGCTTCAGCTTCATTGTTCATGTTCATTGTTTTCTTTCAGCAATTCTCCAGGAATACATTTAGCATGGTAGCATTCACTGTGCATTTTCCTATGGAAATGCTTTATCTAGTTAATATTGTTTCATACGTTTTTCTGCATCTGACTAGTCCCTCATACTTTCAGCTACAGAAACCATTCAAATATCAAAATATTCAGCCTTTTAAGGAGATGTTTGCTTCCATTTAACTTTTTTAAATATTTTTAAAATTTTTCATGGTATTAATTTTTTCATAAGAAATTTCTCTATTGAAATGAATGGAAAACCATTTTCAAATCCTCTTCAGCTTTGTCTTCTTCAGCATACTTTAAGCTACAGACACCATTTAAACTACAAAACAATCTTCGACTATTCAACTATTAATCTGTTTTTCAGCTTTTTAATATCTTTAATACTTTCTGATCTATAGCAGTTTAAATATCAAGTGTTTTTTGAGGAATTTTGGGCTTTTCCATTAGTGTGTATTGCGTGACCTAGAGTGCGTGATGTCACAGCTAGAGTGCGGGGACAAATTTTTTTTTAAGCCAGAACTTCTGTCTTTAACTCATAACTACACCCACAGTTTTACTCTATTTGAATTATTCGTAGTCATACTTGTCTTGTTTCTAATGATGTGTCTGGTTAAGACCTCAGACCTATACTTTAGTCTGTAGCTGCCTCAAAGCAAGTTCCAGAAATCCTCCCACAGACTCTAATGCGTTTGACATTTTCACAGAAGTAACACAGAAGTATAACATTTGCAACTGTGGCCACAATGTTTAATCTTCAAACATAAAACTCATACCAGTTGCTCATTAAAGCCTTGGCTTTCAAAAAGTAAAAATTATTTTTTGTTAGCTATTATGGTTTTGCTCTAACGAGCCTGTTTAGCAGGGGTGCAACTGTGCTTTCACAGGACAGAATGAGCCTGATTTTCCTGCCTATCTGTCTCTATCTTTCCTGTCTCCATGACAACAGCGCGGCTGCAGCTTTGACTGACAGGTCAAACTCCTGATGCTTAGTGTAGCAACTCTATGCATATTACTAATTAGTTCATTACACTGTTTGAGTGTTTAGTAATTAATCACACACTTCCACTGAATCCTTTTAAAGTAAAAGCACCAATCCAAATCTTTAGCTTTAATAGCGTTATTTTTGCTTTTGAATGGGTAATTGTGACTAGTTAATGAGACTATTTTACAGTTAAGCTATTAAACACACACCCCTCCTCCAAATCCTTTCAAAATAAAAGCACCAATCCAGATTTATAGCTTAAAAACAGCAATGTTTCTACTTTCAACTGGTTTATTACAGTGTGACCAGTTAATGAGACTTTATTGCTGTTTAGCAATTACCTGCACAGGCTTCCTCTATATCCTTTTTTAAATTAAAAGCACCAATCCGGATATTTAGCTAAAAATAGCAATATTTCTGCTTGAGTTTGGTAATGAGAATGTTTTACTGTTTAGCAATTACTTGCAGATGCTTCCTCAATATCCTTTCAAAATGAAAGCACCAAGTCAATTCATTAGCTTTATTGGTATTTTTTTTGCCTCTGACTGGTTAATGACTGCTAATGAATGAGAGTATTTTACAGTTTAGCAAGTGCCCACCCCTTTCCAAATCCTTTCAAACTAAAAGCACCAATCTAGATTTATAGCTTAAAAATAGCAATATTTTTAAAAATCTAAAAATCAATCTAATATAGCAATATAGCAATATTTCTAAAAATCAATCTAAATATTTAGCCTATTTAGCCTAAGTAGCCCTTTTTCTGGTTTTGACTGGTTAATAATGATTACCTAATGAGCTTTCTTATGTCCCAAGTTTAGCAATTTAGGAAACACACTTTCTCAAATTCCTTTCAAAATAAAGCACCAATCTAAATCTTTACCTTTAATAGCGCTATTATTTGCTTCTGACTAGTTAATTGTGAATAATTAATGAGACTGTTTTACTGTGCAAATACCTGCAGATGCTTTCTCCAAAGCTCCAACTTAACTCTAAAATTCTACTACTTCCTCTGTAGCTACTTTCATCTATATTTATTTTTTCCACACCTTTTAGATATTCTTTCAGCTCTTGAACTAAAAACTATTTAATGCAACGGTTAGCCGTTTTAAAAGATTAACGTATAGTCCATCAAATTAAGCAAACCTTTACACGCTTCTTTCATTTTTAGCAGTGTTTTAACTTCAGCGAATATTTGTCAAGTTTCCTCAATTTAAAATTCAACTACTTCAGCTTCTTTAGCAAATATTCAGCTCTGTTTAAACAACCAAAATTCTCTTTAGTTACATTAATCTATGCTTTACATGCTTTAGCTATTTTCAGCTATGTTTTACGTGTTTCAGCTACTTTCAGCAACTCATCAGTAACACATTCAGCATGGAAGCATTCACTGTGCATTTTCCCCTGGAAATGCTTTATCTAGTTCCTAACTAATATTTCTTGGCTAATAATTAATATTTAAGCTTTTATTAACAACTAAAGTATCACTTTACAATATTCACAACTTCAAATGTAGCTGCTTCTCTCACAAACAGTCTCTGGCATGTTGTAATCCACCAATCACACCACATAGTTTCAGTAGACTTGTCTGATTCTGATTGGCCTCATTTTTGCCAGTGGCAAGGTTGACACCAGTGGGAAAGCCAAGGCTCTGCTTTCTTTAAATTATTAGGCTTGATGCTGTTGTTATCCCAGTATGTTCTGCCATCACCACCCAGACTCAACGTCCTTTTGATTCTTCTGGGTGTTGACAGATTGCACTCTCCTTTCCTGTGCAGGAAGGAGACAGTGTATAAGCACAGGCCTGCAAGGATGGGGTAAAAGTGAACAGCTCTCCATCCATAATTAATCCACCTTGATTGCATTTCCTAATCCAGTTTTGATGTGGTTCCCCCACAGTATACACTTGGCTCTGTGTATTTGGTTAGACTTGCTAAGTAGAAGCCTTTAGCTTTCAAGGCTTTTTTGAAGGGTTCGAGACTTGAGACCCTGATTGGGTGCTGGTACTTTCATTTTTTCATAATCTCAAAAGCCTACCTTTTTTGTCTGATCAAAACTTAATTTGGTTTAATTTCACTTGGTTAATTTCCATTTTTGGTTCTGTTAGTTAGTAGTGTAATTTGGTAAATTATAATAACATTTTAGAGCTTGAAACATTTAATTGTAATGTTGTAGGTTTTTCCCTGTGGCAACATGGTGTTGGAGGAGTACAGTAAGAGAAAGACATTGAGAGGCTCCTTATTACAATCAGCATTATCTGAATTTATCAAACATTGATTTTCTTATAGTTCTACTGGTCAGGCAGTTTGTTGTTACAGTTGTGTAGTGATTGTTTTAGATGTAATGTCATGCATTTAAATCTAAGCACACAAATTCACTTAAGAGTCACTTTGTGTTTGGGTCAACCAATACAGAAAGCTCAAACCTAAATGATGTATATGTATATCGATCTGACCATTGCAGGTCATAGCAATTATGTGACTTGTTTTACTTTTCATCCGTATAAGAGAATACAATATTGATTTTAATGCAAATGGATTTGTGATGACTTGTGTAATTTCATTTAAACAATAATTTTATTCATAATTAATTGTTTTTGTCTGATTATGATTGTCCTTATGCCCTTATAAATACATGTCCAACATCACATCACATTACACTGCTGTAAAATGCATCATAATGTAAGTCTATAGTTTTTACAATCACATTATGATAAAATAATAACTCTGTCTAGATTGCAGTGTTTACATGGCGTTCACTGCTTCTTCAGCAGGTGCTTGTGCAGGAAGTGATGGATTACCTCAATTCTTGCTATCTTCATCCTCCCTCCTTCTTTGCGCGCCCTCCCCCTCTTCGTCTGTCTCTGCTGTTCTGTAGGGAAATGAATGGGCCTCCTGTTTGCTGCATCCGCATCTCACTCTGTCAAACTCCACCATGCATCTGGTTGGTGTGCATGTGTGTTCTCAGATTGTAAGTGCATCCATATGATTGGTTCTGGGACTTATGGTGTGTGTGCGTGTGTGTTGGCAGGGGTGTGTTTGGCCAGGTCATGTTCTACTCTGCATGCAGGCTTGGAGCTGGCTGATAAGCTGTTTGCAAAAACTGGCAATTAAAAGTTGATCAGGTTGTCAATTCAAATGGAATGAAATGGAACCAGAAAGTAATTAAAAGGATGTCATAAAAATGACAACAATTATATCTCTTAGCTTCCCATTACTGATGCACAGAGGAATTTAATTAGGTTAGGAGCTCATATAGTGACTCGCAGTAAACTCAAAGACACAAAATAGCAGCCCACACACACCTAGTAAAATTAAATTGCTGCTTTTTGTATATACACATTAACCAGCATCTTTGCTTCACTAATAAATCTACAGGGTTTAAAGGGAGGTCACGGTTGATATGGGCAACACTGGGGCTTCATTATTATTGTGGAATCATTAGTCCGATATATGTGGCTCCAATTAGTGTGCTTTAACTTGCTGGTGGTTTGGTAGATTATTCCCAATCCTTCCAGTTTGCCCATATGGCCGCAGGCTGCTTATTCGCTGTGTTAATGAGCTTGTCAGGCTTTTTTTTTTTTATCCCACTCTATGTTGGCCCAAGTGTGTGTGATGGGCACCTTCTTATGCACACCATACTGCTGAGCGTCACTGCATGAACTGTATACAAAGCATACACAGGTAGACTCTCTCACTCTATGCATTTCTTTATTCACATATATATTTTTGTTTTGCTACAGTAATACCAGCTAGGGATTGCTCACAAGTATTTTCATAGGCCAGAAAATGTTCAGTTGAATGGCAGACTGCTAGAACCAGCTGGCTTTAAAGATTGGTTCTCCACACTCAAACAGGAACAGTACAGTTTTTCTCTGACTTTGTGCCTAATTCCCCTGATTTGAGCACTAATCTTGTTTTGATCAGTACAAAAGTGCCAGTAAGTAAAGTGGTACTCCCTTTATACCAGCGTCCCTGTAAGTATTTCAAGCAAGTGCATTTCTGTTGCAAATTAACCACCAGTCAAAAATAAACCTAAAAAGTTATTACCTACAAAATTCAGTCCAGGATGTAACTTCTTAACTGTGTTTATTTACTTTGTTATTTAAATGTTTATCATTCAAGATTTGTGCTCATAATTTTTTTGATTGTTATATGTGTAATTAGAACTGAAAGTTAAAAACCCTACTCTACTTCTGCATCATGTAAAAAAGGTGTCTAGAATTAGGATCATTTAACCCATGTACCGATAGTCTTGAAATTTTAAAAGTAAGATTTTGTGAAAGCAAAATTCACCTTATGTTAACAGCTGCATGATGCCTACCTAAGTACAGTACTGAAACTACATTCCATAGTGCTGACATCACACCCTCGAGACAAGGAACAGCTGGATCTTCGATTGGAAGTGGTCTGTGAATATATTAGCATAACAATGAAGTCAGAGAGGCTTTTAAAAAGTTAATAAAAAGCACTCAAGATTCCAAAGATCATTAAATTATGGCAACTTTCTATTTACAGTACAACATGTGTACTTTTCCTGCAGGTGAATACTCGAGCAAGCATACATTTACATGTATTAGCATATTTAAGGAGTGTGGGGGACACAGGCTTTTAGTTAAACACAAAATCAATGTATCAAAACAAGCAGCAGCCTAGATTTGGCCTACAATGAAATAATTTGGGTAAACTGGAATCAGCTATTCACAGGTTATAAGAAAGCGTGCAGTCATAGGAAGGAAACGTGCTTCAATAACAGTCATTATTGACTTGCTTAGTCATAGGACTAAATTGAGTGGCAGCAACAATTCATAACCAGTATGTAAATAAATAAATAAATAAAACCATTTAGATGTTGGTGGTTTCATCATCCCAAGAAAACAATCTTACTGGGAGTTTGCATAAAATATTGGAATATTTTTAACATCAATATTTCTTTTAAGATGGTCTTACTTTTTAATGTTTTGTTTCTGGTTTAATTTGTTTTTAGAATTTACAGCAAATGGTCAGTTATAAAGCCAGGCACTGTTAATATTGTTGATGTTATATTTTCTAATTAAGGTAGCACTGGCAAGTTTGCAAGTATGGGTACAAAAAGCTGGACCCACGAAAAGGATGAGAAACACTTGTGAACAATAAGAGGTTTTGCACTAGATTGTTTGACACTCAGTAGTAGCAATCTCCCGTCAAATTGTCCTTTAAAGTGACGCACTGAATAGGGCTACACACTTCTGGAGGAACATCCCAGATGTTATTGTGGGGTCTGCTGGAGCCAATCCTCCAGTTTGTGTGATTTTTGTTTGCCACATGGGGCATTGTTGCTTTCACCTTCCACAAGCTTTTTCTTTGCAATCTAATGTAGTTTTGACTTGTTGCACCAATCACTGCAGCCTTTTTATTGTGTTTTCCTACTCACATTGCACCTAGTCTGTGCCTTTACTTCTGGTTTTTAGCATGTGTGTAGTGAGAGTTACATCAGCCGTTTGTAGCACTGCACAGAAAGTTTGGATTTGATTACCGGGATCTCTTAAGGTCACTTTATCCACTTAGGACAAGTACTGTATAATGCATAATTTGGCAAAATATTAGAACATTGACCGTGGCTCTTGTTGGTAATCAGCAGACTTTAAGCACCACAAAGCAGTTATCATACAAACACATCAGTGCTGGTGCCAAGCTATTCAACCAAATCCCCTAAGCCACATTTTGCACCTAGCTGACACCACACCCTCGCTTCACTCCTTCTGACTTAAGTGGACTCTAATAAAGTAGCTCTTTGATGCATTAATAACCTCTTCCTCCCCTGCTGGGCTGCAAGGCCAACTTCCGAAAAGCACCGCACAAATCTTTGCCTGACATGCACTCTTTAATTATTTCTTTCTATGAGTGTTGGAGCGAAACGGAAGGAAGAGGAAAGTGATGACATACTTCTAATGAATGCTTGAATAAATAATACTGCTGTCTAAGCTTAAGGCATCCAGAACCAACCTTAGTGGGAGTAAGGTTGAAGGAGGAAGCTGAGAGCTGCTAAAATGATGGAGATAAGGGAAAAAATAGATACACTGGTTTCTCCACAGCCTTGTTAAATTATTACTTTCCAAATGTTGCTGTTACTTGGTTGCATTCCTAATGGTAGCTACACTAATTTTCCTGAACCTAATTCATTTCTGTCCATCAGGATTAAATGCTATCAAATCATCTTGCTGTAAGCCTCCTTGGCAGGACTATCTCTAAAAAAAAACTGAAACTGCAATACAAGCTAACAGATTTTTACACACCTTGATGTTCTGAAGTAGTTATGGGGTTGTGGCTCACTCCTCCAATAGTATCTGTCTGCAGAATGCATGAAAACATACATGCAAAAGCCTCCTTCCTTAATTTCTTTGTTTGGTTTGTTTTTTTTTTAAAGCCCACTCTCCTAGCAATTCTTTAATGCCATCCTCACATCTTTTTTTTTTGTTTTATGGTATTAAAGTTAGATACAAATCTCTATTAAGGCAGCATCAATGCTGGATTATAATACACA
Organism: Betta splendens; assembly: GCF_900634795.4. Classification (NCBI taxonomy): domain Eukaryota; kingdom Metazoa; phylum Chordata; class Actinopteri; order Anabantiformes; family Osphronemidae; genus Betta; species Betta splendens. Next base: position 4,390,161 of record NC_040896.2, on the reverse strand, counting down.
CATACATGTTACAGAAATTCACATTTTGTTTGTAACGGACTCTGGACTTGGCGTGATGTTTTTTATATTATGTACATGACCATTATTGGATTTAAATGGAACTGTCAAAAGGTTATTGAAGTTAATTCAGTTTTACTTAAAAAGGTTGTTAAAAATTTATTGATAAAGACTGTTTTACTGATTCACATAGCCGTCACCGTTGTCCATCTATCCATTTTCAGTCTCCTATTTGTGGCCAGATCACGGGCTTTTCTTAAAATGTACTGTAATACTTAGTCTTGTAATATGAACTTTTTTACTGTAGCTGTAAAGTTACCCTGTAAGTTGAACCCTGTCGCCCAGGTCGCAGGTTCAGTGCCTTCAGAAAGGGGTTGCATCAGAAAGGGAATCCGGTGTAAAAACTTATAATAAATCATGCAGTAAAAACTTATAATAAATCATGCAAATCATTCACTCTGGCAACCCCTGACAGAATAAATCTGAAAGGAGTTACCTTACTAACGTTGCCATTAAGTGCCCTTTTTCTCAGCATATATTTTAGTGTCATAGACTAAGAAAAGAAGAACTTTAAGATTTTATTTAATCATCGCTGATGACATGTTAGCATTCAGTTAAAAAAATGCTTGATAAAACTATAGAGCAGTAAGAAAGTAATGTGGGCCTTGCTCTTCACCACATTATAATGGTTTTCATAATTGGGTTTATTCATTAAAACCTGATGCTGTTCTTTAGAACAGCATCAGGTTTGACTGACGGTAAGCGTATTGCGTCACTTCCGGTTACTGAGGTTTGCTGCCGCTGTGTGTGTACAGCGTTACTCTCCGCTCTTTTCTAAATATTATCGTTTTATATCCGATAGCGACTGCTAAAAGTTTCAAAACAAGCTTGTAACACTCAAGCATCTTTTCCTTTCATTAAACGTCCTGCTAATTTACACTGTTATCTAAGTGTTTTCTCCGCTAGCGTAGCTCCTAGCTTACTTTCCTGCTATGGCTTCCCCCTTTTCCTCTCCCTCTCGCTCTGTTCGGTGCTCGGTGTGTCTTATGTTTAGCTTATCCTCCGCCTCCTTTAGTGATGGTAATGGTATCTGTAATAGGTGTACGCTAGTTGCAGGGTTGGAGGCGAGGTTGTTAGACTTAGAGTCTCGGCTTCGCACTTTAGAAAACAGGCCAGCTAGCCAGGTCCCTTTAGCCGGTGCGGAGCCTCCTAGCTTAGCTGCTACCAGTCCCCCGGCAGGTCCCAGGCAGCTGGGCAACGACTGGGTCACGGCTCGTAAGAAACGTAGCTTAAGGCAGGCGCCCACGGTGCACCACCAACCGCTTCACGTTTCAAACAGATTTTCCCCCACTCAGCGACACACCCGCTGAGAAACCCACTCTGATCATTGGTGACTCCATAGTCCGAAACGTGAAGTTAGAGAATCCAGCGGTCACAGTTAGGTGTTTGCCTGGGGCCAGAGCGGGCGACATTGAGTCTTATCTTAAGCTCCTGTCTAAGGATAAACGTAAGTACGCTAAGATCGTAATACACACAGGAGCTAATGACGCCCGGTTACGCCAATCGGAAGTCACTAAAACTAACATTGAGTCGGTGTGTTCGTTCGCCAAAACAATGTCGGACTCCGTAGTTTTCTCTGGACCCCTCCCCAATGTGACCAGCGATGACATGTATAGCCGGCTGTCATCGCTCCACCGCTGGTTGTCTAGGTGGTGTCCTGCAAACGATGTGGGCTTTGTGGCTAATTGGAGCACTTTTTGGGGAAAACCTGGGCTGATTAGAAGAGACGGCGTCCATCCCACGTTGAACGGAGCCTCTCTGCTCTCTAGTAACATGGCCATGTTGCTTAGTCCCCCCACTCCGTGACAACTCAGAGTGGAGCCCAGGACGCAGAGTCGCAGTCTTACACGCCTCTCTGCATGTTCTCTACAGCCGCGACCCACTCTTAGTCTTAGTTATCGCATAGAGACTGTGTCTGCTTCTCGACCACCTAAACTATACAAGTCACAAACAAATCAAAGAGGAGTGACTTACCAGAATTTAATAAACATCAAAACAGTTCCTCTTACGGAACAAAGTAATAGTAAGCTAATGAAGTGTGGTTTATTAAATATCAGATCTCTCTCATCTAAATCCTTTTTAATAAATGACTTGATAAGTGACCATCACATAGATCTGTTCTGTCTCACTGAAACCTGGCTGCAGCAGGATGAATATGTTACTTTAAATGAGTCGACTCCAATGAGTCACATCAACTATCATGTTCCAAGAAGTACAGGTAGAGGTGGAGGAGTAGCAGCAGTTTATAAATCAGATTTATTAATTACTCCTAAACCTAAACATAGTTATAACTCATTTGAGAGCCTCACTCTGAGCCTTTCTCACCCAGACTCTAAAACTCAGAAACCAGTTGTGTTTTGTATTGTTTACCGTCCTCCTGCTCCATATTCAGAGTTCTTAACTGAATTCTCTGAATTCTTATCTGACTTAGTTCTTAGCACAGATAAAGTCATTGTAGTGGGAGACTTTAACATTCATGTAGATGTTGACAGCAACTGTCTCAGCACTGCTTTTAACTCCTTAATAGACACTATTGGTTTTACACAGCAGGTAAATGAACCCACTCATCGTTTTAACCACACTCTAGATCTTGTCCTGACATATGGAGTTGAAATTGATAATTTAATAGTTCTTCCCCAAAACCCTCTGTTATCTGACCATTTCTTATTAACTTTTGAATTTAGCACAACTGACCCTATAACAGCTGGAAAGAAATGTTACTATAGCAGATGTTTATCTGACAATGCTGTTGCCAGATTCAAGCAGATGATTCCATCATCTTTTGCCTCAATGTCTTGCAGATACACAGAGAACAGTCACCTTAATCCTTATGAACAGGTTGACTGTCTTGTAGATGATGCTGCAGCTTCTCTACGTACAATGTTAGACACAGTGGCTCCTCTGAAGAAGAAGACAGTGAATCAGAGGAGGTTAGCTCCGTGGTATAACTCAGACATCCGCAGTCTAAAGCAAAGGACTAGACAACTAGAAAGACAGTGGCGTTCCAACAAAATAAATGTAAACTGCATTGCATGGAAGGACAGTCTAATGAAATATAAAAAAGCACTTTGTGCTGCTAGAAAAACATATTATTCCTCCCTAATTGAGGAAAACAAAAACAACCCCAGGTTTCTTTTCAGCACTGTAGCCAGGCTGACAAAGAGTCATAGCTGTATTGAGTCTACTATCCCCTTAAATCTCAGCAGCAATGACTTTATGAACTACTTTACTAATAAAATTATAATCATTAGAAAAAACATTCAGCAGCGACTTCTTCCAAATGACAGAAAGCACTGTCTAGATCCATCAACTTTTAATTTATTAAATCCTCTGTCTTACCTAGACAGCTTCTCCCCCATAACTCATATGGAGTTAACCTCAATAATTAACTCTTCCAAGTCGTCCACTTGTCTTTTAGATCCAATCCCAACCAGATTACTCAAAGAAGTTCTACCTTTAATCAGCTCATCCATATTAAATCAAATCAACCAATCTTTACAACTAGGCTATGTACCACTGGCTTTTAAGGTGGCTGTGGTCAAACCTCTATTGAAAAAACCAACCCTTGACCCTGGACAACTAGCCAACTATAGGCCCATTTCAAATTTACCCTTTATTTCCAACATTCTGGAAAAAATCGTGGCTAAACAATTATCTGACCACCTTAGTGGGAATAACCTGGTTAGAGTCACTAATGATCTTCTATTAGCTTCGGACAATGGTCTAGTTTCTGTCCTTGTCCTGTTAGATCTTAGTGCTGCATTTGATACAATTGATCATCACATTCTATTACAGACACTAGAACATAGAATCGGGATTAATGGAACAGCATTAGGATGGTTTAAATCCTATTTGTTGAACAGATTCCAGTTTGTTCATGTTAATGATAAATTCTCCACACGCACAAGGATTAGCTATGGAGTTCCACAGGGTTCTGTGCTGGGTCCAATTCTGTTTAGCTTATACATGTCTCCTCTAGGTGAGATTATTAGAAAGCATTCTATTAATTTTCATTTTTACGCAGATGATACTCAGCTATACATGTCCTTGGAACCAAATGAAACAGATCAACTAGTCAAAATTCAGGGTTGTTTAAAAGACATCAAATCCTGGATGTCCCAAAGCTTCCTTCAACTAAACTCAGATAAAACCGAGACTCTTATTGTTGGGCCTAAAAATCTGAGAGAGACACTATTGAGTCAGATAGCCACCCTGGATGGCATAACATTAGCTTCAGATTCTACTGTGAGGAACCTTGGTGTCATGTTTGACCAGGATCTCTCTTTTACATCATACATTAAACAAATCTCCAGAACCGCCTACTTCCACCTTAGAAATATAGTTAAAATCAGAAGCATCCTCTCTCAGAGCGATGCAGAGAAACTGATCCATGCATTTGTTACCTCTAGGCTGGACTACTGTAACTCCTTACTCATAGGATGTCCTAACAGCTCCTTAAAAAACCTACAGCTCATTCAAAATGCTGCAGCCAGAGTTCTGACAGGACTTAGAAAGAGAGATCACATTTCTCCTACATTAGCTTCTCTGCACTGGCTGCCTGTAAAATGTAGGATAGAATTTAAAATTCTCCTACTCACATACAAAGTACTCAATGATAAAGCTCCTTCTTATCTTAAAGACCTTATAGTTCCTTATGCTCCCAGCAGAACACTTCGTTCTCAGAGCGCTGGGCTACTTGCGGTTCCTAGAGTGTTTTAAATGTAGAACAGGGGGCAGAGCTTTTAGCTACCAAGCTCCTCTCCTCTGGAACCAGCTCCCTCTTCAGGTTCGAGAAGCTGACACACTCTCCACCTTTAAGATTAGGCTTAAAACCTTCCTTTTTGATAAAGCTTATAGTTAGAGATGGTTCAGGTCACTGGCAATTATTGTTAGTCACAGGAACCATCTCTTAGTTAAGCTGCAATAGACATAGACTGCTGGGGGACTTAATTTATACACTGAGCTCCTCTGTTTCCTTCTACCTCCTCTGTCCCATAACCTCCCATCATTGTCCCATGTTTAACTAACCTTGTCTCTTTCTGTCCAGTAGTTGTGCTTCTCTCCTCTCTCCCCCCCCCACCCCCACTCTTTCTCCCTCTCTGTCCTCACCCACAGGTATCATTGGACTCAAAGTTTGGTGTCTGTGATGGGCAGCTGCGGATCCAACTATCCTGCCTGCATCCAGTCCCTGGTCCTACCATCCTGCCTGTGCTCTGTTGTTGCTTGTAGTTGCTTGTTGCTGTTGCTGTGCTTTTCTATCTCTCTATCCTCTCACCCCAACCGGTCGAGGCAGATGGCCGCCCACATCCAGTCTGGTTCTGCTGGAGGTTTCTTCCTCGTTAGAGAGGGAGTTTTTCCTCTCCACTGTTGCTGTCAAATTAAATGCTTGCTGTATGTGGGATTTGTTGGGTTTAGTTGTGTGAGGTTTTAAACCTTACTTTGTAAAGTGCCTTGAAATAACTGTGTTGTGATTTGGCGCTATATAAATAAAATTGAATTGAATTGAATTGAATAGAACCCCTGGAAGATGGAAGCCCCTTATCATTGTCACCTGACACTTCTGACTCCTCCTCCGATCAGCCACGGTGTACACAGATGGAACGTTTTTTCGTGTATTTCAGGGATTGTGCATGTGTTCATGGTTGAAAGGGTTCACCTGTGCAGAAGATGATTGCTGTCACACTCTTTTACGTACGCTGTGTGTTTTTACCGTGCACATCTGTGGGGGGCACTGACTGTCCTTCACAGTGGCCATTCCTCTCTTTATCAGAGGCAGTGTGAGATTAAGGGCCATCATCCACACTCTGTTGCCATAGTGAAGGCAGATGTAGGGCAGCCTGACTGACAGATGGTCCTACCACTTGCATTTTTTCCTCCTTCATGCTTTTATAGAAACTCTCTTACTGACACATGCTGTTACTGCTCACCTGTCTGTGTGTCAGCACACTGAAGAGATTATATTCAGCCACAGAATTATTCAGTAATGAGTCTGATGCACATTGACCAAACCTATACAGTATGTATGTGTATTTAATGCCTCCTAGAACATTTGAAGGCCACTGCCCCCCAATTTAGGGGTTATAAATTATTAGGTTATTACGAGCTTAGGTTATCAATTGTTATATATATTGTATATACTGTGTGTGTGTGTGTGTGTGTGTGTGTGTGTGTGTGTGTGTGTGTGTGTGTGTGTGTATATATATATGCATGCATGTATGTGCGTGTGTGTGTGTGTGTGTGCGTGTGTGTATGTATATATATATATGTATATGTATGTATGTATGTATGTATATATATGTATATATGTATGTATGTATATGTATATATGTATGTATGTATATGTGTATGTATGTATGTATATGTGTATATGTGTGTGTGTGTGTGTGTGTATGTGTGTGTATGTATATATATATATATATATATATATATATATATATATATGTGCTTTGAAGAACACTGTATACTAGAGATCTATCTCATCTATACTCATATATCTATATCTATATCTTGTCTAGGCTACTGTAGCTATATATCTCATCTCTCTATGTCCTATCTATATATCGCTCGATATTACTATCTCATTATCTCTACCTATCTGTATGTCGTCTCTCTCTATATCTATACTCTACTCATATGGTCGTCTCTCTATCTATCATCTATAATATATGTTATCGACTATATCTCTTAGACATATATGTTGATATCATACTAGATATACACTCTATCCACTGTCTCTATTCTATTATCCCCTATCATTTCTTTCTCTATCTCTCTTATCTCTCTACTCGTTGTATCAGCTCTATCTGTATATCTCCTGTCTACTGTCTGTATATCTCGTATCTGTCTGTCTTTCTGTATCATACTCTGTCTCTGCTCTGTGTATATATATATATCTGTATGTATATCTATGTATACTCTATGTATATCTCTGGTGTATCTCTATATCTGTCTATATATGTTCTCGTATCTGTCTCTCTGTCTCGATCCCTGGCTATCTCTGTATCTATTGTATCTCTCAATGTGCGTCTCTGTCTATCTGTCCCTCTATGTCTTCTACTATTTATCTCTGTCCTGTACTCTACTCTTCTCTCTTATCTATATGACTCTCTCGCTCTCTCTCTCTCCCTAATTGTATGTCTCTATCTCTATATACCTCTGTTCTCTCTCTATCTACGATACATATATGTCTGGCTCTATCTACTATATATCTTCCTATATGTATGTTATATCTCCTATGTTCTCCTATATGTCTATGTTCTGTATCTCTCTGTATATTTCTGATATCGCTATGTCTCCTTATATTTTATCTGGTATCTCTCTCTCTCATGGTATGTATCTCCTCTGCTGCTCTCTGTCTATCTATGTGTACTCCTCTCTACTCTGTATCTTCTGTCTCTCTTGTCTCTCTCTGTCCATATCTCTGCTCTATCTCTGTATCTATAGTGTATCTGTCTTCTGTCATAGATATCTATTCTACTAATTATCATGTATATCTGTCTATGTAATCTATATGTATATTGTCTATCTTGTCTACATCCTGTATCTCATCTAATGATATGTGTCTCTCTTCTCTCTGTCATCTGTTTCTCTCGCTATCTGCTCTCTGTAATATCTATCTGTCTCTCTATGTCATCTTCTCTCTTTCTTGTCTCTCTTCTGTCTCTCTCTCTTCTGTCTTCTACTGTCTATGTCTCCTCCTCCTGATCTCTGTATTCGCTGTCTCTTCTCTGTCTACTGTCTCTCACTAATCTGTCTCTCTCTCTCTCTCGTCTCATCCTCTGTCTCTCCTCATCTGTTCTTCTCTCTCTCTCTCTGTGTGTGTGTGTCTCTCTATCTCTCTAATCCCTCTATCTCTCTCCTCTCTCGCTCTCTCTCCATCTCTCTCTCTTTTCTCCTCTCCTCTCTCACTCTCTCTCTCTCTATCTCTCCTCTCTCTCTCTCGCTTCTCGCTCTCCTCCTCTCTCTCTCACCCGTGTTCTTCCCGCCCTGTCTTTCCTCCTTTGTCCTCTGTGAGTGCCTTTTGCCTTCCCCTCACCTCGTTTAGCTTCCTCTTTTCGCGCTCTGTCCCTGTTGTTTTATTTCTTCGTTTCCACCCGCCTTGGGTCTACTATACACCCTTTCTACTCTTTTCTTTCCTTCCTACTTTTCTGGGTCTGGGCCTATTTCTGTCTTCAAGGAAGGCTCCTAGCACCCATCTCCTTCCTGTTTGACTTCCCCTATCACACCAACCTAAATCCCTTTTGTCTCTGTGCTCCCTGGTTGCTGTGCCAGACGCACACTCGCCATGCTCACTGTCCTTCATGAGATCCGCCAGCATCTGCAGCCAGGTGGTGTCATAAAGAAGGATGAATTCAAGGTCTGACACTAACACATGCCAACTAAAAATTGAGAATTTGCTATTTGGCTGATCAAAATTGGATTTGTCCCTGGTTTCCTAGAGCTGGTGGTTTAAAAAATACAGTCTAATTTATAAATCAAAACTGCCCAGTGATTAATATAGCTTACATAGCTTAACCATGTAATGAAATTAATATTTTTGTTGCTTTAAACATGTTTAAAAGACAATGACACATTTTGGGGCAGTATGTTAATTAACATTTGACTAAAATAAAACGAACTATTATAATTATCATAAGTAATCATTTAAAGTTTTAAAACTCTGCCGATTTTGTTAATAATGATTATCCTGCTTTTGGACCTATAATATGCAGTTTACTATGAATTTGTAATCACGGTTGTTCCATGAGAGTGAAGGAAAGACATATTAGCAGAGTAATAAAGGGCTGCTTTTGTTACTGTTTGTAGCTGGTGTATGTGCGTAATGGCAGTGAAACAAGAGGATGATCTGTAAATTGAAAAAAAGTATGTTTTTCAGTTCATTCAGAGATTTTTAATAGACATAAAAATAAGAAAAGCAAATAATATGTTGTGTGCTGGCATCATCTTTTACATTTTTGCAGGTTAAAAAGAACCAAATGATCTAGCCTCATTTTGGTCATTTATCACTAGCGTCCTTCTGGTCCATCATTCCTTTACCACTCTATAGAAACTGCTTCCCCATACTCTAAAAATCCCCTGTTTATCTCTCTTTGTTCTTCATGTCATTTATTTCAATTTTCCTCTCTCTCTCTGTAGATTATATATGTGGCTCCAATGAAGGCCTTGGCAGCAGAGATGACTAATTACTTCAGTAAGCGATTGGAACCACTAGGCATCACTGTTAAAGAACTCACCGGAGACATGCAGCTAAGCAAAGGAGAAATCCTACGAACACAGGTCTTACACACACACATACACACACACTAACACACACACTAACACTTGTATAATTTTCATTTTAAAAAAATGGTCAAACTAAGGGAAATGATAAAACTATACATGTTATGTAGCAGCCCCCAGGCAGAGGCAATTGTACATTAAAAAAGACTAATATTTAGTAGGGTGCATTATGATTTTTTTTGTAATTTAGGTAGATATTTAACTTAATGTAAACTTCAATATAAATTACGTCTAAGAGGTAGGACCTATCAAAATGTCTTATGGACATGTTGCCTTTAGGAGCTGTGGGAACTGGGACAATTTTGTTTGCAAGTTTTAAACTGTCTACCCAGTGTTTGATTGCCCATTTTGTCCAAAACAAAGACAAGTAAATACTTTTTATAACATATTTAAAACTCGCTTTATTACAAAAACTTTTTAAAAGTGTTCAAGTGTTAAGTTTTTAAAAGAGAAAATTGGTTGAAAAGCACTAGCAGTCCATGACATCAGTGTTAGTGTCATCAAGTGAACGCAGCACTGCATGCGCTCGGTGGAAACTCTAGTTGATGCGGGCGTCGTACTACTGTGGGAGCACCTACAGTGGCCTGAGCTGTACTGTGTAATAGGCTGCAATGATCAAAGAGCAAGGAAACCTGCTCCATCAGTCGTCTCTCATATGATGATGATGATGATGTTTTCATACTACTGTTCACAGTAGTGAACTACTGCACAGACGTTATCCAGCATGTGTTTACCACAGATGGACCACAGCCGGACAGAAGCTTTCTGATGGGACAGATGAAACCTACTATATGATGTGCAAAATACGTTTGTTTTAAAATAAGTTTTAGGGAGTTTAAAAACTTTTCAGGCAGTTTCAGTTTAAAACTTGCAAACAAAATTCTCCCAGTTCCCACAGCTCCTAAGGGCAATGTGTCCATAAGTCGTTTTGATAGGTCCTTCGTGTTAATCCCCCCTCACGCTAAGTGGTGCCGAAAGTTCAGACTTAAAAAAACAGAGCTGAACCTGAAAAAAAAGAACAGAACCTGGAGGAAAAAAAGACCTGTAACTGAGAAAAGGTTTGAAAGTAAAAAATTAAGACTTGAAACCCCAAAACATAAAAACTTTGAACCACAAGTATGTTTGAATTGGAAAACTTTGAATACACTTTACGCTTTCGGTTTCAAATCATTATATTTCACTTTTAAGACATATGACTCCAGTCTAGCTCCATAGGCCTCAACCGGTTGGGGTAAAAGATAGAGAAGAGAGAGAAGAACAGCAATATAATGCAAGCCACAAATAGAACACAGCCAGGATGGTTGGACCCATTAACTGAACATACAGGCAGGATGGTTGGACCAGTATGTGAACACAGACAGGACGGTTAGTTTAGCAATTGGACACTGGAGACACACAACTTTGAGACTGAAGATACCTGTAGATGAGGAAGAGAGAGGGAGAAACACAATTAAGAGTGAAAAAACAAAGTTAGTCAAATATAGACTCTTGTGGCAGGTTAGTGTATATTGAAACATACAGTGTAGAGGACCTGTGTATGAGGGAAATCTTTACTCAGCCTGTTTAAATATTGGATTCCTTAGCCCTACATGTATATCACTGTTTGTGTTTGGAATTTCTCTGTCATCCTGTTAATATCTAGCCGATAGACCGCTCCTCAATGGCCTCACTGTATTCCCTGTCAGTCTAAAAAATGTCAAGATGTAGCCAGGTGCAGCAGGGAGTTTAGTCTGGGATCACCACCTTCCAGTCTGGCTTTTGACCAATACTTTTTCATATTAGGGAAAAAAGGTAGAAGATCACAATTTATGACAAAATCACACCTATGCTCGTGAGCTTTGTGTGTCATGACTGAAGGGACTAGATCAAAGGTAGAAGTGGCTGAAATGAGATAGGGTACGGAGCTGTCACTCTAGAGGAGACTGGAATAAAGCCACCGCTCCTCCACAGCTGATGTCGCTTGAGGATCCGTTTCAGACGCCTTCTGGATGCCTACCAGGGGCCTCGTGTACAAAGGGTACTTGCGCATGAAAACCTGGCGTAAGTACAAATCTACACCTGCGTTCAGATGTGTCAATAACAATGTTAAGTAAAAATGTGCGTAGATCTACAGTAGCTCACTGGTTGGTGTAAGTACTTTTCTACAGCTATTGGTCTGTTGGCGACACTAAGGGGTGAAACTGGGAAACTGTTAATCATGTGAAAACGATCATTACGTACATTGGAGAAAAATGAAAAACAATTGTTACAGCCCTGTGTCTGCAAGATGAGAGGATATAAAAACACAAAACGGTGCAAACTTATATTTTATAACAATGACTCTAGTCCTGTGCGGAACCTGCAGCTGTTTATCATCCTGGCAGGTTATGCTGCTTTCTGGGTTTTATCACAGTACCACCTGACTGGCACTGCAACACATCCAGTTGCTAATGACATATCAGCTGTGGCTTTTTTCTTTGCTTTGCTCGGCTTTTATCTGCCGATAGAGGTTAATAACACAAGAGAACCGCTTTTGCCCATTTTGTGACTGTTGTTGATATTTAATTAGAAATATTGTAAGGGTGCACAGTCAAACTATTCGGCAAACTGGTTCAATGAAATTTCTTTCCTTATAATCTAAAAATGCCAAAGGAAATAATGATAGGATATTTGAACATTGATGGCTGATGGAAAAATTATCAGCTCAGTAGACACCGATGAGCACAGGGAAAAGATTCTCTAGTTGGTAGACGAGTCTGTATTTCACAGTTTTAGTCTAAATTAAAGCAATTTATTACAAAACAACAGGAAACGCCCGTGACCTGGCTAATACAATACAGTAGCTACAGTTTGCCGTTTATACAGCGACAGCTCCATTATGCATACAGTATTATGTCCATCTCAGAGCACCACTATAAATTATTTCTTACTTTTCATTGCACATAATCAAATTTTTGTTTTATAAAGTTTTGTTAATTACCTAATATCTTGTCCACTATTGGTAACAGTACATGATATAAGAGACTTTGTAATTCTTCACATTTTACTCAAGTACAAAAGCTATGACTGCTTTAATTCATTGTATTTTTATATATCCATTAATCATTTTACTATTAATATTTTTGAATCTAGCATAATTAATACCTCAATATCCTGACATGTACTGAATGTATATGTCAGGATGAGAATAATGTGTTTGTCTTCTTCACAGCAAATTCTTATTTTGGATGGCAGGAGTTTAGTTTGCCCTAGTTTATGTGGATGCTTTGGAATGCATACAGTGGACTGTAAATAAGGTTCTAGATTGTAGTTTGTACTTAGAGCTGAGGTGAGGTGACCAATCTAATGGGGCTTTTTATAGTGGGTATAGCAGCTGTTTTAAACTGGATATACAGTAGAGGGGTATAGCATAAATAGTAATGATCATGAAACCTTGTACAAGTTACATCAACACTTTCTACTTTCCCATAAAAATGAATCCTTATGTTGACATCTTCAAATAAAGAGTTACCATTATTACATTATAATTTTGATCATGAAGCTATATGAGCATCTCTGGTGAATAAAACTGTCTTTTTCCTTTTTAGCCAGCTTATTTAAGCCTGTAAACATGCAGATAAGCATAGAAATTAAATCATATTCAATTAATTACAGTATTTATTGCCAAACTGTTTTAATATTTATATAGTTTTAAAATGTTATTAGTTATTTTAATTTAAACAATCTTTTAAAGGACTGTAGTTCAGACTGTAGAAATAAATGTCTTAAACCTTTACTGACCTCAAAATATAAACTACTGCTGAGCACACCTTACTATGACTTAAATATTTTAACAGGATTACTGCTGCTGACATTTACATAAATTGTACCTCCTCACGAGTTAACAGATCACTACTGACCCTGCTGTTCTGTCACAAAGAAAATTTTTGAATTGAAAGGAATACAAAATCTAAACTTCAGATACTTACGAATTAAAGTCAAGTTATATATATATATAGAAACGAGGATTGTCTTTCTTTGACTTTTATTGAGTGCATTGACTAATATGGTCCTAAGTTCAAATATAAACCACACAGTGCAGTTATAAAATGCCTAGTCTGTCACCACTCTCCTTTCTGTGTTTCAGTTCAATCCAGTTTGTGTTTAGCACAAATTTACAACATGATAAATGATCTGTAATACTGACCTTGCAGAAAACTAAATACAAAACTCAACAAATTTCACTATTTCTTGTCAGCAGAACATTACATAATACAGTGGCAGCCGGTAAAAGTGTCTACCTCCACCGTGCTTTGCCCCCGATTGCGACGCGTCAGCGCCTTGTATGCCCTGCGTGAAGAGTGTGTTACGTCCTTTTGGTCTGTAGGTGGCGACTGACTCCCACTTTTTGTCCTAAAACAACGTTGTTAACTATGTCATATAGCCTCTTGTAAAACATACCCACTTTTCAATTCAGTCTGGCCTGCGGTTAAGAAGGGTGGTCTGTAAATTTTTCGTCCCGGTTCGAGTCTCAGTGGGAGGCACATCTTTCAACATTTTATAATTATTGGCAAAAGAAAACAGCGTCTCATCATTATCATTTGACCCACGAGATAACATTTTCATAATAATTATCCATGGATCCCCAAAACTACGAACCGCTGGTCGCCTGTGGCGGACAATTATAGTGTTTAGTATAGTTAAGTACATTAGTAAGTTATGGCAAATTACGTCAGTTTAAAACCGAAAATAAAAAGCTGAACGGTGCACCCTCCCGCGTGCAGCATTCGATTTGTGGCAGACAAGCTACTGTAACCCTGATTTCTCGCTGTTGGTACGGGCTACAATTTTCTTTACGTGGTATTATTCTTTAATGCACGACATGGCAAGACAGTACGGCACATGTACACTTTTTTTCTTTGCGCCGCTCTTACCCAACACGTGTCACCTCTTTCCTGTCCCCCGTCAACAAGGGCAGGTAGGAACTAATGTTAATTACAAATAAAATCACAGTAATTGAAATGCCACGTTTCCCAAACATAAAATAAAAAAATAAAAAAGGAATACCAACTAAGGTCACCCTATACACATTTAAAAGTGAATAAGGATGATGTAGACATAGGTCGGCCACCGGTAACACCACGTTGTTCAATGAAAAAAACAAACCTGGGACCGCAGAGAGGCGGAATCTAATTATTTTGAGAACATTCAACATTTGTTTTTTAATATCCAAAGAGACAACATCGGCTCAGACTTTAAACATTTTATGTATTTAATTGACAGAAGATCGTAGCAATTACCAGCATAACTATTCGTCCCTCGTTCTCTGTGGAATACGGCAACGATCAAACGAAGCTCATATTACGCCTTGTAAAAACTATAAAAATTGGTCAGATCATTAACAAGTCAATTCCTTGTCTATGGCCTTGTCACGGCACGACAAGGAAGCTAACTTGCTTTTCCTGCTTCAAACAGCTGCTGTAACTGAGAGCAACCCGTGCGGCATCGCCAGTCAATCTGGAAACGCATTTATTGGTTAGGACACTTTAGGTGTGTGAACTGGGGAGGAGAACAAACTACTTGCTGCATTAATGACTCTTAGACCTGCAGCTGATCACGCTGCCCGATACTACCCAGTCTCTTATGGAGCTTTGTTCCGGAGCTGAAGTATTTCTCACCTGCTGATCGAGTGGTGGCAACACATTAGCATCTCTATGCGCCTCTACGGAGGAGGGGGAAGGGATGTGAAGTTTGCCTTTGTGACTGTGAGCAAACATGAGACAAACAAAAGCTGGGTCGAACTCAGATCCAAGTCATCTGAGTATGACACACCATCACAGTATCTATATCGTCTCGTGTTTCATTCGACGCGGCGTCTGGAGCTCCTCATGCAAGATTTGCTGCCTCGAGCCCATCCCCGCGATAGCTTGGTATTAAAATTAAAAGCCAAGGGGTTTTTTGTTTTTTCGTTTTTCTCTAACGCAATGCTCCACCATTGCTGAAGAATTGACATTTATGTTCTCAGTACGGTTCTGTAACTTACATATTGCCATAAACCGCTGTAAGATCGCCACCACGGCCCGTCTGAAAATTGTGTGTTTTAAGCTCCGTCCCAACGCTCTTTTCCGGATGTGTCGGAACTCAACTGATCACCACACCCCCTTTGGAGAAGCGCATAGCCGTTATCCGCCAGTGGGAATCAAACATCACGTTCACTGAATCCTTGTAACAGTGACACTCGGCTAACTTACCATTTTGGTTTGTTCCAAAATCTGACTCGATCTGAAAGTCGAATGGGAGGCTGTTGAAGTGGATGACCTTCCACGGGCGTAAAAAGCAGAGTACTCATACCTGGCAATTCCGTTTAATTTAAATTTAATTTATATAATCACAACTTGATTAGCTGCTAACGCTAATACTATGGTTTGCAAATTTAGCAGCCTGAATTATAAACAACAGATCATTCATAACCGAACTACGCTGTTTTGGAGGCATAGTTTGATGAACTCATATAAACTCAATCTTTAACATGTTTTTTTTATTTCTCTCTGCTGCTGTGTAAATAATTTTTCTATAATGGGAATCTTCAAGCGCAGCTTATATTTTGCCGTATTGTCTGTAATTAAATTCCAAATGTTATGAACAGTGTGCCTACAGAGCATGGTGTGACAAGCAATTATTGCGTTCAAGATATTGCACGTGTTTATTACTTTTTATAATAAATAAAATTTCAATAAAATCTAACTAAAGTGTCTAACTTAGCCTCCAAACCTACTGTCATGTATGGTTTGATGATCCAGGACTGGAGCCTTAGTTGATTGAATGTGTATTCATTATACAGAACACATTTAATTACAGTAATATTAGACAATTACAGTGCATGAATAAATCGTATTCCAAATTCATAAAAACTTTAGAACATTTTACACATTTACGATTAATCATAATGGCCTGGGACTCTGGTTTACAAACCATGTTTTTGTGTTTCTAAATATATATTTAACCTAAATATTTTTTAATTGTCTTTTGAGTAAGGGTGTATAGCCAATTGCTAAATATAAGTAATAGAAATGTAGTATTGTTTTTTTTCAGTACTATTCCTGTGTGTCAATCTCAAGTGTGCAAGTATCTAGGCTAGAGCTGGCATCTGGTGCTGGGGACTTCTAGGGCAAAGAGTTCAAGTCATCCCACCTTCCCGGTCTGGATCATGGCAGTTGTTTTCTGAGGGACAAGCCACCTATGTTGGACTTAGACCACACCGTGGAAATACCTATTAATTGTTTTTTGGCAATACCTCAATAAAAGCTGAAATATTATAAAATATTTGTCTGTTTTTCCCTCATTAGATTAGTTAGCATTACATAAAATAGTTCAGTGAAACAGCAATAGTCAAAGCCAACTTTATTTTTAACCAAGCACAAGCACTATAATGCTGGATAAGTTTCGTCACGTTCATTTTGCAACCACAACAATGAACGGGTGAATCCATAGTTATGTTGAAAGCATAGTTCTGGAGGGAACGTATACGTCATGGCAGTTTGGCTGGGGAGATGTGAGGATCTTTTTTGTCATTTCACGTGTGGAAGACATCGCAAGCAGTGCAGCTGCTGTACAGATGGAGATGCCGCGGTTTTCCTTGACCACCACCTAGAAGGGTGACTAGATAAATAGCATCAGATTAATGAAATGACCAGTATTTTTCTATGTATCTCACACCCTTTACAGATCTAAACATAAATAAGAGGTAAGTTAGATAGTTTTTAATGGTGTGTGGAGCAAACACGTTTTCATCTTATTTATAGGTGCGGTTGTTAATCTTAGCATGACATTAGACCCCCTTTCCTGTCAGTTGCTCAAATCTGCTCAGAGGGCTGAGTGGGTACAGGGATGTTTACAAGGCTCCTCCATAGACACCCGAGTCCAGCAGGAACTTTATTGAAGGTGTCTCTTCATCACATTTCCACATAATCTGCACCATAACACTAGAGTTCAAATTACCCGTCAACAGCTAAAATATTACAAATAGTTGTACCCACTGCATACAGGTAAATACATAGACATATACTATAGATAGACACAAATCATACAAAATACTGAAATGTGACCATGCAAATCTCGTCAATAAACACTGTCAAATCAAACTGCATATTGGCCAACAAATGATTATACTGCTGTAACTGTACAAACCTTTGGCTCACTGAGGGAGCACTCTTCTACTCTTCTTACTGTAGCCGCGGTGTCGTTTGAGCTGGTTCTGTGATTGTCAAGCGAATGCAGACGTCCCGTCCGCCATTTTGAAACGATGGTTCTTGAACCGGATTGCTGAAACTACTCAAAAATTGAAATCATAGGGGGCATACTTTTTACACACCCGGAGTGTCTTAATGGTGACCCAGGGGATTCAATAAACGGACAGATGTCCAAAAGTGATTTTGCATGTGCATAGACCTTGAAATCCAATTCAGCGTGTTTTGTATTAAAAAATATTTTTGCTCGGTTTATTGGTTTGTAGGGCGTTTTTTTTATTCAAATGTGTTTGCCGCCTCTAGCAAAGAGAACAGTGAAAGCCGTTAGTGGATGGATCAGAACGGAGGGAATCAAGGCTTTGAAACGTTACACAGAGCCGAATAAGTCACATCAGCCACTCATTCAGTTACAACTACACGTCACAGTCAAAACTAATTTTTCGCTCTCTATGCGCACTCCCCCCGTTTCTCCGTCGTAGCCTGTTCATTTGCAACATCCATTAAGACATTGTGTATTGTCACGTTTATGTCTGGACACATGACTCCAATTCTGTGTATTTTTGTATAAAACTAATATTTTTGCCTGGTTTTGATTTATTATTAAAATCCGTTTGCCGCTCATCGCGAGAGAAACGAAAACACCGGTTAAAGTGGCTGGATGGACGGATGGGAAATGAAAATGTTGAAACATACACGGGCTGATTAAGAGTCATCTCAGCCCACTCATTACCAGACCGCGCAGTCAAACAAGTCATAGTAACACGCGTAAGATCTGGCGAGTTCTGGTGTCCTGTCAAACTTACGATCGACAGGACTGCTGTACAATTCCTATGATTATTTCGGTTATTTACGTAAAATCTACGACTATTGGAAAACTTCTCATTAACAATTTGTGTAGTTTAAACTAATAAGCGCGGCTGTAGTCGCAGATGGACTGCGCTTTACGTTCTTACTTGGCCATGTGCATCAATAATTAAAATTACAACCGCGACCCATGTCATGGAATTATGTGAAGCCAATATATTGTATCAGATGTTAGAGCGGGGTGTGTATCATATTTTTGAAGAGACGCTGCTATTTAAAGACGTCGAAACGCTGAGTGATGAATGAAAACAGAAGCGTGTTGCTGCTGTGGCGTCCAGTCTGTTCTAAACCACCAGAACAATTATTTGCAGTGAACGAAATATAAGTTGTTGCCCTTCACACTTCCCATGTTTTGAGACACACAGATACCTTAATAGTAAAAACTTAATGGAAATGATCTACAGTGTTTTCAGTAGAAATAATAGTCGGACATCCTTACGCGTAAGTGCTTGAAGGCATTTCTAATCAACCGGCGCCACCTGGGGTTAAACTGAGACTCCGTCCGACTTTTTTCAGCCGGCTGCAGGATTAAAATCTTCAGTCAGTGACACACTCGCTGCACCGTGGCGACGCAACGGTACTGCAGTAAAAACGCTAGTCACTTTGAACGGCTGCCACTGTATAATTTAACGGCTACTGAGCGTTCATTTGAATTCTGATTTTTTTTGTACAGTGCTTGAACTTTAATAAAACTATATGTGTGCTTGTGTGTTGTGCTGTCCTTAAATAGGATCTCTCCAGTGCATGGTGGTGCAGCTCTATTGCTTCAGAAAATGTTGTTTGACAAATTATAATTGTAAATAAAACATATGGTGATAATTAAGTTAACTTATTACACAGACCGTGTAATCATGTACAGTCTGAAGTGAGTGTACTTCATTGTCTTATTTACAAAGCCACATTATTGCCAGTTAGTAAAACAACTTTATGATAACTGATGAGCAAGTGATGATGTGTAGGATTTTACTAATGGAAAACTAAGAATTTTACCTTAAATATATAGTTTTAAAGGGAAAATAACCTATGCAGTAGTGTCTTTAGTGTCACTGTTATGGAAAGTAAGGGGCTAGTATATCATTGTCAAAAAATAGAGATTGAGTAAAGATTTAGTAAAAGCACCTGGCTTCACCAGTCAAAGTTCCAGCCTGAAAGATGGAACTATGAAACTGAGAAAATATATCTCTTAAATCCTTAAGAGTTGGATCTGAGCAGTAGCACAGCTTAGAGGTAAAGTTTCTAAGCCTATTGGGACTTATGGATACATAAAGGTAAAGCATGTGTGTGCATATGTGTGTGTTGGGGTTATGAAATGAGGCCAACTCCAGCTCATCTAAAGATGTATTAAAATTGTGAAATCTTTTCACATGACCTGATAGAAATTCAAAGAGAATGATTAGTCAGATTAACTACAGCTCTGCCTCACTCTACTATCTGTCTTGCACTTTGGCTTGCCAACTTTATAGCTTTCATCCCGCCTTTTTGAAATGTAGTGTCAGTGCATTTACACAAAGTGGATGAATGAAAGTCTCACACACTTAACGAGCCAGAATGCTTCCACAATATTTAACCTTTAGTGTCTTTTTTCTCTCATCATTTCTTACAACATACCCTTTTGACAGTAGACTGAAGGCTCTGACACATCTCCCACAACTTGGAATTCTTGCTTTTGTTCAACGTGCCTATGCATTCACCCAGGGTATTTTAACCGTTTCCAGAAATTCATTTAGAATTTCTGACAGTAAGTCCACTCATTCTAAAATTTAAGGAATATTTAAGTAGTATTTTACACACCTTACAGGACAAAATGCAGAAGGAATGGAACAAAATTGTTTATCCATATAAATAAATAAATAGGGAAATCAACATTAAGATTCTCGTTTCAATTAACCTTGACAAGCTGTTAGTATTTACAGATTGCTATCCAGGAAATGTCTTTGTTAAGCCTCTCCACTCCATCTTTCACCCACCTACAGTACATGTACCTCTCCCTCCACATGCTCCTCTCTCCATGGTTGCGATAGTTACCATAGAAACAGGTATGCATGGATACTGCCATGTGGATGCCAGTTAGCAAGTGGGTGGCATCCTGGGACTTCCACACACTCTTCCCTCTCTGTCCAGAAAGGAAATATCAATTAATGACATCCAACCAGCAGCTGCCTCACAGCCAGACAATTTGCCCATAATAGAAGGAAAAGCGAGGGTTGTCAGGATTTCTTGCTGACGTCATCGACTGCAATTGCTTTTCAACCAATTTTTTCTCTTTAATACCAGAGTGAAATACAAACATCAAAGATCCAAGCACACTGATAGAAACTAAAACAGCAAAACCTACAGAGGCAACTCAAAAGTACTTTATTTACTGTAAACATCAGGAATATTATTTCAGCTCATCAACTTTTTAGACAGATACTGTATGCAAAAGCATGAATAGTAGTCAAGAGCTGAAACTTGGAGACATCCGTCTTGTC